>NC_064849.1:1122229-1477229 GCF_024139225.1 Suncus etruscus | reverse complement strand
TTCCCTCTCTTTCTCTCCTCTTCGTTCCTCTTTTTCCTTTGTATTCAGCAAGTCACATTCAATCAGAATTGGAGACTTCTCACCATTTCTGCAACATCTAGAACCTTCGTTGTCTCTTAACAGTCAAGATGCTTTTCTTTCCTCATCATTGCTTTTCTCCATTCATTTACCCATCAATCACCCACCTGCCTAACCACCCACATACCTCTCATGGCTCCCACCCCCATCTGCCCACCCCACTACCACTCTTCCTCCATCCAACCTCAACCTTGATTTTTTTGTTGTTGTTGTAAAAACATTTTTTGAATAAATTCACTAAATGGTAGTTTCAGGTGGTGATATTTTGAATGATTTTTTCCTGTGCTCTCTGCCCTTTTTTATATATTGTTTAAATTCTTAGGACAGACACTTACCCTGGTCTGTGTTGCATTTACCTCTTCAAGCAGACATACATGACCAGTGTGTTTAGAAGAAGAGAGAGCACTGATCACCTGGACAGAAACTTTTGGTTTTCATCTTTGCTCTTCTATTTGTTTGTGGTTTGGGGCCACACCCAGTGGCACGTAGGGGTTACTCCTGGCTCTGTACTCAGGACTTACTTCAGGCAGGCTCAGGGGACCATGTGGGATGGTGGAGATTGAACCCAAGGACCATATGCCCTCCCCTTATTCTATGACTCTGGCCCCTCATTTTTGCTTTTGTTTTTTGTTTGTTTGGGCCACACCCAATGGTGCTAGGGGTTCCTCCTGAGCCTGTGCTCAAAAACCGATCCTGTCTCGGGGGAAACATATGACATGCTGGGAATCGAACCACCATTGGTCTGGGTTGGCCATGTGTAAGGCAAACACCTTTGTTTTGACACAAAACACTTCGTGGCTGCTTATCACAGCAGACAGGGCTGAGGCCAAGCCCCACGCTGGTGACTTGAATAGTTTAAGTATGTTTCTGTGATATTCAAGGAAAGAGACAGGTTGGGACTGAAATGATGGCACAGTGGTAAGGAATTTGCCTTGCACGCGTCTGACCTGGGATGGACCCACGTTCAATCCACAGCATCCCATATGGTCCCTCGAGCCTGCCTGGAGCAATTTCTGAACAAAGAACCAGGAGTAACCTCTGAGTGTTACCAGGTACAACCCAAAAGCCAAAATAAAAAGTTTTAGAGGGTCCCAGAGGGATAGCACAGCAGTAGGGCGTTTGCTTTGCATGTGGCCAAACTGGGATGGATATGGGTTCGATTCTTGGCATCCCGTATGGTCTCTTGAGCCTGCCAGGACCAATTTCTGAGCACAGAGCCAGGAGTAATCCCTGAGCACCACCGAATGTGGCGCAAAAACAACAACAAAAAGAACATTGCAAGTCAATGCTTCAAATAAAGATAAATATATCAATGTATGTATATTCAGTTGAACTAAAAATCAAAATATATGGACAAGAAGTTATGATGAAAATTGAATGGTGGAAGACTTAACCAAGGAACACTGCAAAGATTTGCTCTTTTTATTAACCTTGTGATAGATGAATGTATATGACTAGTGGGGACAGAACAATTACTGTCTGGGGAAAATATGAGGAAATAGAATTGTAATGCCTTGGAATAAATACAAACAATGGCTTTTTGTTCTTATTCCCCAGCCTGGGGGTGGTATCTGTACTCAATGCAAATTGCAGTTCTGGGGCCAGAGGGGCAGCACACTGTTGGCCATTTCTCTTGCACACTCCTGACCCAGGACAGACCTGGGTTCCATCCCCAGTATCCCATATGGTCCCCGAGCCTGCCAGGAGCGATTTCTTAGCACAGAGCCAGGCGGAACCTCTGAGAGCAGCTGGGTATGATTCCCCCCCCCAAAAAAAAAAAAACACTAAACAAAACAAATAGATGTTCCAGGGAAGCCTTGAATTGAGGCCTGCGACCCCACTGGTTGGTCAGATGGGACATCCCCTGCCCTTCCCTGTGGTGTTACTATGGGGTCAGGGGCACAGCACAGGGGCCAATGAAACAGCAAGGGGAGTGCCAACAGGTTCCTTCTCTGCCAACAGGTCTCTTTGCTGGAGGCCTGGGCAGTGTTTGTAGGCCAGGTAGGGCCACAGCTCCAAGGTAGCCTGTACTCTGTGCGGCCATGTGACCCAAGCCTGCGATATACCTCTCTGAGCCTCTGTGGAGTAAAGATTTCCAATTCCCTTTTCACCTTGCAAGGTATCTGCTCCTCTAGAAGCCTCAAGGGCATATTTTGGGGGGTGAGGACCGGGTTATTTCTGGCTCTGACCTCAGGAGTGGCCATACTCAGGAAATCAAATATAGTGGCAGGGATTGAATCGGGACCAGCTGCGTGCAAGGCCAACGTCCTACCCACTGCGCTATCTCCCAGACCCCATGTCTGTGTATCTGGGAAAGTGGAAAACTCCCAACGATATTCAGAGCACCCGGGGGCCACTAATGGCAAATGCTCACCCCACAGGGCCTGTTTCTGCACTTCAGTGGAAAGGCTTGTGGGTGCCCATTCCCCTACAGGCCCTGCACCTACAGCACCCTCTGGCCTCTTAGCTCTGCTCTTGGGTCCTGAAAGAGGCCACCTTTGTCCCCCACAGCATTTGCCAGGAATATCGTTGCCCTCGCAGCACCTTTTCCACGGAGCCGCTGAAATGTCACCTATCCTGGCTCCGTCTAAATCCGGTCCCTGATGGAGCTCGGCCCTCCTGTCCTTCATGACCCAGACAGAACACAGCTCGTCAGTCTGTGAATTAATGGGGTTTGCTGGCTTTTGTGAACCCTACCCTCCCTCCAGCAGGCTGAGCAGGACCAGAGCTGATTTGCTCCCCAGGTTTGCCCCCTGAGCTTTGGAGTCCCAGAATCAGGAGGATTTCTTTTCAGGGGGGTACAAACAGGAAGGTCGTGGAGGGGGACAGGGCTGCCAGCAAAGTGGGGTCCCAGGGTCCATGAGGCTGAGACTGTTTCCCTAGTGAAGATCCCACACTTGGCTTCTCGTTTCTCTCCCCCAGCTCCCTGCCATCTCCAGGGTCCCCCAGGGATGTCTTCCTGCTGCTCCCTAATGGCCTGACATCCAGGGTCCCCGTGATAAACCTCCCTCTGATAAAAAATGCGGAGCGAACATCTGGAGCTTAATTAATAAAGAGAGGCCGTGTCGTGTCTGCCGTGGCGCTGGGTGCTGACTTGGCTCTTTCTTCCTCCGCCCTGGGAGATGCTGACGCGAGTGCGGAAAACGGGGGGCAGAGTGATCGATCGGTGCGGGCCCTGCTGACAAGGCGCCACAGGGTAGGGCACCCCCTCGAGCCCTCCGTAGGGGACCCGGTGCTCGGTGTCCTGCAGAAGGACATGGAGAGCCGCAAGAGGAACGCTCAGGGGACTGGGGAGTCCTATGAGCCCTGTGGTTCGGGTGTTCCTCCCAGACACCCCAGGGCTTGAGTGTCTCTGTGTCTGTGTCTATCCACAGGGGGCCCAAGACTCTGCTGCCCCCTCCAAATGCGAGGCTTGGGGCTGAAGTGATAGCACACGGAGAGAGCATTTTTGCTTTGCTCATGACCAACTGGATTCAATCCCCAGCATCCCATTTGGCCCCTGAGCCTGCCAGGTGTAATTTCTGAGCACAGAGCTAGGAGTGACCCTTGAGTACCGCCGGGTGTGGCCCCAAAACAAAACACAATAAAGAAAGCGAGGCGGCTTCCTGCCCAGCTGGCCTGGGGGTGGAGAGCTTGACAGCTGCCAGAACAGTTCTGTCATAAATATCAAATTCAGTCCCAGACAGTGCCCAGAAAACAGTGGCATTTGGGTTTGGTTCTGTCTGTGGTGTTTGGGGTTGGCAGGATCAGGGAATGAGACGGGATGCCAGAGGAGGACCAAAACCTGCTGGCCCGTGTGTAAAGGCAAGGTACCCTCCCTGCAGTGCTCCCTCTGGCCACGAGGAGCCTGTCTTTGGAACAAGAAGAATAATCCAGAGCAGAGGGGCCAGGATGGGTCCATTCTGGATGCTGTGGGGTGGGAGGTGCCAGGTGGGGGCAGGACAAAGGCTGAAAGGAGAAAAGGGAACATGGCCAGGTCACACAGAAGAGATATAAAATAAAATACCCCATGGTTTGTGACATCACCCCACGCACCATTCAGGAGCCAGTTTGAGCCTCGTAGTCTCTCCTCAAGCCAAGAGCCAAGGGGCCAGAGAGATAGCACAGAGGCAGGGCGGATGGTAGTTCGAATCCCGGCATCCCATAGGGTCCCCCGAGCCTGCCAGGAGCGATTTCTGAGCATAGAGCCAGGAGGAACCCCTGAGCGCTGCTGGGTGTGACCCCCCCCCCCCAAAAAAAAAAGCCAAGAGCCAGACTGCCTCTTTATTAAACCAATGTCTGTCCCCACCAGGAAGGACAGGGTGAAATAAGAGATCCAGGCAGGGGCCCGGAGAGATAGCACAGCGGCGTTTGCCTTGCAAGCAGCCGATCCAGGACCAAAGGTGGTTGGTTCGAATCCCGGTGTCCCATAGGGTCCCCCGTGCCTGCCAGGAGCTATTTCTGAGCAGACAGCCAGGAGTAACCCCTGAGCACCGCCGGGTGTGGCCCAAAAACCAAAAAAAAAAAAAAAAAAGAAGAGATCCAGGCGGGCTTTACACGGCAAAGGAAGAGGTTAAAGGGACCAGAGTGATAGCATAGCAGTAGGGCGTTTGCCTTGCACTCAACCAACCTGGGTTCCCTGAGCCTGCCAGGAGTAACTTCTGAGCACAGAGCTAGGAATAAGAGCTCTGAGCACCTTGGGGTGTGATCCCAAACCAAAACCAAAAACGTAAAACAAAACAAAACAAACAAACCAAAAAAAAAAAAAAAAAAAAAAGGAAGAGCTTAAGGGAAAGAGGAAGATGGGGTTTGTTTGGGGTCAATTTTGGGGTGTCATTTCACAGGCATGTTTCTCGAATTGTTTCAGTCCTAGTGATCTCCACATGTCCCTGTGCCTGTGGCTCCAGGACCCTCACTTATCTATCTCCTGCAGTGCTGGGAGAAGGGGAGCAAGCTAGCCGAAGCCTGAGAATAACTGAATTGTCATCGACTTGCCCTCGTCGGTCTGGTCTGCAAACAAGATGAGGCTGCAGGGGCCCTGCCGTCTTCCCACAGGGACCTGAGGGCACCCAGGAGGGCAGTCAGGTCAGGGGCGCAGGGGACTGGAGGGGAAGCAGCCGGATGGGGGTCAGTGTCTGGGGCTGAGGGTGTGCGATTCGCATTCGGCTGCTACCACTAGGCCCTCTGAACACTTCTGTGTGAAGCTGTGGAAGCCTCTGAGCACCCTTAGGTGTGCCCTGGAGACCCCAAACATAGTTGGATTGACCCAGGTATTCACCCTCAGACTCGGCACCGAATTGTTAGTCCAGGTATCTGAGAATCAGCATGAGAGGTCAGCTGATGGGGAAATCTTCCAGCAGGGACTTGGGGGTATGGAGTGATAGCACAGCAGAAGGGAGGGCGTTTGCCTTGCACAAGGCAAATGTGGGTTCGATCTCCTGTATACCATAGGGTCCCCCGAGCCTGTCAGGAGTGATTTCTGAGCACAGAGCCAGAAGTAACCTCTGAGTACTACCACATGTGGCCCAAAACAAAGAGAGAGAGAGAGAGAGAGAGAGAGAGAGAGAGAGAGAGAGAGAGAGAGAGAGAGAGAGAGAGAGAAAGAGAGAGAGAGAGAGTAAATTGGGATGGCACTTGCCTTGCACAGGGCTCACCTGGGTTTAATCCTGGCACCCCATAGAGTCTTCTGACCACCACCAGGTATGGCCCCCAAATAAAACAAATTTAAAAACAGACAAAAAGAAAGAAGTGAAGTTAGGGTGCCCGGGCTCACCTCTTACCCACAGTGCCCCCTCGACTGTGGCCCTTACCCTCTCTGGGGCCCCAACCTCCACACCCCAAGTCAGATCCTAAGTCAAGCCAGGTGAAAGGCCCAGGATGGAGCGGGATTAGGGGGTGGGGTGGGATAGGATTCATTTTGGATTTTATTTCCCCCAGCCTTCATTTCGTTCTTTCTTTCTTTTTTTTTTTTTTTTGGTTTTTGGTTTTTGGGTCACACCCGGCTGTGCTCAGGGGTTATTCCTGGCTCCATGCTCAGAAATTGCTCCTGGCAGGCACAGGGGACCATATGGGGCGCCGGGATTTGAACCGATGACCTTCTGCATGAAAGGCAAACACCTTACTTCCATGCTATCTCTCCGGCCCCCAGCCTTAATTTCTTAAATTTGGTGTTTGGGCCACCCTTGGCAATGCGCTCAGGACTTTCTCTTGGCTCTGCATTCAGGAGTCACTCCTGGCCATGCTCATGCAACCAATAAGGGAAGCCCGGGATCGAACCGGGGTCGGCCACATGCAAGGCAAACACCCTCCCTTCTGTTCTATCACTCCAGCACACACACACACACACACACACACACACACACACACACACACACACACACACACCCTGTCCATCCTTTCCCTGGTCCTTTTCCTGGTGCTTTCCCCAAACAGGGTAGCAACCAATAAGGGAAGCCCGGGATCGAACCGGGGTCGGCCACATGCAAGGCAAACACCCTCCCTTCTGTTCTATCACTCCAGCACACACACACACACACACACACACACACACACACACACACACACCCTGTCCATCCTTTCCCTGGTCCTTTTCCTGGTGCTTTCCCCAAACAGGGTAGCTAACATTTCGGAACCAGCTCGTGGTGCTGACCCATTTTTTCAGCTGGGCAAACTGAGGCAGTGAGCAAAGGGTCCAGAAGTCTCAGAATTCTAAGCTCGTGTCCCCTTTCTTGTCTCCTTGCCCTCCTTTCCAGTCTGCTCTCACTGTTCCCAGGTGGGGGGACTTCCTCCAGAGTCAGGGAGATCAGCCCCCTGATTTCCTGCCTTCCCTTCCTCCAGACCCACCTCCGTCCCTGCCCGGGGCAATCAGTTTCTGCAGATATGATTTGGGATTTTAATGAAGGCCATGATTTGGCATTTAAATAATTATCCACTCTCAAACTATGAGTGCTGCTGAGTCGGGAGAAATTTCCGCATCTTATTTATGAAGATGCTCTCCCCCCCTCCTGGGGTGCAGGGCTCCCCAACACCGGCTCCTGAGGCTCCTCCCTTCGATGCCTTTCCAGCCCCCCCCCCCATTTTCCTGGCTCCCTCTCTCCCCTCCCCCTCCCCACGAGCCCCCTAAGTGCCTATTAACGACTCTCCCCTTCCGCTATCAGCGCCTGTTCACGCCCCTTTTTATCTTTACATTTCAATATCATTACAAACCCTAATGTTATTCAAATCGCATCAATTATTCAATTTCTCTACCCGGAGTGGAGGCGGCCATGGCAGGCAGCTTCCCAGTGGCTAAGGAAAGGGGGGTGTAAAAAAAAGAAAAGACCTTTCAAGGAAGGTTGGGAATTCAACCATTAACCAGGGTGTTTGGGGCACCCACAAACCTGGGCATTGATTCAAGCTCACCTCCTATTTGCTTCTAAAGGGAGAAAGAAAATTGCTATAGGGCTGGTTGAAAAAAAGCCACTGTGGGGCCGGGAAGGTGGCGCTAGAGACAAGGTGTCTGCCTTGTAAGCGCTAGCCAAGGAAGGGACCTCGGTTCGATCCCCCGGCGTCCCATATGGTCCCCCCAAGCCAGGGGCAATTTCTGAGCACTTAGCCAGGAGTAACCCCTGAGCGTCAAACGGGTGTGGCCCAAAAACCAAAAAAAAAAAAAAAGCCACTGCCCAGGGGCCGAAGAGATAGCATGATGTGACCCCCCAACCCCCCAAAAATGCCACTGCCCAGAAGCACTATAGGGTGGATTTTGTGGGGAGAAACTGTTTTGGCTCCTGGCTCTGGAGTTCATGTTGGAAGGCATCCAGGCAACCCTTGAGCCTTTTTTTTTTTTTTTTTAGTTTGGGGGCCACAACCAGCATCTCTCAGGGGTTACTCCTGGCTCTGAGCTCAGGAAATTACTCCTAGCGGGCTCAGGGGACCATCTGGGGATAGAACCTGGTGCAGGGCATGTCCTCCCTGCTGTGCTATTGTTCTGATCCCGCCCCCCCCCCAGGCAATTTCTACAGTTGCATTACTGGCTCTACTTGACAGATCAGAAGACTGAGGCTTGGAGAGTCTAGCCAGATGCTGCAAGAGGTTCAGAGAGTTGTTTGCCTCAAGCAGGAAAAGAGTAAAATTGGGGGCAACCCCAAGGGTATAGCTAGAGTAGGGACTGAGTGAACAGAAAGGGAAAGGAAACAAGCCTGCTTTCCATGGGGCCCAGGGATTCCTTTTGGGGCACATCCAGGGGATGCTTTGGGCTTACCTCCGGATCTGTACTTGGGGGTACAGATTGTCACTCATGACAATGTTGGGGGTACTGTGCCTTGCCCAGATGGAACCTGTCAGCTGTGTGCGAGGTGAGTGCCTTCTCCTGTCTTATCTTCCCCCTTATTTTGTTTTGTTTTGGGGCCTCACTAAGCACATCTCAGGAGTTACTCCTGGCTCTGTGCTCAGAAATCACTCCTGGTGGACTGGGGGGGGGGGCGCCCTATGGGATGCTGGGGATAGAACATGGGTGGGCTCTGTGCAAGGCAAACCCCCTCCCTGCTGTGCTATGACTCTGGTCTGGACTTGTCATGCAGAGATGGGAACCTGGTGTCCCCCCAGGCTTTCCTCTCTCTTCACAGATATGCCCTGTCAGCTCCCATTTTTTCAAGTCACCTGAAAAATCATTCTTGCGTCAGTTCTAACAAGAGCAATTTTCTTTCTCCCTATAGAAGCAAAGTATTATACATCTAATGATGGTCACATGTCTCTTTCGGAGTATGCTGAGCACCAGGAAATGATGAAGCTGACTTAATGCAGAAGGTCGGTGGTTCGAATCCCAGCATCCCATATGGTCCCCTGAGCCTGCCAGGAGTTCATTTCTGAGCATAGAGCCAGGAGTAACCCCTGAACCCTGCCGGATGTGACCCAAAAACCAAAAAAAAAAAATCACAGTTGGTGATGCTCAGGGGTCCCTTTAGGATGCTGGGGATCAAACCCGGGTCAGATGCCTGCAAAGGCAAACATCCTCCCCTCTCACTGTGCTATTGCTCCAGCCCTCAGCCTTGTTGAAATAGGCCGGATTTAAAAGCCTTTTGCAGAAAGATTTACCTGGCGGTGGGTGTTGAATCAAGCAATTTGCACAACTTCTCACAGAATGGTCTTTTGTTTCTGGGGTCCCCTCAGGGGTCCTCTGACACTACTTCCAGGTTGGGGGGGGTTGTATCCAGTGATGCTGGGAACTGAACCCAGGTTGGCTGTGTGCATGGCCAATGCTTTGACTTCTGAACTCCCGGGGCTCTGGCCCATCTCTCATCATCCAAGGTTTATTTATTTCTACTTTACAGATGCTAAAACATCTGCCCAGATGTTTTAGATATTTTACAGATGCCCAGAGAGGCTTTGTGACTTTCTGTAGGACACGTGGTCAACAACATAAGCAGATGGGAAGCCCATCAGGAGGCTACTAGAACTTTCTGTCCATGAGCCAGGGAGACAGAAGGCCAAACCAGATCATCCCAGCCAAGGCCTCTAGATCCGGATCCAGAAGGTGTTGGGTTAAGATGCTTCATGTGGGGGCTGGAGAGATAGCACAATGGTAGGGTGTTTGCCTTGCATGCAGCTGACCCGGGATAGATCTGAGTTCGATTCCTGGCATTCCATATAAACCCTGACCCTGCCAGGAGCGATTTTTGAGCACGGAGCCAGGCGTAACCCCTGAGCACTGCTGGGTGTGGCATCTCCAAACAAAACCAAAACAAAAAGATGCTTCATGTGTGAGTTAGCGAACATGAATTCCAACCAACTTGTCATTGTCCTTCCTCTTTCTGAGCCTGTTGCCCTACTGGACAGTGCTGGAGGCCTCCAGACCTCCACACAGCTCTGATCTCAAGGCCGCTCCTTTCCCACTTGTTGCCTTGGAGTAGAATCTGGCAGCACCCAGGGTGGGGTGGGGGTGGGATCCGCCTGTCAGTCACCTCCTGAGGCAGATGCAGCTGCGCCTGAGGTTGACTCACCTGGTTCCCAGATGTCATCCATCAGGAGAGCTGTGGCGGAGGTGACAGGCTGTGACACGCACTGCCCACGCCAGCCATCTGCGATGCTCAGGGATCCCGAGGCCTCAGGCAGGGGCAGGCAGCGCCCTGCTGGGGGGACTGGAAGCAAGTTCCCTGCTAGGGAGCGGAGGGGCTGAGGGTAGCTTAGCTCCGTCTGTCTGTGCGAGGCGACTTCAGGGGTTAGGGTGGTCTGAATTCTCTCTCTCTCTGTTTTTGGGCCACACCCGGTGACGCTCAGGGGTTACTCCTGCGTCTGCACTCAGAAATCGCTCCAGGCTTTGGAGAGCCATATGGGATGCTGGGAATCGAACCCAGATCCGTCCTGGGTTAGCCGCGTGCAAGGCAAACGCCCTACTGCTGTGCTATCGCTCCGGCCCCTGGCCTGAATTCTCAACAGAGTGTCCGGTGATCATGGGCTCTGAGCTCCCATAGGTGAAACCCGCCAGAAACTAGACTCCCCCTCCCCCTCGCCCTCCACCGCAAGAGTCTGGGGACAGTGAGGGATCTGGGTTCAGCACCACGGACAGCGCTCTCCTCTTCCTCTTCTCTCCTTCCCCAGCCCCTGCTCTGGAAATTCCTAAGGCGCCCCCTCCCCTGCCCAGCCCCTCTCCCGCCCTCCCAGCTCCAGTTTACTGCCAACGACACCCAGATAAATGGGCGCTGTCAGCGAGGCCGGAGCGCGGAGAGGCGCCTGAGTGATGTATGAGCCTGTCCAGGGCCGACCACAGGACCACAGGAGGCGGGGGGGGGGGGTTGTGCAGGGGGCCGCCCTGCCCCCCTCTTCTGACCCCAAGACACATCTGGACTTCAGGGTGCCCCTGCCTGTCCCGTGGGGATGTGCCCCCCATCAGACACTATCTCTGGAGTCCTTAATCACCCACCATTAAGAACCTGCCCCCTCTGGGTCTCTGCACAAACCCAGATCTGTCCATCCTTCTGGCTTGTCTGTTTCCTTTGGGGTTTGGTTTTTTTTTGGGGGGTGGTTGGATCACATCTGGTAGTGCTTAGGAGTTCCTCCTGTCTCTGAGCTCAGAAATTACTCCTTCTAGGGGCCGGAGAGATAGCACGGAGGTAGGGCATTCTCCTTGCATGTTGAAGGACGGTGATTTGAATCCCAGCATCCCATAGGGTCCCCCGAGCCTGCCAGGAGCGATTTCTGAGTGTAGAGCCAGGAGGAACCCCTGAGCGCTGCCCGGTGACCCAAAACAAACAAAAAAAAGGGGGGGGGAAATTACTCCCACTATTGGGGCCAGAGTGATAGCACAGTAGGGAAGGTGTTTGCCTTGCACGTGGCTGACCCGGGACAGACTTGGTTTCAATCCCCGGCATCCCATATAGTCCCCTGAACCTGCCAGGAGCCACTTCTGAGTGCAGAACCAGGAGTGCCGTCGGGAGTGGCCCCAAAACAAAACAGAACAACAGCAACAAAAATTATCCCTGCTAGGCTCTGTGGATCATATGAGATGCTGGGGATTGAATCCGGGCTTGTAGCACGTGAATCAAAAGCCCTACCCAGCGCCGGAGAGATAGCACAGCAGTAGGGCGTTTGTCTTGCATGCAGCTGGCCCGGGTTCAATCTCTGGCATCCCATATGATTCCCCCTGAGCCAGCCAGGAGCAACCCCTGAGCACCACTGATGTGAATCAAAATCAGAAATCAAAGCAAACCAAAGGAGTCAGAGATAGTACATGGATGGAGGTGCTTGTTTGCCTTGCACACAACCAACCTCATTTCTTTTTTTTTTTTTGGTTTTTGGGCCACCACCCTGTGGACGCTCAGGGGTTCCTCCTGGCTATGCGCTCAGAAGTTGCTCCTGGCTTCTTGGGGGACCCTATGGGACGCCGGGGGATCGAACCGCGGTCCGTCCTAGGCTAGCGCAGGCAAAGGCAGGGCACCTTTACCTCCAGCGCCACCGCCCGGCCCCACCAACCCTCATTTCAATCCCTGGCAACCAAACTCTAGACCTTTCATCAAACCCTGATCCCTCAACCCCTGCTGAGTCCTCCCTGAACACAGAGCAGGAGTCTGCCCTGAACACCACAAGCGTAGCTTTGAACAAAACCAAAAAGAAAAAAAAGTACCAGAGAGATAGACAGTGGTAGGGAGTTTGCCTTTCAAGCGGTCAAACCTGGCTTGATTCTTGGCATGCCCTATGGTCCCCTGAGCCTTCCAGGAGTGTATTTCTCTGAGTGCAGAGCCAGAAGTAAACCTCTGAGGGCTGCCGTGTGTGGCCCAACCCCTCCCCAAATTAATAAATCAGCAACTACTTGCAGACTTTGGTCACACTCTCCCCCTCAAGGTTGGCTTCTCTGGGGGACCAGCAAACAGACAGGGATGACCTCGCTCCTCCCATCCCTCTGGGCACCCTGGAGACAGGAAGTGGGTTGAAGACTTCTGGGAAGGAGGTGATATTACTTGGGGACAAGTGGGGAGCAAAGCCCTTACCCCAACTCGAGGGAGAACCCTCTCCTCTGCTGGCCCTTGGCTCCCTGAGAAACATGCATCTTCAGTTGCCAGCTACACCTGAGTCTTTTTTTTGGGCGGGGGAGGGCCACACAAATGGTGACGCTCAAGGGTTACTCAGAAATCACTCCTGGCTCAGGGGACCATATGAGATGCCTGGATCAAACCCAGGTCATTCCTGGGTAGCCGCGTGCAAGGCAAAACCCCTACTGCTGCGCCACCAACTCTGGCTCACACCTAAGTCTTATCTGCATCTCCCTGCCTGTTTTGAAGCCAAACCTCAGAGCTCCTCCGGCCCCCTGTCACAGCTGTCCAGAGTGGCCATGTCCCGGGGCCCTGTGGGTGCCAGGCAGCAGGGGAGAGCAGGAGGAGGCCTGTCCCTGCTCCCCCTGCACAGCTGGGCTCCCGTTATCTGCCTTGCGCAACGGCCCGTGCCCGTCCAGGGTAATGGACTGAGCCAGTCTGAGTGGAGGTGGCCTCTGGCAGGAATGATGTATGAGACACCTATTGTTTGATATGGATGCATTAGGCAACATTCCCGATAAAGACTTTACCAGTAGAACCCTGAGCTGGGCAGGCAGCCCCCCACAGAGTGGGGGGGGGGGGCTGAGCTCGCTGGGCACGGGGAGCTGGAGGTGAGAATCGGCACCTTTTGGGGCAAGGGGGGCGCTGTCACTCTTGTTTTCTTTTTTTTCTTTGTTTTGACTTTATTTATTGATTGATTGGTTTCTGGGCCACACCTGGCATCACTAAAAGGGTTTACTCCTGACTCTGCACTCAGAAATTACCCTGGCAGACCAGAGGCCCCACCTGGGATGCCGGGAATCCAAACCAGCTCCATCCCAGGTTGGCCGCATGCAAGGCAAACGCCCCTACTGCTGTGGTATCTCTCCGGCCCCTGCCACTCTTGTTTTCACATTCTGGGACCCAAACAGTCTGTGTCTCACCTGGCCCACCGTGGAGTGTAGCCGTTGCTACAGCATGCACCCAAGTTAGGGCTAGGGGTAGTGATGTAGTAGTGAGAGTGCCTGTTTGACATGTGGTGCCCTGAGCCACCCCATAACGTGGCCCTGAGGCCACCATCATCACCAGCACCCTCAGGCCCCAAGAGTTGCTGTATCCTAAGCCCTTGGGTTTAAACTGGCTGGGTTAGGGCCAGACCGATAGCATAGTGGTAGGGCATTTGCCTTGCATGCGGCTGACCAGGGATGGACCCTGGGTTCAATTACATCATCCCATATGGTCCCCCGAGCTTGCCCAGGAGTAAAACCCCCGAGCACTGCCAAATGTGATTCCAAAAACAAACAAACAAAAAACAAACAAAAACAAAATAACAAACTGGCCTGGGGTTGTTTAGATCATTGCAGTTGGCCAGAATTCTTGGTCAACCCTGGAACTCCTGAACCCCCACTTTTTTTTTTGGGTCACACCCAGCGGTACTCAGGGGTTACTTCTGGCTGTCTGCTCAGATATAGCTCCTGGCAGGCAAGCAAAACCATATGGGACACACCGGGATTCGAACCAACCACCTTTGGTCCTGGATCTGCTGCTTGCAAGGCAAACGCGCTGTGCTATCTCATCGGGCCCTGAACCCCACTTTGTTTGTTTTGCTTTTTTACTTTTTTGAGGGGCCACACCCAGTGGTGCTGAGGGTTTAGTTGTGGTTCTGTGTTCAGAAATTATTCCTGGGGCCGGGGCACGGTGGCGCTAAAGGTAAGGTTACCTGCCTTGCCTGCGCTAGCCTAGGACGGACCAGCGGGTTCGATCCCCCCCGGCGTCCATATGGTCCCCCAAGCCAGGAGTGACCTTCTGAGTGCATAGCCAGGAGTAACCCCTGAGCGTCACCGGGTGTGGCCCAAAAACCAAAAACCAAAAAAAAAAAGAAAAAAAAGAAAGAAATTATTCCTGGCAGATTCAGGGGACAATGTGGGATGCCCAGAAGATTGAACCTGGGTCAGCTGCATGCAAGGCAAACTCCATCCCTGCTGTGCTATCGCTCTAGCCCCCTAAACCCCACGTGGAACCATCCTCCTTCCCTCAAGTCCCAAAAGCACCCAAATTGGCTCCAGAGGTGGCTGAAGAGGTAGAGATCTGGGACCCGGTTGCCCCATCCTCTCCACTGGTCCCCACACCCAGAGATCGTACCCCCAGGCAGCACCCACCACCATCACTCAGGCCTCCGACATCACAGTCCGTTCCGGCCAGTTAGAGCCCAGGTAGGGGCCATCTGTCCCCTCCCATGGCCTTCCCCGGTGTCTCTCACAGCCCTTCTCATTTCTTTTTTTTTTTTTTTTTTGGTTTTTGGGCCACACCCGGCGTTGCTCAGGGGTTCCTCCTGGCTGTCTGCTCAGAAATAGCTCCTGGCAGGCACGGGGGACCCTATGGGACACTGGGATTCGAACCAACCACCTTTGGTCCTGGATCGGCTGCTTGCAAGGCAAACACCGCTGTGTTATCTCTCCAGGCCCAGCCCTTCTCATTTCTGATCTGAAAACCCTGCCAAGGGCTCTTCTCTGTCTGCATGCTCATGGCAGTGCTCTGGGCTCACTCTTGGCATGGCTCGGGGGACTTGATCAAGTGCCAGGGATCGAGCCCACATCGGCCATGTGCAAGGCGAATGCCCTCTCCACTGTACTGTCACTGTGTCCCCTGAACACCGGATCTCTTAAAAACAATATGTGTGACTGGATCCATCCAGCACACACAGACCCCGGGTGTCCCAAAAGGGCCTTACTCCTGGCCCTTCTCTTACCTTCTTCACCCCCAGGAAACCCTTGCTCCTAACCCACTGCCTTTCCCCCTGCCGGGTCCTCACCTCTCATCACCCGATCCCACTCTCTAGGCAAAGAATCTTGGTGTCTGGAGGAGAGATTGCACAGTGGGCAGAATGCTTGCCTTGTGGCCAATTCAGGTTCGATCCCCAGCATCCCATATAATCCCTGAGCACTGCTCAGGCTGGTTACTAAGTGCAGAGCCAGGGGCAAACCTTGAGCACCTTCTGGTGTGCATTCCCCCCCCCCCCTAAAAAAATCCCCGGCGTAACTGAGCAGAAGTTTCCAAACCTCGCAAGGTTAACATAGGGCGAGGGATGGGCTTGAGGTGTCTGCCCACCCCACCCCAAAGTCACTGCTCCCAGAGTCCTGCAGAAACAGCCTGAGGCGAGCAGGGCTCCAGACGTGATGTCCTTAGAGTGAATTTATGCTCCCTTTACCCGGCTCCAGCTGCCACTGGTCCCCTCTGTGGGTACTTCCAAATGCCAGGGAAGGAGAACCAGGAACGGCAGGGCCTGTGGGTGGGGGGCACAGATAGCTCCCTCCGCCCGGCCTGCCCCTTTCTCAGGCATGGCTCCGGCCTGGTCCCATCCCCCTAGTTTCTAGGGCCTAGAACTTGCATCCGTGTTTGAGTGACACACTTCAAGCCCAGGAGCCTGGGCCTGGGTCAGCTCCCGGAAAGTGGGTGGTGCCAAAACGCCCAGTAAGTGTGCGGGGGGGGGGGGGGGGGCTGGGAGCCGGAGTCCCTAGAGAAAGGCTGATGTCCCCTAGGAAATCAGGCCCTCTTAAATGACTCTGGCCATTGGGGCTGAAGCAATAGCACAGCGGCAAGGGCATATGCTTTGCATGTGGCTGACCCATTTCATAGGGTTCCGGCATTTCATAGGGTTCCCTGAGCCTGCAAGAGTCACTTCTGAGCACAGAGCCAGGAGTAACACCTGACCACCGCCGAGAGTGGCCCCTCCCTCCAACAAACAAACACTCTTGAGTTATTTTCCATGAAAGATAAAATTGAAAAAAAAAGATTTTAATTTATTTAAAGAGCGTGTATCACATAGCTGACATAGTTGATTAGAATACATTTATTTCCAGATAGTTGAGAGGAAAATTTATGTTAAAATGTATCAAAAGAAAGGGCCGGAGGATAGCACAGCAGTTAGTCATTTGCCTTGTGTGCAGTAGGATGGTGGTTTGAATCCCGGTATCCCATAGGGTCCCCCGAGCCTGCCAGGGGCAATTTCTGAGCGTAGAGCTAGGAGGAACCCCTGAGTGCTGCTGGGTGTGACCCAAAAACCCCCCAAAAATGTATAAAAAGAAAAAAAGAAGGAAGAAAAGAGAAAAAATATTATTATTATTATTTTGGTTTTTGGGCCACACCCATTTGACACTCTGGCTATGCACTCAGAAATCGCCCCTGGCTTGGGGGACCATATGGGATGCCGGGGGATCGAACCGTGGTCCGTCCTACACTAGCACTTGCAAGGTAGACACCTTACCTCTAGCGCCACCTTCCCGGCCCCAAGAAAATTTTTTTTTTTTTTTTTTGGTTTTTGGGCCACACCCAGTAACACTCAGGGGTTACTCCTGGCTATGTGCTCAGAAGTTGCTCCTGGCTCGGGGGACCATATGGGACACCGGGGGATCGAACCGCGGTCCGTCCAAGGCTAGCGCAGGCAAGGCAGGCACCTTACCTTTAGCGCCACCGCCCGGCCCCAAGAAAAATTATTTTTATAGAGTATAGAAAGAGGGGGCTGGAGCAATAGCACAGCAGTAAGGTGTTTGCCTTGCACAAGGCCGACCCGGGACCAACCCAGGTTCGATCATTGGCATTCCATATGTCCCCTGCCAGGAGCGATTTCTGAGTGCAGAGCCAGGACTAATCCCTGAGCACTACTGGGTATGGCCCATAAAACAAAAACAAACAAACGAAAAACAATAACCCAGATCGGCTCTGTGCAAGGCGAATACCTCTTCGCTGTGCTAGCACTCTACTCCCCTTCACTTACTGCTTTTAAGGTTCCAATAATCCAACTCCACAAACCCAGGACCTAAACAGACAGATGTGGGTTCTCTCTGCCGCGGCCAAAAGTCCACAGAGAAGCTGGGGCAGAGCTCGCTGTACAGTGCTCAGGTAAAACCTCCCATCCCTCTCCTGGACTCAGTCAGGCTACTCGTCCCCACCACTGCCATTGCACCTGCTCTTTCCCCTGCATGCCAGACCCCAACCTACCCTGAAGACTCCTCTTCCCTGGACCCCCAGAAACAAAGACTTCTGCCTGGGCACTGCCCGCACAAAGTCTGCTGTCTGGGAGTGTCAAATGACCCCATGCATCTGTATTTCCAACCCTGGGTGAGTGGATCTGGAGCAAGGTCGTCACACAAAATAATCCAAATGGGGCTGAAGGTGAAACACCTGTAGTCCGGCAATCTTCTACCTCATATTGCAAGCCACTGCCTGCCAGAACTGTCATTTTTATTGAGTACAGAGACCAACCCTGTGAGGAGGGGGAGTTAGGACAGAGTAAGGACAGGTAGCTCAGGCTATCCTGAGCCAGTCTTGCCCAGATTTACAGGTAGCTGGAGCAATAGCACAGTGGGTAGGACGTTTGCCTTGCATGCAACAGACCCAGGTTGGATCCCTGGCATCCCACAGGGTCCCCCGAGCCTGCCAGGAGTGATTTCTGAATGCAGTGCCAGCAGTAAACTCTGAGTGCTGCTGTGTGTGCCCCCCCCCCCAAAGACAAAAAGTCAATCTCTGTTTTTGGGTAAAACCAATTTATAAACAAACACATACAAAGAAACCAGAAATAATGTTTGTTTTGGTTAAAACAAGGTCTAATCTAACAAGGGTGGGAAACCAGGTCACCCAGACCCTGGGCCCCACCACGCAGGGGCACAGGGGTGTGGGGGCACTGCTGAGGGGTTCAGGAGGAACTTTTTTTTGTTTTTTGTTTTGTTTTGTTTTTGGGCCACACCCGCGGTGCTCAGGGGTTACTTCTGGTTGTCTGCTCAGAAATAGCTCCTGGCAGGCACGGGGGACCATATGGGACACCGGGATTCGAACCAACCACCTTTGGTCCTGGATCGGCTGCCCACAAGGCAAACACCGCTGTGCTATCTCTCCGGGCCCTCAGGAGGAACTTTTGCCTGCTCTGGACTTGCAGCAAACCTGGCAACCCTTCATCTCCTCTGCTCTTTACCTCCCAGTCTGTCCTCTCCTCTTCTGCCCTCTCTGGAAGCATTCCTAGGGCTGCCCAGACTCACCGGCCTTGATTCTGTTGCCCCATCCCTGGGCTTCTGGGGGAGGCTTACACCCTGTACCCCAATCTTGCGTATGACAGAGCTCTGCGCTCCCCTGTCAGTCTCCACTTCTCCAGAGCGCCTCAGCCTTACTTTGGTGCAGTGCTTGCATGAAAGGGCTAAGTGACATGCTGACACCTTAATTAGGTCCCTTTGTCAAGGATGCCTGGGGAATTGTGTGTGTAAACCCCGAAAAGAGGGTGCAGACAGGCCCGGCCCAGCAGGCCTGGGGAGCCTTTGATTCCTCTTGGCACCAAAAGGAAAATGGTACCGAATCTCCCCCCTGGCTGACAAGTGCCAGCTCCGCCTCTCTGACTTCTTACCTGGGCACTGCCACAGGGAAAACGCTAATTCCTCACCCACATTGGCCTGTAGGCTCTTCCCTGCCACCCTCAATTCTGGGAACTCTCCCAAAGACAGTGGGAAGCCAGACAGCCTCCCCAAATGAGAAATAATTTTGGGGGTTTTGAGGCCATACCCGGCAGCGCTCAAGGGCCACTTCTGGCTCTGTGCTCAGAAATTCCTCCTGGCAGGCTTGGGGGACCATATGGGATGCCAGGGATCAAACCCAGGTTCATCCCGGGTTGTTCACATGCAAGGCAAACACTCTACTGCTGTGCTATCCCTCCAGCCCATGAAAAATAATTTTTGTGAATTGAGGTCTGACCACACAATTCTGTGATTCTGCAAAAAACCCAAAGAGTTTTACACTGTAAGTCTGTAAAATGAAGGTTAAATTGCATGGTGACTCATAAAAGAGGTTCCCACTTAAAAAAAAAATACACCCTCTTGGGGCCAGAGCTATATAGTACAGAAGGGAGAGCGTTTGTCTTGCATGCGCTGACCCTGAGTTCGATTCCCGGCATCCCATGGGGTCCCTCGAGAATCACCAAAAAAGGTTCTTAAGGGCCCGAAGAGATAACACAGCGGCTTTTGCCTTGCAAGCAGCTGATCCAGGACCAAAGGTGGTTGGTTCGAATCCCGGTGTCCCATATGGTCCTCCGTGCCTGCCAGGAGCTATTTCTGAGCAGACAGCCAGGAGTAATCCTTGAGCACTGCCGGGTGTGACCCTCCCAAATACACACACACACACACACACACACACACACACACACACACACACACACACACACCAGAGGTCAGAACATTGGTTACTGTATTGAGGGGCTGAGCCCAGCTGGGATATCCACAAACCTATTTCTGGACTACTATAGATGAAGCCAGGCCACTCAATTCAACCCAAAAAGACCAGCTCAAACCCCAATTAAGCTTCCTGTTTTGAACCCAAGACTGCAGCTGGGGTCTTGATGAAGGGAGAGAAACACCCCCTATGAGCAGCAAGGAGACAGGTACTGGTATATGGGCAGGAGAGACAACCTGGGATCCCCATGGGGTGTGATGTGGGATGGAGAACCCTATCTTTAGGTCTGTCTCCCCAGAGAGATACCAGATAGGCAGAAGACTATTCAGCGCAAGATCTGGGGTCCCTGAGACCTCACCTACCAGAGTTCTTTTTCCCAGAGAGAAGATTCCCAGGTAAGCTGGGGTTCCCCTGACTTGCACTCCTTCAACCAGGTCCTCCTAGCTGCCTCTCCTCTGTGTTCTCTGGGATGACTCAACTGCATTAGGGGCCAGAGAGATAGCACAATGACAGGGCATTTGCTTTGCAAGCAGCCAATCCAGGACTGAAGGTGGTTCAAATCCCAGCATCCCTTATGGACCCCCGAGCCTGCCAGGAGCAATTTATTTTTTCTTTCTTTCTTTTTTTTTTTCTTTTTGTTTTTGGGCCATACCTGGTGATGCTCAGGGGTTACTCCTGGTTCTGCACTCAGAAATTGCTCCTGGCTTGGGAGACCATATGGGACACCGGGGGATTGAACCTTGGTCTGTCCTAGGTCAGCCGTGTGCAAGGCAAACACTTTACCGCTGTGCCACCGCTCCAGCCCCTAGCCAGGAGCGATTTCTGAGCACAGAGCCAGGAACACTGCTGAGTGTGACCCTAAGAAAAAAGGGAAAAAAGAAACAACCCTTAATTAGACCGTTCCCTAATAGGGGTACCATGTACCCCCTCCTTTCACTGTGTGAGAAGCTGGGCTGGTTTACTTATGGCGTGTGAAGCAGTAACAGGGACCAAAGAAGCCATGGGCAGCCACAGGATAGATATAAGCATGTCCCCAACTTTTTTTTTTTTTTTTTTTTTTTTTTGGTTTTTGGGTCACACCCAGCACCACTCAGGGGTTCCTCCTGGCTCTATGCTCAGAAATTGCTCTTGGCAGGCGCAGGGGACCATATGAGATGCCGGGGTTTGAACCACTGTCCTGCATGAAAGGTAAACACCTTACCTCCATGCCATCTCTCCAGCCTCACAAGTACCCTTGATTGTGTCGGCCTTGACCCTCATTCAGGTGATTTGTGTTGAACTCTGGCTGTTAAAGGTGACAGGGAAGCAGAGGAAGGGAAGCGTGACTGACTCAGGGGATCCAGGAGGCTGCTGGGCACCCCTGGCCGAAAAATGCACTTTTGACTCTGTGTGGCTTCTTATTTGGGGCTGCAAGCTGAGACCCCAAAGAATTACCCCCAGAGGGAGGGCATACGCCTTACTTGTGGCCTACCTGGGTTCAATCTTGGATCCCATATGATCCCCCTGAGCCTGCCAAGAGTGATGACTGGGGCTGGAGTGACAGCATAGAGGTAGGGTGTTTGCCTTGTATGCAGTCAACCCAGGATAGACCCAGTTTCCATCCCCAGCATCCCATATGGTCCCCCGAGACTGCCAGGAGCAATTTCTGAGCACAGAATCAGGAGGAACCCCTGAGCATCGCTGGGTGCAGCCCAAAGACCAAAAAAGAAAAAGGAATGAACACATCTCAAGTCATTACTGTGTGTCGTTCAATGTCATTCCCTCATCCAGTTAATTCTCATGGCTCCTGCGTCTTTGGGATGTTGAAGTCATTCACCCACAGTCCTGAGAAGGGCAGGCTGGCATGCTTGTAGGCAAGAGGTCAGAAACCACCCACCGCTACCCTCTCTTGGGCAGGCCACCTTGTGCCTCTGCCATCACAAGGGTCAGTTTGCTGGCCTTTTTATTTTATTTATTTATTTATTTATTTAGTTTGGTTTTTGGGCCATACCCGGCAGTGCTCAGGAGTTACTCCTGACTATCTGCTCAGAAATACTCCTGGTCTGGGGCCGGGCGGTGGCGCTGGAGGTAAGGTGCCTGCCTTGCCTGCGCTAGCCTAGGACGGACCGCGGTTCGATCCCCCGGCGTCCCATATGGTCCCCTAAGAAGCCAGGAGCAACTTCTGAGCGCATAGCCAGGAGTAACCCCTGAGCGTCACAGGGTGTGGCCCAAAAACCAAAAAGAAAAAAAAAAAAAAAAAAAGAAATACTCCTGGCGGGGCTGGAAAGATAGCATGGAGGTAAGGCGTTTGCCTTTCATGCAAGAGGTCATCGGTTCGAATCCCAGCGTCCCATATGGTCCCCCGTGCCTGCCAGGAGCAATTTCTGAGCATGGAGCCAGGAATAACCCCGGAGCACTGCCGGGTGTGACCCAAAAACCACAAAAAAAAAAAAAAAAAAAGAAATACTCTTGGCAGGCACGGGGGACCATATGGGACACCAGAATTTGAACCAACCACCTTAGGTCCTGGATCGGCTGCTTGCAAGGCAAACGCCATTGTGCTATCTCTCTGGGCCTGGTCTTTGTATTTTTTAATTTTTATTGGGGGGGGGTTAGGACCACACCTGGTGATGCTCAGGGGTTACTCCTGGCTCTGGGCATCATATGGGATGCTGGGGATCGAACCCAGGTCCATCCTGGGTCAGTCCCTGTGCAAGGCAAATGCCCTATAGCTGTGCTATCGCTCTGGCCCCAGTTTGCTGGCCCTTTGCTCCCACGACAATCTCTGGCCCCTGGAGGGGCTGAGGGTGGCAGGGCCCCGCACACAGGGGGCCTTTTGTCCCTCCCAGGAGCACAGGGCTCCCATTGTCCAAAGGGGGGCACAGGTGGGTTCCAGGCGGCTCCTGTCATCTCGCTGGGACCGTCACTGTGGGCACTACAGCCACCCTTTGTCCCTCACAGGCCTGTCTCTGTGCGCCGGGTGACCCCTCCCTCCCCTGGCTGTTAGAGAGCTTGGCACAGGGTGAGAGAGCACAGGCTTGGGGGGACCTGAGGACCGCAGGACATCAACCTCCTTCTGTGGCAAGGAAGTTGTCCAAGGTTCTCTAGTTCCGGCCCACTCCGGCCCCTTTGGAGGGGGCGCATGGGGTTTGGTCTGGACTTGGTCCTGTGCTCTCGAGGCTGTCATTTGGCCTTTCTGGAGGGATTTTCACCATCTTCAAGTGCAAATAAGAGACTAAACTCATGGGGCCGGAGTGAAAGCACAGTGAGCAGAGCACATACTGTGTGTGCAGCAGACTAAGGTTTGATTCCCAGCACCCCAAGCATCTCCTGAGCTCCACCAGGAGCGATTCCTGAGAGCAGAGCCATGAGTAAGCCCTGAGCACAGCCAGGAGTGGCTCAAAACAAAACAACAGCCCCCCAAAATGAAGCCAAAAATCCAAACTAACATTGTGAGGTTACACCTTATTTTATCTCAAACAACATCCCTGGTTTCTTTGGATGCTTGTTTGCAACTTGGATTTACCCCCAAACAGAGATTGTCTTCTCTGTAAACCTGGGTGGGACCTGCTCAGGATAGCCTGAGCTATCTGCCCTTACTCTGTCCTTACTGCCCCCCCTAGGGGTGGTCTCTGGACTCAATAAAAAGGGAGGTTCTGGCAGACAGCTGGGGGAGATACGAGGTAGAAGACTGCCAGACAACACGTGTTTCACCCTCAGCCTGGTCTGGATTATATCATGTGTTACCCTGAATCAGACTTGTTCACCCAGGATTGGAGACATGGCGTGTGGGGTGATTTCACAGGACACAAACTGGGAGCAGAGGCGCCTTGAATGCCTGTCCTAGGACCACGCCTGCTGGAGGTTCTTGCTCTGAGACTAAGAGGACCCGCATGGCAGCCTGAGCACTGCCCAGTGTATGCCAGGCAGGACTTTCTGCGGCTTCTGCTCCCCTTTCCGATGCTTCTAGTTCTTTCTCTGGACTGCTCCTCTCCCGACCCAGAGAAGTTAAGCGACCCACTGAGGTTGCAAGGAAAGGGGGTGTCAATTTGATCCACAGATTCTATCCTGACTTTCTTCTCCTCCAGTACGGGGGGGGGGGGAGGGGTGTCTGGGAAACCTCAGAGCTTCTGGCGGGTCCCTGAAAAGAAAGTGGGCCAAGGCTCTGTCCCCGCCTGCTGCACCTGTTTGAGGAGGTGCCTTGGACAGGATAACCTTATTTAAAGGGATACATATGTTTTCTTTGTATTTTGTGTAAATGTAATTTTTTTGTTTTGTTTTTTGGCCACACCCAGTGATGTTCAGGGGCTACTCCTGGCTCTGCACTCAGAAATCGCTCGTGGGGCCGGAGAGATAGCATGGAGGTAAGGCCATTGCCTTTCTTGCAGAAGGTCATCCCATAGTGTCCCCTTAGTGTCCCCCAGCCTGCCAGGAGCGATTTCTGAGCATGGAGCTAGGAGTAACCCCTGAGCGCTGCCGGGTGTGACCCAAAAACAAAACAAAACAAAAGAAATCACTCCTGGTTTGGGGGACCATATGGGATGCTGGGGGATTGAACCGCAGTCCGTCCTAGATCAGCATGTGCAAAGCAAATGCCCTGCCACTTGCGCCACCGCTCTGAACCTGTAATTTTTAACATGTATATTTTATATTGTATGTTTTACTAAGTAACCCTGAATTTAGTGGAACTCAGCTGATAGCAGGAAGACTGTGCTCAGGATTCACTCCTGGAAGTGCTCAGGGGAACCTGTAGGATGCCAGGGATGGAATCTGGGTTGGTCGTGTGCAAGGCAAGAACACTCCCCACTATGCTATTGCTCCACAAAATCTAATTTTTTTCTTTGGGTGCTCAGAGCTCAGTTCTCAGTACTCTTAGTTCAGTCCTCAGGGGACCATGCAGCGCTGGGCTCTAACCGGGGCCTATGCTCCAGTTCCCTTTATTTTTTTATTTATTATTTACTACTTATTTATTTATTTTTAGTTTTTGGGTCATACCTGGGAACGCTCAGGGGTTACTCCTGGCTCTACACTCAGAAATCACTCCTGGCAGGCTCAGGGGACCATATGGAATGCTGGGATTCGAACCACCTCCGGCATGCAAGGCAAATACCTTACCTTCATGCTATCGCTCCAGCCCACCAGCCCCCTTTAATTCTCTCTCTCTCTCTTGGCTCCTCCATCCTCAGGAAAATAAAGGTTGTGGGGCACTTGTGGGAACCTTATGGTTCTGCAGAAAGGTTTGTTGAATGAAAGTTTCTTCGAGAGAGCTTTGGAAAAGGTGGGCGGATAAGGCCAGCAGCGCCCTTCACCCAGCCCCCCTCAGCCCCAGATTCCCTCCCTCCCCACCCCTGCAAGGCGCTGCGGGAGGCGCAGACACGTGTGGAGAGGAGGGATCATCTGTGCTCAGTTGAGTGGAAACGTTTAAGCAGAATTGACTGTGTACTCAGCCGCTTTCCAATGCGACTAATCTTCCTGGCACAGGCGGTGAAATATGCCCCGTCGGCCACACTGAATCAGCACCGCCTTCCGGGGACCCTAGAGACTCGCAGACCCGGCCACTGTCTGTGACCACCCAGGGCCCACCCAGCTCAGGGAGACCCTGCCAGCTGTCCCAGCTGACCCCGAGGCCCACCCCCTGCCCTGGCAGCAGGAGAAGTAGAATAAGAATCTAGAAGGCTTCTTGCCCACCCTGCCTCCCAGGTAGTCAGGAAGGAGAAAAGATTTGAGAAAAAGTTTGTTGCCACCCCACTTTCAGGCCTCAGTGTCTACATCTGTAAAATGGAGGGGGGCACAGACCATACTTACATTTTTTTATTTTTTGGTTTTTGGGTCACACCCGGCAGCACTCAGGGGTTCCTCCTGGCTCTACGCTCAGAAATAGCTCCTGGCAGGCTCAAGAGGGGGACCATATGGCATGCCGGAATTTGAACCACCGTCCTTCTGCATGGAAGGCAAATGCCCTACCTCCATGCTATCTCTCCGGCCCTTCATTTTTTTTTTTTTTTGTGGTTTTTGGGTCACACCCGGCAGTGCTCAGGGGTTATTCCTGGCTCCAGGCTCAGAAATTGCTCCTGGCAGGCACGGGAGGACCATATATGGGACGCCGGGATTCGAACCGATGACCTCCTGCATGAGAGGCAAACGCCTTACCTCCATGCTATCTCTCCGGCCCCCGGCCCTTCATTTTTATTTTGATGTTTGGGCCACATCTGGCAGTGCTCAAGGGTTATTCCTGACTCTGATCTCAGGAATCACTCCTGGCAGGCTCAGAGGACCATATGGATGCTGGGGACCAAACTCAGGTGGACCACATGTTAGGCAAATACCCTGCCTGCTGTACTCTCCACTCTGGCTCCTGAAGTTTTTTTTTAATTTATTCTTTTCTTTTCTTTTTTTTTTTTTTGAAATTGCATGTGACATTTATTGAAAAGAAGAAAGGGGCTCCTGTCCAGGCAGTGCAGAGGGTCTGGACAGAGTGCACGGGTTACTGTGCAGAACAAAAGGCACACATCAGAGACAGTCGCAAATTCAGAGGAGGAACTAAGAGGTCCCTAGGAGGGAAGGGGTGACAGGAATGGGGGCTTAAATTTATTCTTATGGTCTGGCTCATTCATTTTTCTTTCTTTCCTGAGGAGGGGGTGGGTGGAGCTAACCCACAGGGCTGACTCCTGGCTCTGATCATTCCAGGAGTTATACAGTGCTGGGGATCAAACCTGGATTGGTTGTGAGCAAAACAAACACCTTAGACCTGTACTATCTCTCCAATTCCATCCATATATCTTTTTTTGCAGCGGGGGGGGGGGGCACATCTGGCGGCATTCAGGGGTTATTCCTGGCTCTGCACTCAGAAATTGCTCCTGGCAGGCTCGAGGTTCCCTATGAGATGCTGGGGATCGAACCTGGATCGGCCGCGTGTAAGGCAAACACTCTCTCTGCTGTGCTGTTGCTCCAGCCCTGTTGCAGCTCTGGTTTAACAGAAGGCCTCAGAGGTTTCCCCATCTGCTGTCCTTCGTCCCTCTGCAGGTCTGTTTACCTGGAAGACTCAGAGGAAAATTCAACTACCACAGCACCGTGGCAAGATGAGGAGACAGTCTTTGAAGGGTCTTGTCAGAAAAATGTGGTTCTTTCCTCCCCAGACCAAACCGGACTCCAAGAGAGATGGTTTCTTGAAGGTTCCCAGCAGTGCAGCATCAGCAAAGGCCTCAATGAACTTCTCAAGCTCTTTGTAATCAAAACCCATTGGTCTGGGCTGAAGCAAGAGCACAGTGGGGCTGGAGTTCGCCTTGCACATGGCCAACTTGGGTTCAATCCCCGGCTTCTCACATGGTCTCCCAAGCCTGTCAAGAGTAATTTTTTGGGGGGGGCCCCACACCCGGTGGTGCTCAGGGGTTACTCCTGGCTATCTGCTCAGTAATAGCTCCTGGCAGGCACAGGGGACCATATGGGACCCCGAGATTCGAACCAACCATGTTAGGTCCTGGATTGGCTGCTTGCAAGGCAAATGCCGCTGTGCTATCTCTCTGGCCCCTCCAAGGGTGATTTTTTTTGGGGGGGGTTGGGCCATAACCTGTGACACTCAGGGGTTACTCCTGGCTAAGCGCTCAGAAATTGCCCCTGGCTTGGGGGAACCATATGGGACGCCGGTCCTTCCTTGGCTAGCGCTTGCAAGGCAGAAACCTTACCTCTAGGGCTACCTCACTGGCCCCTCCAAGAGTGATTTTTTTTTTTTTGGTTTTTGGGCCACACCCAGGGCGCTCAGTGGTTATTGCTGGCTATCAGCTCAGAAATAGCTCCTGGCAGGCTCGGGGGACCATATGGGACACCAGGATTCGAACCAACCACCTTAGGTCCTGTATCAGCTGCTTGCAAGGCAAATGCCGCTGTGCTCTCTCTCCGGGCCCCCAAGAGTGATTTCTAAGTGCAGGATTTCTAAGCCAGGAAAGACCCCCGAGTACCATCGACTATGGCCAAACAACAACAAAACAACACATCAGTCAGTTTTGCAGTCTCAATAGAGCTTTCTCATGCCTTGGTCAATGGGAAAACACTGTTTTACTTTTTGCGGGGAGGGAAGAGGAAGTCACACCCATTAGCGTTTAGGACTTACTCCTGGCTCTGTGCTCAGAGATCACTCCTGGAGAGATTGGATGGCCGGACCATCGGGGGTGATGGGATGGAAGTCGGGTGAGTTACATGCAAGGCAAGCGCCCTCCCTGATGGACCATCACGCCAGCCCCAAGCTCTGATTTGCTGAATGCCTGCTGAAGGCAGGCACTTCAAGACACAATATCATCAAGTCTCTTCTGGTGGGAGCTTAAAGGGGTACTCACAAACCTACAGTGGCACTTGCAAAGTCCCTCCTACTTGGAGCAATTGCTTTCAAGGCGACTGTTACATAGGTCACATTTTTGCAGTCAGTTCACAACAACTTTGTCCTTTTTGTGGGGGCAAAAATGGAATTCCCTGGAGAAAGCCGATAGAGTGTCTGGTAACACAAACGGCCACATACATGGCTCTTGGCATATACGTGGCACTTGGACGGTGCAGGGTGGGGAGGCAGCCTGTGTCCTTTCCTGTGGGGTCACAAAACTTTAAAGGGGTGGACTTGATGGTTTTTTATTTGTCATAATCTTCACACTTTTCTTTGTTTTGTTTTTGGTTTCTGGCCAACACCTAGAGGCACTCAGGGGTTCTTCCTGGCTCTGCACTCAGAAATCGCTCCTGGCAGACTCGGGAGGCAGCCTGTGTCCTTTCCTGTGGGGTGGACTTGATGGCCTCCCTGTGTTTCATGGCACCCCACCAAGACTGGCACTGCACAGTCTATTTTGGTAACAGGCAGACAACCCTTCTGCCACACTCCCTGCCACACACTGTTGCCAACCCAGAACCTTCAGTGACATCTGTGGGAGCTTGGCCGCATTGGCCAACTTTGTGAGTCCAAAGACTCCTCCGTATCACTTTCCTCTTTGGGAATCTGGCTGGTTTTTGGTTTGGGGATCATCACACCTGGTGATGCTTGGGACTCACTCCTGGCTCTGCACTCAGGAATATTCCTGGTGATGCCCAGGGGACCATGTGGGATGCTTGAGATGGAACCTAGGTTTGAACCTTGCCGAATGCAAGGCAAATGCCCTCCCCATTGTGCTATCGCTCTGGCCCTGGCTTCTTATGTGGAGGGGAGGGAGCCTCGATAGGCTTACTGCTAGTTCTGCACTCAGGGATCACTCCTGGAAGGCGCAGGAGACCATCCGGAGTGCCAAGGATTAAACTGCGGTTGACCAAATGCCAGGCAAACGCTATACCCTCTGCTCTACCTCTCTGTCTCCCACACTCTTTTGCTTATTCATTCACTGCAGGGAGGGGCGCTGGGTCCACGCTCGCTGCTCAGAGACCGTTCCTGCCTCTGAACTCAGTGCTCATTTCCTGGCAGAGCCTTGTGGGGGCTTGTGGGGTTTTCTGAAGTGCCTGGAATTGAGCCCAGTTAGCCACATGCAGGATAAGCACCTTGGTGTCTGCACTGGCTCTCTGCTGACACGCTCCTATGTGAAGGATCAACTTCATCTTCACAGGGAACACAAAAATGGCCACTGCAGGCCCTTGAACATCCCCAGCCCGATTCCACACCCTCTCCCCCAGATCCAGAGTCACCGTGGCTGTGTCCTCAAGATTCCTTGCGGTTCCTTCCCACCTGGAGCCTTGGCAGCTGGTTCAGCAAGGAAAAGTCCAGGCTCTAGACAGAGCCCACTGGGGGTGGCAGTTCAGGGTCTGTAGCTCCATCCCCTCCCACCCTCAGGTCCTGTTCTGCTAACTGAAGATGAGGTTCCTGCAGGATGTGGGGACAAGGAAGGCAGACATCCCACAGACACTTGATCCTCCGCCCCACCTTGGCTCACGCCACTGCCCACACAAAGGTGCTGAGTCCTGAATAGGCTTTGCCTCTAAATAAAAATAAGGAGAAGAAAGAAAGAAAGAAAGAAAGAAAGAGAGAGAGAGAGAGAGAGAGAAAGAAAGAAAGAAAGAAAGAAAGAAAGAAAGAAAGAAAGAAAGAAAGAAAGAAAGAAAGAAAGAAAGAAAGAAAGAAAGAAAGAAAGAAAGAAAGAAAGAAAGAAAGAGGGGCCGGGTAGGTGGCGCTGGAGGTAAGGTGTCTGCCTTGCAAGCGCTAGCCAAGGAAGGACCGCGGTTCGATCCCCCGGCGTCCCATATGGTCACCCCAAGCCAGGGGCGATTTCTGAGCACATAGCCAGGAGTAACCCTTGAGCGTCAAACGGGTGTGGCCCAAAAAAAAAAACCAAAAAAAGAAAGAAAGAAAGAGAAAGAAAGAGAAAGGAAGGAAGAAAGAAAAGAAGGAAGGAAGGAAGGAAGGAAGGAAGGAAGGAAGGAAGGAAGGAAGGAAGGAAGGAAAGGAAGGAAGGAAAGAAAGAAAAAAAGGAAGAAATGAAGGAAGGAAGGAAGGAAGGAAGGAAGGAAGGAAAGAAAGAAAAAGAAAAAGACGGCTGGAGAGATAGCACAGTTGTAGGGCGTTTGCCTTGCACGCAGCTGATCCAGGAAGGACGGTGTTTGAGTCCTGGCATCCTATATGGTCGCGAGCCTGCCAGAAGCGATTTCTGAGCGAAGAGCCAAGAGTAACCCCTGAGTGCTGCCAGGTGTGACCACCAAAAATAGAAAAGAAAGAAATACAGAGAAAAGAAGAAAGAAATAGAGAGAAAAGAAGGAAGGAAGGAAGAGAAGAAAGAAGAAAGAAAGAAAGAAAGAAAGAAAGAAAGAAAGAAAGAAAGAAAGAAAGAAAGAAAGAAAGAAAGAAAGAAAGAAAGAAAGAAAGAAAGAAAGAAAGAAAGAAAGAAAGAAAAGAAAGGAGGGAGGGAGGGAGGGAGGGAGGAAGGAAGGTAGGAAGGAGGGAGGAAGGAAGGGAGGAAGGAAGGGAAGAAGGAGGGAGGGAAGAAGGAAGGAAGGGAGGGAGGGAGGAAGAGAGGGAGAGAAAAAGAGGGAGAGTAGGAGGGAGGGAAGGAAGGGAGGGAGGGAGGAAGGAAGGAGGAAAGAAGGAAGGAAGGAAGGAAGGAAGGAAGGAAGAAAGGAAGGAGGAAGAAAGGAAGAAAGAAGGAAGGAAGGAAGGAAGAAAGGAAGGAGGAAGGAAGGAAGAAAGGAAGGAGGAAGGAAGGAAGAAAGGAGGAAGGAAGGAAGGAAGGAAGGAGGAAGGAAGGAAGGAAGGAAGGAAGGAAGGAGGAAGGAAGGAAGGAGGAAGAAAGGAAGGAAGGAGGAAGGAAGGAAGGAGGAAGAAAGGAAGGAAGGAGGAAGGAAGGAAGGAAGGAAAAAAGGACGGAAGAAAGGAAGGAAGGAAAAGAAGAAATTCCTGCAAATGCGACAATCCCGGGCTGGGTCTGGGCGATGTGATTCCTCGTGACAGACAAGGGCAATTATCTGCAATCCGCCAGCAGTTTTAGCCTAATTTCATTACCGCGGTGCAATTCTGCCTGAGCTGCTAGTCTATCAATGTCTTGCAGAACGGATTAGCGGGCACTTTCTTCATCTTCAAATGAATTTTAGCTGTCACGCCCTTGATGAATGGAGCAGGGACAGGTGGCTGACCTGGCCGGCCAGTGGCCAGGAGGGCGGCAGGCAGGCGGTCTGGGGCCAGGCCGGAGGGGGACGGATGTGGCGGGGATGGTGATGGAGGGGGTGGTGGTTGGTTGCAAGGGGGCCTTTTAGGTTTCTGAGGAGCCCACCCGACCCCGTCATCGGGCAGGTTAGGACCCCCTCTGCTCAGGCTTTCCAGCCCAAGGACCAGGAAGGGGATCTGACTGACATCAAACCCCTGAGCTACACTTCTTGGGGCTGCCCCTACCCCAAAGTAGAGACTCCAGCCTGTCTCCGAGGACACGTGACTAGCCCCTGGGTGGGGGGGGGGCAGTCCCCTCAAGGGGTAAAAGATTCTCGCTGCAGCCTGGCGCAGGCAGGTGTGGCAGGGTCCACGGCACTGAGATGAGATGAGTCGGGTGAATCACTGAGACTTGTTAGGAGGCAGGCAGAGGGGGGTCGGAAGCTCCTTATTGTGGGTCTGTGGGTACTGCGGTGCGTGACTCTGCACTTCAGGAAAGTGGTGCCATCAGAACCAGAGCATCAGTCAGCTGGGAGCTGGGTAATCCGGGTCTCTCTTCCTTGGAAATGCTTGGAGAGCACTGTTGGGAGAACCACTGGGGACCACCGCCTAGGAGGTGAGATTCTTGCCCTGTAGAGAGGGAGTGAGTCACACAGGTGAGGACCCTGCCCACTTAGCACCCTTCTGTCCCACTCTTAGACTTTTCTAAGACTCATGCGGAGGAAGTACTGGGTGGTTTCTCCCTGTCTCCCCTGCCTTCTGGCAGTGCTCCCTGCAAAACTCTCCGAGGGCCCCTCCAAGATGGCTCAGGTGGAGGGGTTGTCGGGGTACCGCACCCCTGTCTCTCCTCTGTGCAACACATAACTGGGTCCCCCCCACTACCCTGGGCTTTCATGGTTGGCCCTAATGCTGCTCCTGGGGGCTATGTACTGTGCCCCTCTTGGGTTGGCACTTTTGTGTGCCCAGACCTCACTGAACATTGCTGTGGCCTGGCTGGATCCTACCGGATCCTGCAATCTGGGGACTCCTGGTGACCACGGAGAGCCACCCCACACCCATGCTCTGTGTTGTGCAGTCAGCTTCCAGAACCTTCTGGAAATGTCCAGCTGCCCCCAGACACCATGAGGTGTGGAACTAGAGGGTCCCCCACCCCATGGGGAGTTGAGTCTGGAAGGCACCGTCCTTTTACCCCATCATCTCAGCTCCAGTCTTTGCAGGGTCCAGAAACCATGGGGCCAGCTGCTAGAGGCGGGGCCAGCTGTTGAGGCATTGGCAGAAGCAGATGTTCTTCCCCTGAAGGATGGCTGGCTCCTCCCTTCTCCAGCCATGCCAGCCTGAGGAAAGAGGGGCTCCTTCCCTGGCCACTCCCCACTCCCATCTCAGAACTTCTGGGAAATACCAGGGACACTCCTGTGTCCAGCTATAGGGGGAAAATGAGGCTCTGAGGGCCGTGAGGACTTGTTCCAAGGCTGAAGGAAATCAAAGGGAGTAGGGTGGGGATGGAGGGCCTGCCCAGAAGGTCAACCTGCCTCTCCCGGACCTCCAAAACAAGTCCCGGCACCCTCCTCCACATTCGACTTTCCATCCTGTCTCCAGGCACTCGGGAAACTCTCCCAAGAATATTGATCGCCAGGGCAGCCTGGAGTCAATACAGAGCACTTTGCTAATTAATCTTTTCCAGATAATTGCAGGAAATTATCGGTCGGTGTGAAACAGAGGTGGACAGGCTGTCCGTGGCCCTGCGCTGCCCGGGGAGGCCAAGGGCACAGCCCAGAGTGCAGCCTTCCCCCGCCTCCCCCGCCTCCAATCTGTGGCCCCGAAGCTCTGCTCCTGTCTCTCCTGTTCCCTTTCCAGACTCTTCCACCAGGAGCCACCAGCTCCTGGTGTTTGCCTTGCACACGGGTCAACCCAGATTCTCTCCCCAGCATCCCACATGGGTCCCCTGGCTCCCTCCAGGAATGAGCCCTGAGCACAGCGGGGTGTGGTCCCAAACCAACCAAAAGGCAGAGGGCTTGGCCCAGGACTCCAGCAGGCCGCTCTGGGGTGTAGCCAGAAGCAGGGGCAGTGGGGCTGGCCCTCGTTTCAAACAGGACAAAACATGCAACCTCTGACAAGCACTGAGATGTCCTTGAGCCTCCGCTGCAAAAATAAGAATCTGACAGCCTCTGCCTCACGGACTTCAGAAGATGACGCCAAAGACACCTTTCGTTTTGTTCTTGGTCACAGCCAGTGGCACTCAGGGGTTCCTCATGGCTCTGAGCTCAGGGATCACCGGGTGACCGTATGGGATGCCGGGGATTGAACCCTGGTTGGCTGGCTGTGTGCACGGCAAGCTCCCACCTCAATTTTGTTTTAAGTTTTTGGAACACATCTGGCGATGCTCAGGGGTTGGTTATTCCTGGCAGGCTTGGGGGGATTCTGTGGGGTGCCTGGTATGGAACCCAGGTTGGCCTCATATAAAGCAAATGTCTCACCATGTACTACTATCCCTCCAACCCCAAAGACGCCTTTTTAATCCTGATTTCTTCAGATCTCTACAACTCTTTTTTGTTCGCTTTGTAATAATATCTTTACTTACGAACTGTGATTGCAAACATGTTTGTGGTTGGGTTTTGGTCATAAAAAAGAACATCCCCTTTCATCAGTGCAACCTTCCCACCACCAATGCCCCCCATCACCCTCCTCTGCCTCCCATACCTGTCTTCCAGAAAGGCACTCTGTTTTTCTCACTCCCCACCATTGTCATGATAGTTGTTGGTGTAGTTAGTTCTCTAACTGCACTCACCACTCTTTGTGGTAAGCTACAACTCGTAACTCTGAAGCAACGAGGTGTGCTGTCTGGGGTCACAGCCACATCTCGGGGGCTGCCAGGAGCATCGCCTAGGCTGGGCAGCTGCTCTATTTTTTTTCCTTTTTTTTTTTCTTTTTGGGCCACAGCCTGTGAATGCTCAGAAGTAACTTCTTAGCTCTATACTCAGAAATCACTCCTGGTGGGTTCAGGGACCCAATGGGATATTAGGTACCTTTGTGGAGGGGGGGGGCTTCGACACCAGAATGCTCAGGTTCACTCCTGGAAGTGCCTTTCCCTCCGGTCCTAACATTCCCATTTGCACAGAGGGAAACTGAGGCCCAGCTCTGTGGTGGCCCAGAGAGAGAGAGAGAGACAGAGATAGATTTGGTTTTTGGTGGGTTTTTTGGGGGAAGGGTGGGGGCCACATCAGCGGTGCTCAGGGCTTCCTCCTGGCTCTGGGCTCAGAAATCACTCCTGGCAGGATCCGGGAGACCATAAAGGATTCCGGGGATCGAACCCAGGTCTGTCCCTGGTTGGCCACATGCAAGGCAAGGCAAGGCACACCTTGCCACTGTGCTATTACTCCAGCTCCGCTCCAAGATCCACTGGGTTGGGGTGGACGGACTCTGCTCCCCCAAGCTGCCCCCACCAGCCCCTCATCACAGAACACACTCAGAGAAAGTCTCTCTCACACCCTTTGATGATCTCTGTATTTTTCTTTCTTTTTTTTGGGGGGGGGGTCACACCCGGCAGCGCTCAGGTGTTCCTCCTGGCTCTATGCTCAGAAATCACCCCTGGCAGGCATGGGGGACCATATGAGAGGTCGGGATTCGAACCGCCGTCCTTCTGCATGAAAGGCAAACACCTTACTTCCATGCTATTTCTTCGGTCCCGGTCTCTGTATTTCTTGCCCCAACACCCTTTACCGCCTCACCCCGCCGGGCGGTTGCTACCTGTTCCTAATAAACCTCCAAGACTTTAATGAACTAAAGAGCAAATTACTTTTTTATTCAAGAATGAAATTTCATCATATTCATAATTCATATCTTATTTCAGACATCTGCCGCTGATTACATTACATTTAACTAAAATTAGATGATGGTCGGAATGCAATTAAGGCAGCGCCAGATTCTTTGGCCCCACCGATGCCAGCGCGAAGCTCAGCGGGGGCCGCGCGGAACCTAATATGTAATTAGGAGCTATTTTCTAGCTGTTTTTAAAGTCTGAAAATTAGCTGCCTTTATTAATCACACAGACAAATATAAAGTGCAACCAACGCACGCTGAAATTTCTAAAAGGGATTTTTTTGTTTAATTATACACCGCCGCGCGCCGCGACTTGCTTCGCATGTTGATCTGTTGTGCACTGACATTTTGACAACTGGCTCTCAATTTGTCTGTCGCAGTGAGGCAACAACAAAGCCCACGGTAGTACTTTTAACTTTCAAAACCTTCAGTGTGCTGGGATCGGGGACTGGCACCGGGTTGCTGCTGCGGGCGGTCGGGGCTCGCTCCTGGGCTTCCAGAACCTCAGGGGATCTGGCTGTGGGGCGACTCGGTGGGGGGCGTGGGAAAGGAGCACTGGATGGGGAGTCCAGAGGCCCAAATAAGCATCCCCATTCTGAGCTGAAGGAAAAAAAAAATAGGACACCTTGAGCTGAAGTGATTGCATAGTGGTAGGGCCTCTGCCTTGAAGGCAGTGACATGGGACGAACCCGGGTTCAATCCCCAGCACTTCATATGGTCCTCCGAGCCTGTCAGGAGCGATTCCTGAGTGCAGACAAAAAGAAGTAACCCCTGAACACCACCGTCAATGGGTGTGGCAAAAAAAAGGACACCTTGCCCCTCTCTTTCCTCAGTTTCCTTCTTCCTTCGGGGAATTAGTGGTACTGAGCCTCTGTGTCCAAATTTTTCTTTTTCTTTTTGTTTTTGTTTTTGGGTCACACTTGGTGGTGCTCAGGGGTTATTCCTGGCTCTGTGCTTAGAAATCTCTCCTGGCAGGCATGGGGGACCATATGGGATGCCAGAAATCTAACCTGGGTCCGTCCTGGGTAGGCTGTGTGCAAGGCAAATGCCCTACTGCTGTGCTATCACTCTAGCCCCTAGCCTTACCCACTTCAATTTGGTCTTGTCCTCCCTTCCCAGCTGACCCCTGTTTTCAGGGGCATCCCCAGAGGGAGATTTCAGGAAGAAAAAGGGGGTGACAGTGAGGCTGGTGATAGCAAGTTTGGCATCCCGACAGTGACAATTGTCTCACATCTCTCTGTCAGCTGGGATTCTGCTGGGAAAGAAGCGACTGGCAGCATTTCCTCCTGGGAAGGGTCCAGGGCATCATGTCTGCCCCTCCTGAACTGCCCAGAGACTCTGGGGGCTGGTGACAGGTGACCAGAAGCCCTGAATGGATTCAGGGAGGCAAGAGGGGGGGCTGACTCTGCTCCTTCCTCTGCAACTCAGCACTCACCCCCTGCATCCTGTATTGAGGAGCAGAGGAGCCAGGAAGAACTGACACCCCCAATGGGTGGAGCAATGTGGCCAGCAGGGAGGGCACTTGCCTTACATGTGGCCAATCCGAGTTCGATCCTTGGCATCCCTGTAAATCATCAGGAATGATTCCTGAGCACCGCTGAGTGTGGGCTCCTCCAGTTGTATTTTTTTTTAAATCTGCAATTTGGGGCCAGAGCAGTAGTAAAGCGGGAGGGCATTTGCCTTGCACACAGACAACTTGGGGTAGCCCGACACCACATGTGTTCCTCCAGTGTAAGGGTTCAAGTTGACACCCAAGTCGGAGCCGAAAGCCAGAGACCACCTCCCATAATGCAAAGCGCAAAAGGGAATTTATTCGGCTAGCCGAGGTCTGAGTCGCATCCAACCAGGGGAGTCTTGGCAAGGACCCCGAAGCAAAGTCTTAGCCAGTTTATATAAAAATCACAAACATCAACAGCACAATCACCTCACTGCGCAGATATCCTGATCCATCACTGATCCTTTTGGCCCAATCCTGGCTGTCCAGGGGGGACACTCCGATTCAAACCCTGGCTGTCAAGGGACAATTGACTCCAACCCCGGTTGCCGAGGGAGACTCTGGCTGTCAAGGGAGCCCATCAGACATAACACTCGGAGCTCACCCAACCCCTCGCTCCCCATTCCTGGAGGGCACCAACCCTGGTTCTATCCCTGAGCCAACTCTCTCTGCCCCAGTCCTGACCCAAGAAGAACTACTTCACTAGGGTTAGAGATAATTTTAGTGTCTTAGTCTTGGGCCCCGTCATGAACCCAGAGGGGCTTAGATCTTACACCAGAACCCCAATTGGTAGGATGTGTTGCACCTGGCATTAAGAAAACATCAAGACTGTAGCAGATGGTAGGAGAAAGAAGAGACACCTTCTCCGCTCAGGGGGAGACAAGTTGGACCCCCCCAAGCTGATAACCCCCACCTGCTGCCTCCCTCCAACCTAAACCTGTCTCCTTCCAGATCTGGCCCCTCCCAGTCCCCACTGCCTGTCTTTGTCTATCATGCATGGCTGGAGTATTCTGGGGACACCCTCTCTGGGCCCTCCTATCACCCCAGCCTTCCAGGGCATCCGGGACCTTCAGGATCAAGACTAGCAAGGGGCACGTCAGTGGGTGTTGGGCTTGGTGAGTGAGCACTTGACTCCGGGGTTCATCCTGGACCACTCTCTTCTCCCTATAAACGATGTTGGACATGCCCACATCCTCCTGACCAAAACCTTCATTTTGGTCCTGGCCACCAGTCCTGCCCAAGTGGGCTCAACAGAAACTGTGACCCGCAGATGCGGAAACTCCGGCTCAGAGACTCGAAAACCCTAGCCCCAGGCCACCCAACTGCAGACAGGCCAGCTGGGCTGGAAGGATGCTGATGTCTCTGGGATTTTGGTCCTCTCCTGGGGGTGCAGGCTTCAGGGCCCACCTTGTGTGCAGAGGCAGGGAGAGTGAAATCCAAGCAGCTCTAATTCCTTCTCTGTTCAACTGGAAATCAGAAATCAGAAGGGACGAACTTCCGAGCCAGCTGGGAGGCCTCAGGGAATCCTGATTGGGCAGTTGGGCGGCAGCAGAGCTGCCATGAGCCACGGAGCTGTGGTGGGGTGGTCTGGGGGGGGGGTGCCCTACCCCATCTGGGCCTTTGTTTCCTCCTCCAGGGGTGCAGAACAGAGTAGGAGGCCCGAGGCAGGTTGCTCTATCCCCTTTAGCGGCCCTTTGATATGCTGGTTCTGCCATTTTCTCCTCACCCTTGACCCCTTTTCTGTCCCCTCTGTTAATGTCACTTCCTTTTTAGAATGAGAGCAGAAAATAGCTGATGTGCTGACACTGATAAAAAATAAACACACACACACACACACACACACACACACACACACACACCATCTATGTGTCAAGCAGGGGAACTAGGGCCCCAACTCTGCTGCCACCCCATCATTTCTGGGGTGTTCAGAGGTAACCAGATTCAGCAGGGACTGAGGAGGGAGTCCCCACAGGTGGTGCCCACTCTGCAGTGGCCACTGTCTCAACAAGACTCTTAGCCTTGGGCTGGAGCCATAACAGTGGGCAGGACATTTGCCTTGCATGCAGCCGACCCGAGTTCGATCTCCTGCATCCCAGTAGGGTCCCTTGAGCACTGCCAGGAGACATCCCTGAACACAGAGCCAGGAGTAACCCCTGAGCACTGCTAAGGAGTAATTTCCGAGTGTAGAGTTAGGAGTGATGCCTGAATGCTGCTGCTGCAGCCACTAAACAAAAACAAAAAACAAAAACAAAATAAACAAACATAATAAGACTCTTGGCCTTGGTTTGACCATTCTTAGAAATTTCTTATTTCTTTTGAGGGGGGAGGTGTATGGGGAGGAGGGTGGGCAGACATCTGGCTTCCGGTTTCCTCTTTGATTCTGGAGACCAGCTCTTGCCAGGTATAGGGTTTGGGGAGGCCCCATACCAGAGCCTTTCTCCCTAGCCTGGGGAGTGCTGGGAGGCTTGGCAGGCCCCCAGCCGTCCTTGTCTTTTTCCCCTGACTCCAGGCCTTCCCTGGGTGCCAGCTCAGATGGCCAGAAGTGGGTTCAGATGGACTCTTAGTGGTCCTCAGGCTTCCCCCCTCCCTCAGTACTCCCGGGGGGAGGTGCATGGGGAGGAGGGCGGGCAGACATCTGGCTTCTGGTTTCCTCCTTGATTCTGGAGTCCAGTTCTTGCCAGGTATAGGGTTTTTCTCCCCTGGACTTCAGTCTTTCCCTGGGCGCCGGTCTAGGTGGACTCTATAGGGGTCAACAGGCTTTCCTCCTATCTCTCCCTACACTAATGGGAATGCACTCTGGGAGGAAGGCAGGCTGTTCTAGCACTGGTTTATGTTGGGACAGTCAGTGGAAATTTTTTCTCCTTGTTTTCATATTGATAGTATTGTATGCATATATTCTATATATCCATAATATCCATTTTGTATTGTGACCTTGATACTGCCTTACAAAGCTCATTTCTAATATTTTACTGCCTCAGTCCCAACCCTTACTTCCCCCTTTCTAATGACATGAAGCTCACCACATAGTGATAAGTGCAGTTAGAGAAATAACTACACTGAAAACTATGATAACAATGTGAATGAATGAGGAAAAAAGAAAGCGTGTCTCGAGTACAGGTGTGGGTGGGGTGGGGAGTAGGTAGATCTGGGAAATTGGTGGTGGGAATCCTGCACTGGTGAAGGGGGGTGTTCTTTACATGACTGTAATCATACAACTACAATTATATTTGTAATCATGGTGCTTAAATAAAGATAATTAAAAAGAACGAAATTTCTTATTTCTTTTGTGTGTGTGTGTGTGTGTGTGTGTGTGTGTGTGTGTGTGTGTGTGTTTTGGGTCACACCCAGCGGTGCTCAGGGGTTACTCCTGGCTGTCTGCTCATAAATTGCTCCTGGCAGGCATGGGGGACCGTATGGGACGCCGGGATTCGAACCAACCACCTTAGGTCCTGGATCGGCTGCTTGCAAGACAAACACTGCTGTGCTCTATCTCCAGCCTATTTGGGGCGGGGGGGGGGCACACTCAGGGATTAACTTCTGGCCTGCACTCAGAAATCACTCCTGGATGGGGCTGGAGAGATAGTACAGTGGTAGGGCATTTGCTTTGCATGAAGCTGACCCATTTCGATTCCCGGCATCCCATATGGTTCTCCAGCCTACCAGGGGTGATTTTTGAATGCAGAGCCAGTAGTCCCTGAGTGCTACTAGGTTGTGGTGTACCCTAAGACCCACCCATTTCTGGGAGGGGTCTTAACCGGATAATAGGTGTGACCCTACCTGCAAGACCTCCCATTCCTGGGAGGGGTTTGGAAAAAGGTAGATAAGGCTGGGACCAAGGGAATTCGGGCTTTTGGCTCTTTGCCTTTTTTGCCGTTTCTCTCTTGGCCCGGCTTGGCTTCCTGGCTTTTGGATCTTTGGGCCGCATGGAGCCCAAAGGGAAGATGGCTAACAGGAGATAAGATGCAGGGCTAGCAAAATATAGCTGAATGCTTAAAAGGTTGACATAGGCCACACACCTGTGGTGGCTAGGGCATAAATAAAGATGATTCTTCCTGAAGCCTGCGTGTGAGTGAGTCTTGATTACGCGGATTACCTGGGCCTGGAACTTGCCAGCTGGATGGGGGATGAAGCCACGTGGCTGGGGTCTAAGCACAAAGGCCTCCATCCACCGCCATCCAGCCCCATCGTTAATTAATTAATTCAACAAATGGCGCTCCGAACTTTGACCTGAATCCTGAACCCAACAAAACAGCAAAAATGGTAAGATTTCTGCTCTTTTGTTTCATTTTGGCTCTTTTCGGCTGCACTGAGCCCAAAACACTGGGCCACGTGGAGCCATGTTCAAACATGGCCGTGACCCCTTCTAGGAAAACAAGGGCAATTAAAACAAAAGAGGTGGAAGCTTGCATCACCTCCAGCCCAGGCCCAGAACTAAAACTTTGTTACAAAAACCAAAAACCTGGGCCTCTTCAAAAACTTATTAAAAGTCTAAATTGGAAACGAAGGAGAAAAAAGACTGTATTTAAAGTGGACTGATTTTCTGAAAATGACCTTTGGCTTGAATTTGGATTTCGACTTTGGAAATTTCGAACTGAACTTTTAGTTTAAATCACTTGGAACTCTGAACATCCAAAGTGCTCCCAGAGGGGAAAAAAGGCAGCGGTGAAGCCCCTGCGGCAAAAAGCTCCAAGCGGCAAGCTCCAAGCAGCTCGGCTCGGCTGGAATCTCGGCTGGGATCGGCTTGGCTGGGCTCAGCTTTGCCCGGAAAAGCGAAAAACCTGGAATCCTCGCTCCAGATCACAAACCGGCAGCGGAGCCTGGAACTACGAAAGAAAGCCACGTGGTAAGATCAACGTGGGACAAACCAACATCTGAACTTTAAAAGTTTACAAAAGCCACGTGGTGAGATCAGCGTGGGACAAATTAATCTAAACTATGGTTTTAGGTGTAAAAAATTAGTGGGTAGTAATATTTTACTCATAGTTGGTAATGGGATAAGTTTTACTTAGTAGTTAAAAAATAAAAATAAAAGGGAAGTCATTCAGTTTAGCTCATTTAAACATCTAATTTCTAACCACCTGCATCTTTGTCTTAAGTCATTTTCTTTATAATTTAAATGTGTTTTGTTGTCTTTCAGAGTTAATATTTTCAATTGCAAAATGTTTTACTGTGTATTTTAATGTACTTAGCCTGTTTTTAAAATGTATGTTATGCATGTATGCTAAAGTACTTGTGTATAGAAAATATATAGGAACATTGAAGTTCCCCCAATATAGTTTAAAAATATAGGAACATGAAAGTTCCAAAATAGTGCTTGGTAAAAAAGCATTAATAGAATTTTAGGTTACAGGTGTAAAGTATATTTTGCAAATAATATGTTTTTGAAAAGGGCTGGTATATTAATTTTCACTCTATTACGTTGGCGCATGAAAATATTTAAAAAAGGGGGAAATGTGGTGTACCCTAAGACCCACCCATTTCTGGGAGGGGTCTTAACCGGATAATAGGTGTGACCCTACCTGCAAGACCTCCCATTCCTGGGAGGGGTTTGGAAAAAGGTAGATAAGGCTGGGACCAAGGGAATTCGGGCTTTTGGCTCTTTGCCTTTTTTGCCGTTTCTCTCTTGGCCCGGCTTGGCTTCCTGGCTTTTGGATCTTTGGGCCGCATGGAGCCCAAAGGGAAGATGGCTAACAGGAGATAAGATGCAGGGCTAGCAAAATATAGCTGAATGCTTAAAAGGTTGACATAGGCCACACACCTGTGGTGGCTAGGGCATAAATAAAGATGATTCTTCCTGAAGCCTGCGTGTGAGTGAGTCTTGATTACGCGGATTACCTGGGCCTGGAACTTGCCAGCTGGATGGGGGATGAAGCCACGTGGCTGGGGTCTAAGCACAAAGGCCTCCATCCACCGCCATCCAGCCCCATCGTTAATTAATTAATTCAACACTAGGTGTGGCCCCAAATCAATCAATCAATCAATAAAGAAAGAAAGAAAGAAAAAAGAAGCTTAAAAAAAAAGAAATCACTCCTGGCAGGCTTGAGGGCCCACACGGGATGCTGGGGATCAAGCCCGGGTCTGTCCCAGGTTGTCTGTGTGCAAGGCAAACGCCCTACCGCTGTGCTATCACTCTGGCCCCTTATTTCTTGCCTTGGGAGGCGAGTACTTAGCAGCCTCTAATGTAGATCTCTTCATCTTATACAAAGATCAGAGGATGGGGACCAGGAACAACAGCCAGGAGTTAGTTCTGAGCACAGCTGGGTGTGGTCAGTCCCCATCCCCACGAAAAAGGCCTTCCTCTCCTCCTCCTCCTCCTTCTCCTCCTGCCCCCTAGAGGACACTGGGGTGCCTTCCCCCCTCTCCTGGGATGCCCTGATGGGGAGGGATGGGTTTGGGCCTCTTCCATGGGTCCCTGCCAAGCTCCCAGCTCTGGGGACTCAGTGACTCTGTTCGCCTACAGTGTTGAAATCTGAGCAGGAAAACATCCATTTCGGCTCATTTGCATAATGTTTTGGCTGAGCCCCACAGTCTAGTCTCCCCGGAATCCTCTCAGCCCCAGCCCCAGGCTGTCACAGGACACCCCTCCCCTCTGCTCCCCGTGCATCTCCAGCTTGAGCACCTGGTCGCCGTGGGGACAGGATGGAGGAGACTGATTCTGGAGGCTGCCTCGCACCCCATCTTCCTCCCTCTTGAAGGCCCAGTGTACAGAAGGGGAAACTGAGGGAGGCCCTGTGGAGAGCATCCCTGGTGCAGGCCCCGAAAGCCTCAGGAGGCAAGAAGGGGACTCCGGACTCAGTGGCTCTTCCTGTGACCCCTGCCTGTCTGGCACTGAGCTTCAGACGATCCTTTCACTCAGTTCCAGAGCCCCAACAGCCCCTTGTGCATCGTTCTGCAGTGTCTTTCAGGATGTGACTGGGCACTGAGGCCTCCCTCCCAGGGCCTCTCAGGAAAAGCAGGACCAGAAGGCTCTTAGGGCTTCCTGAGGGGAGAGGAAGGGGCGTCTCCAACTTGTCCACTCACACCCCCTTATGCCTGAGAACTCACACACCCTGCTGGGGTAATGCAGGTATATAAAGGAGGCACAGGTGGGCCGGAGCGGTGGCGTAGCAGTAGAGCATTCGCCTTGCACACAGCTGATCTAGGACGGACAGTGGTTCGATCCCCCGGGGTCCCATATGGTTCCCCAAGCCAGAAGTGATTTTTGAGTGCAGAGCTAGGAGTAACCCCTGAGCATCACAGAGTGTGGCCCCAAAACAAAACAAAATAACAACAACAAAAAAGGAGACACGTGGACTGAAGCGAGAGCACAGTGGGGGAGGGCATTTGCATGTGGCTGACCCAGGTTCCATCCCGGGCATCTCACGTGGTCCCCCAAGCCAGCCAGGAATGATCCCTGAGCACAGAGCCAGGAGTTGTGGCCCCATACCCAAAAGAACAAATATAGACACATAGCCAGGAGGAACCCCTGAGCGCTGCCGGGTGTGGCCCAAAAACCAAAGCAATAGTAATAGTAATAATAATAATAATAATAATAATAATAATAATAATAATAATAAAGGAGGGCCCGGAGAGATAGCACAATGGCCTTTGCCTTGCAAGCAGCCGATCCAGGACCAAAGGTGGTTGGTTCGAATCCCGGTGTCCCATATGGTCCCCTGTGCCTGCCAGGAGCTATTTCTGAACAGACAGTCAGGAGTAACCCCTGAGCACCGCTGGGTATGACCCCAAAACCAAAAAATAATAATAATAAAGGAGAAAGAAAGGAGCCCTTTGTGAGGAGCTCAGAAGACTGAGTTCAAGTTTAGGGGCGTCATAGGTCCTTGAAAAGTCTTTTGTCAGGGCCAGAGAGATAGCACGGAGGTAGGGCATTCGCATTGCATTCAGGACGGTGGTTTGAATCCTGGCATCCCATATGGTCCCCTGAGCCTGTCGGGAGCGATTTCTGAATATAGAGCCAGGAGTGACCCCTGAGCGCTGCTGGCTGTGACCCAAAAAACAAACAAACAAACAAGCGAAAAAGGCCTTTTGTCAGCCTCATCAATGAACAAAAATGTCGTAGGACACGACATGGAATGTAGAACGCGTTCCAGGGTGAGCTTGGCTGGCCCAGGTCACAGATGCTTTTTTTTTTTTTTTTTTGGTCACACCTGGCAGTGCTCAGGGGTTCCTTCTGGCTCTGCACTCAGAAATCACCCCTAGCAGGCACGGGGGACCCTATGGGATGCGGGATTCAAACCACCGTCCTTCTGCATGAAAGGCAAACGCCTTACCTCCATGCTTTCTCTCCGGCCCCCCAGGTGCTGTTCTTATTTAGCCTCCTCGTCGTCGTCGGGGGCAGAGTCCTAGGGTCCATTCAGAGAGGCTTCCGGTATGAGCCAGGCCCCTGGGCATGGGGTGTGTTAGGTCCACGGGACAGGCAGAACTGCTGGCCAGGAAAAGTGAAGTTTCCTCTCACCCTCATGCTAAGTCCCCTGGCACCAAGTGCCACCAGGGGCCCCTTGTGAGCACAGACATGTGTAGTTTTCAAGCCCCTCAATGAAACCCCCCTCGTTGTAGGGGCTGGGGAGACAGGCAAGTGGCAGGAACCACCAGGGTTCGACTCCAGCCCCCCTACAGGGTCGCAAGCACTGGCAGCGGGTGATCCCTGAGTACAGACAAGAGTCAACCTAGGTGCGGCCCAAATTCCCCTCCACTAATAAAGACAAAACTCTGAGGGGAGTTGGCAGAGATATGGCTGAAGAGGTGGAGCACAGGCTTGGTCTAGTTTGGTACCTAATACCTTCTAGCACAGCCCTCAAAATGGGCCAGCCTGAGGGGAGACCGAGTTGCCTTACCCCCATTTCCTCGGCTGCCCGATGGTGCAATGGGTAGGGGCTGACCGGGCATCACAAGACTGGCACCAGCCCCTGGAGCGAGTGCCTTGCACATGGCCAACCCGGATTTGTTCTCTGGCATCCCATAACGTCCCCCAAGTCTGCTGGAGTGATTACTGTGCATAGCCAGGAGTAATCCGAAAGCTGCTGGGTGTGGCCCCAAAGCCAAAAAATAAAAAAAATGTCATGCAGAAGGTCATCGGTTCGAATCCCGGCGTCCTATATGGTCCCCCGTGCCTGCCAGGGGCAATTTCTGAGCACGGAGCCAGGAAAACCCCCTGAGCACTTCCGGGTGTGACCCAAAAACCATAATAAATAAATAAATACATAAATAAATAAAAATAAATAAAAAATATGTAAGTGCGTGAGTCAATGGGTCACTGCGTTTAAAAGTGGGCCCGGAGTCTCCGTCTCCACATTGGTGCTGCTGCTGCCGTTTTTTGTGAGCTAGGGGACCCTTGCCGTCACCCCACCTCTCGGGCTCTGGGCCTAGCAGGGACATCTAAGGTCCCCCCTGGTCAGGCCTCCCTGGGAGGACACTGGGAAAGGCGCAAGCTGCCCCCTCGCGGCCACAGGTGGAAGCGCGGAGCCCTCTCCGAAGGTCCAGAGCCCCTCCTCAGCACCCAGCCCACCCAGGGCCAGTGTTAAGGGGCCGGTGCTGACCACCTGCTAGCTCAGGCCTTCCTGTGGGTCCTGTCACTTCAGAAGGGGAGCACTTTGCTGTGAGTCTGCTGCCTCTCCGCCTCCACCCTCCCACTCCATCAGACTCCTGTTTCCTTAGCTGACAGAAATCTGGGCATTGTTGGGTGCCGGGATGCAGGGGCCTAAGAGGATTAAAGTGCTTCTAAAAAGCCGCTAGAGCAGTCCTGGCACCCGGCCCGGCCATCTGGAACCTTCATTCCATCCCCCAGACCCCCAGATCGGAGATGAAGAGCACAACTGAGGGATCCAGAGGCTTCTTCCTCCTTCTCCAGGGAGCTCCAAGAAGCGGTGGAAATAGGGGTGGGGGGCGGGACTCATGACCTCTTGCTTCCCCCTCCCCAGCTGTCACCTGACTCAGAGCAAAGCGTGTTGAGACTTTCTTACAGCCTTTTATTCCCCACGTGTTTGTCTGCAAATACCTGAGATAGGGCCTGGACTGCAGCCCAGCCCAGGGCCCCAGGGAGGAAGGCTGAGACCACCGCAAGGCCCCGTGGGGTCCCAGTCTAGCTAGAGGGCAGGGCAGGCTGTTCAGAGTAGGGTCCCAGTGAGAACGGACCCAGAGTAACTGGGGGGCGTCATGGAGCTGGGAGGCTCCCTGGAGGAGGAAGCTGAGGTGGGGTCCAAAGCCCAAGCACTGGGCCCCTGAGTAGTTCTGAGGGTGGGAGAAGGGCCCCCGGGAGGCCCCACATACTCCCTGGCCCAGAGACATCCTGATTATGTCCTCAGAGCTCGTGACCGCTGTGGACCTCTGCGTGGTTCGGAGGGTCGGTCAGCCAGTGTCCAACAGGCCTCACTCCGGGGAGCTCACGGGCTGGCCAGGGTGCTCTGCACGCTGGCGTCCAGGGAGGTGGCCGTGTGCACCAAAACTCCGGGGCCCCCCATGCTCGTCTCCCAGCAGTCAAAGCCCAGGCTGGTCAGGGCCTGCTTCGTGGCCTCCACCTCGGGCCGCTCCAGGTCTGCAGGCAGAGGGGAAAGGCGTCAAGTCCGGGGACGTCCTCAGGACCAGGGCCGGGACAGCTAGTTACGGGGTGAGGCTCGGACAAGGGACACCCGGGTCAGCCTCTGTGGGGCCGACGGTGGCACCACCCCGCAGCTGAGGGTGCCTGAATGTGAGTGAACGTGTGAATGAAGGTGAGCGTGTGAGCATGTGTTTGTGTGTCGGTGACGTACGTAAGCAAGTGTGAAACACAGGGGAGGCCCTGGACCCCAAACACACCCGACAGGCTCCCTTCCAGCAGGGTCCCCCACCACGAGCCAGGCAGGCTGACCAACTGGAGCCTATCTGGTCACGGGAGGAGGGAAGAGTGACGGGGAGAGGAAGGAGCAGACGTCAGCGATACGCTGGGCCCTGATGCGCCCCAAGCAGTGGCAACGACGTTCGGCTGATCCAAGCCGAAGGGAGGCAGGTAGGTGACAGGAAGGGCCAGGGCCACGGCCACAAGCCCACTCGACACCAGGCCCCTAAACGCTCTTTTCTTTCTTCCTTTGCAGTGCGCCTGGCAGTGCTCGGGTGCTACTCCTGGCTCTGTGCTCAGGAATCGCTCCTGGTGGCCTTCATGGGGCTCCTATGGGGGAGTCCTGTTTGCTGTACTATACTATCTCACCCCCAAATGCAATTTTCTTCCTCAAACTTGGGCACCTGACTAAAATATCTATACTTGTATTTTTTTAATTTTGTTTTTGTTTTTGGGTCACCCCCGGCAGCACTCAGGGGTTCCTCTTGGCTTTACGCTCAGAAATCGCTCCTGGCAGGCTCAGGGGACCCTATGAGAGGCTGGGATTCGAACCACCGTCCTTCTGCATGCAAGGAAAACGCCTTACCTCCATGCTATCTCTCCAGCCCCTATACTTGGATGTCTGTCATGGTCAAGTCGTCCACTCCAGCCCACCCAGCTCTGCCCCTGAGGGTGACGATCTGCGCTAAGATGCTTGTAGAGTCCCTGTTTTCCCAAGAAGCAAGCAAGAGGCTAACCAACGTGCCCCCGTTGCACGGCAGATGTGAGACTTGCTCCTTGTTCAGAGGAGCGCTGGTGGGGGAGGAAGCGGGGGGGAGGGGCCCTCCTGGTGCTCCTCCCTCTCCCCCTCACGTACCTGGCCTGAGGAGTGTGATGCCACAGCCGCCTCCGCCTGCGCCCGTGAGTTTGCTGTGCAGCCCGTGGGCCTTGGTCACCTGGCACAGCTGGTCCAGCGAGGTGTGGCCCACCCCGAGCGCGTTCAGGTGGTGCTGGTTCATGTCGATGAGCTCCTGGGGGGAGGCACAGCCTGTTTTCCGGGGTTTTGGGAGCCGAGGTCCCATGCCTGCCCCATCCCATCTGCCCTGCTCAGGGGCCTGAGACTGTGAGCTCTTGACCAGGAAGCAAACTAGTCCCAGAGGCTTGGGGTGGGGTGAGCACTTTTGGGGGCTGGTGCAGGAAGGGTGTTCGCCTGGCCTGCGGCCAACCCGGGTTCCATCCCCAGCATCCCATAGGGTCCCCCAAGTCCCACCAGCAGTAATTCTTTTTTCGTTTTTTTTATTTCTTTTGGTTTTTGGGTCACACCCGGTGGCGCTCAGGGGTTCCTCCTGGCTCTGTGCTCAGAAATCGCTCCTGGCAGGCTCGGGGGACCATATGGGATGCCTGGATTCGAACCACCGTCCTGTATGCAAGACAAACGTCCCACCTCCGTGCTATCTCTCTGGCCCCCAGCAGTAATTCTTGAGCACTGCCAGGTGTGGACCAGAAACCAAAACCCAAACACCATCCAAAGCAAGTTTCCCTACTCAGGGAGCTGAGAGGCCTGGGGGCAGGTCTGGTGGCTGTCAGAGCTCCTTCACGGCCAGTGGTAGGGGCCTGACAGCAGCAGCTGGGAGGAAGGTGGGGGAGCCCGGGGAAGGCGCCTGTCACTCAGCTGTCAATCTAGCCGAGGCCCACCTGGTTCTCCTGCCTCAGGTGGGCAGGTCACGAGTGGGACCCCAACACACACACACACACACACACACACACACACACACACACACGCACACACGCGCGCGCGCGCACACACACACTGTCCTGGGCAGCAGAGCTGGCAGGATCGGGTCCTTCGGGGCCCCCACGCTCGGCGCCTGAGCACCAGGTGTCACGCTGCCAAGGCAGGTTTCCAGACACCTGTCACGGTCTGATCCAGAGTCTGTCAAGAACCCGGTGACAGGCGGCAACACAGGAGAATGGCTCAGCTCATTGCTGCCACAGAACAGAGCTGTCAGGGGCCCGAGACCGAGACGCCGCAGCCAAAAATAGACGCAAGGTCTGATCGGGTCATCGGCGCACTGTGGGGTGCTCTCCCGGAGGTCTCCGTCATTCCGCCCAAAAGTGCGATACTGTCTTGTAGGCGCCAAAGAGACGGCAAGGCCGACGGCTGGGGTAGCGGCAAAGGCACAGGGATTGGATGGGGGCCTGGCCCGAGCCCTGATCAGCATGAGCACACTACAGAGAGCGGCAGGCTCCAGGAATAGACGGATCTAATCTGCCTGACCCTGGCTTGGCCTCTGGCTCCCAAACTGGAAAACGCTGGAGAAAGAAAAGTACCTCCCTCTGGCCTCAGTTTCCCACTCTGTGAAATGGGTCTGTGACCGCAGGCAGGCTGCAGGGAACATGCCCGAGTCATTTTTTGGTGAAGAGACACGCGACTGCCCCTCTAGACCTGGAGTCAAGGCCTGAACCTCCTCGGCTCAAGGCAGTGGCAGGGTCAGAGCTGGTCAAAGGGTCAGTGGGCACGCAGCATTAGCATTAGCATTAGCTCCCCGCACAGGCCTCCCGAGCACCATCCGGCAGGGATCCTGGTGACTCCTGGGACCCCAGGGAGATCCCGGAGAGAGGAGGAGAAGGACAAAGGCTGGGGGGCGGGTCCCCCATCAAAGCAGGGCGCAATGAGTGGCTCCTGAGGGCAAAATGAGTCTAGGAAAGTGTGGCCAGTAGCCATGAAGCTCCAGGTCTATGGGATGCGTGTGGTTTCTGGTGCTCCCTGTGCGCACGGCCGGCCCTAAATCCGATTTTCAATGTGCACCAGGCACTGCTCTCGGCCCTCTAGAACATTCACTCTCTGGCAGCTGAGGCTGAAAACCAGACGGGCCTGTTGCGTGTGCACAAGGGCCCCAGCCCAGGCCTGCCCGCCACTCTGACCAGCTTTCACTGTGGTTTGGGGTGGCAGGCGGGGGCCTCACCTCCAGTTCCAGGTAGTGCTCTGGGGCTGGGGCCGTCACCATCTCCTCCAACACACGCTGGCACTCCCGGGATATGGCGTCCATGGAGCTCAGCAGCGGGCTCACCACGTCTGGGAACTGGTGGCAAAGGGAGGGGGTGGGGGCGCACGTGAGGCCTCGGGCAGCCCCCCAGGCCAGGAAGAAGACACCCCCTTCTTGCCTGGGGGGAGCGGTCATTGCTGTGCCTCACTTCCTTTCCTTCCAAAGCCTCTGCCCCAAGTCCACACACCCCTCACCCCCAAGCCAAGAGGAGGAAGTGGGGAGCCCCCCACCCCGAGATGCAGTGCACCTTCTGCAGCCGGCTCTGGACTCTGGCCACGAGTGTCTTGGTGCTTCGGGGAACGCGGGTGTAGGTCAGCAGGATGTTCAATGCAGGCGGCCTGGGGGAAGAGGGGTTCTCTGGTGAGCTCAGGATGGAGGAGCTGGGGAGTGGTGGCAGCCAGCCCTGGCCCCACGGGACCCTGATGCGGAGGAGGAAGGAGAAACCCAGGAGGTAACATCCACCACGGAGGGGGGCTCTGCCCGCCTTGCCAGGCCCAGTGGCGGCTCCACTTCAGCCCCACCAGGCAGGGGCACACCTGTCCTCCTCGCTCCCTCCCCATTTGCACTGTGGGCTGTCAGGAGTGTGATATGATCAGAGACTCAGAAGCGGGGGGGGGCCGGAGCAATGACACACAGCTGACTGGCTGACCTGGGTTTAATCCCCAGTATCCCATAGGGTCTCTCAGGAGTGATTCCTGAGCCAGGAAACCTGAGTGCCACCAGGTGTGAACCCCCAAACAAAAGATTCAGAAGTGCTAGGATGGTAATAATACCAAAGAAGACAGGCACGAGGCCCAGGAACACCATCCGTGGGAGGAAGTTTGTCACCAAGAGCAGGGACAGCAGTGAGGACAGAGAAGGGAGCACGAGGGCAATGAGAGTGGGAAATGGTCGCTCTGGACAGGAACTGGGTGCTGAAGGAAGGAGTGATAGGCATGGTACCCCGCTCAGTAACCATAGGGTGGGAGGGGACTGGGAACACTGGGGGTGGGAAATGCGCACAGGTACGAAGAGTGCTGAACATTTTGTGTCTGAAGCTCAACCAGGAACAACTTTGTAAAAATGAAACCAAAAATAAACAAAAACGATTCCGAAATCCTAAGTGGCCCCAGCCAAGAGTACCAGGGAGGGTCATGGTTTGTTTTGGGGGGCAAGAGAGGGGCCAAGGAGAAGTCAAGGGGGTACAGGGGGAGGAGCACATCCAGGCAGGAGCCCTGGGGTTACCCCAAGACCATATAGTCCCCAAGCACAAAGCAAGGAGTTAGGTCCTGAGCACTGTCTGGGGTATAAACCCCCCTTCAAAAAAACAAACAAGGAAAAAAAAAAGAGCAAGCCCTGAACAAAGGATGCAGCGGGACATGGCAGGGAGGCAACCACTCTCTGGCATGGTCACGAGTATCGGGATGAAGCTGGCTGGGTCAGAAGGCAAGAGGTTTACTCACACTGCACCTCAGGCTGCCCCAGAGAGGGGGCCGGGGACTCAGTAAGGTGACCCCCTGTGTGACCCTATTGTCCACTCCATGACCTCTGAGACATGACCCCAACTGTCCCGAGGCAGCGGACAGTTTCTGGGACTGTTTCTGGTCAGCCTATTCCACTTTTCAGAGATGGGACAGCAGTGGGGTTGAGGGGTAGTAGCAGGGAGTGGGGAGAGGCAGCTCCCAAGGCTCCCAGAGACAGACACAGACACACAGACAGACAGACAGACAGACAGACAGACAGACACACACACACACACACACACAGCAGCACTAAAGCCCATCATCAGATACAGAAACAACCCAAATGTCCAAGGACAGACAGAAGAACAGCATGATACAGGACTGGGGGCTGGAGTGAGAGCACAGGGGGGCGGACACTCACCTTGCATGAGGAAAACCAACTTCCATCCCCAGGACTCCACAGTGTCCCCCAAAGCTTCCAGGAGAGATCCCTGAGCTCAGAGCCAGAGGCAAGCACCAAGGGGGGAGCAGCCCAACTCCTCCCTTGGGTCCTCCCTCCCACTAAAACATTGCAGGCTTTCCACAATGGAAAGCATCGCTACAAGGAAAGGTGGAAACTTGTTCTTCGCTGCAATCTGGGGGTGGGCTGCAGAGAGTGACCGTGAGGAGGGGGACGCCCAGGGACACCCACAGATGACACCAGGCCACCTGGAATTACCTCTTTATGGATGTTGCCTTTCCTTGCTGGTACCGAAGGGCACCTCCTGGGGGTGGGGAGAGAAGGTGGCAAGTCAGAGCTGCCCGCTTTGGCCCGCTGGGAGAGATTCTGGATTGAGGAGCAGGGAGTCCCCCCGCCCCCTCCCCGACCTAGGGAACAAAAATAATTGGACCCACTTGGGTCCCAGAAGGTCCAACTGCAGCCACAGGCCTGGCCTGAAGCCTAGTCTATAGACTGAAGGGCCGACTTGGTGGGCTGGTGCAATAAAATAGTAGAACCGGGTCTGACCCTGGCACCATCTGGGCCTCCCAGCACCACCGAGAAACCCAAATGTTTTTTATTCACAAGAACAATAAAATTCACTGTAGGAAATGAGAAATTCTCAACCTTTGACTCCTACGGACCAGAACTTGGGGATGCAGCCTGGAAGTGGAAAATGACTCGTCTGTACTGCACTGCATGGGGTCTCTGGCCCAGTTGTGGGCACCAGGCTGTGTTTCACTCCCACAGATTCATGGGGAGAATCCCCGGAGCACGCAGGCCCCACCCGAGCGGTGCTGACCCCGCTCAGCAGGCATGAACTCTGCAGAGGTGAGCCCACAGCGTGGAAGGCCGGATCCCCGGGACACATGTAGAGGGCCCAGCCCAGGCCCCATGACATAAACTCGGGAGGTACAAGTGGGTCTCGGAACAGGAAGTCATCCCAAATCAACCTGGCCTGGGCCACACCAACTGGCTTTTTGAGAGATGTGCTGGAGGGAGAGCACAGCAGGACAGGCGCTTGCCTTGCATATTAGCACATCCATCCCCGGCACCCCATAGCGTCCCCCGAGCCCTGCCAGGAGTGACTCTTTTTTTTTGTTTTTTTTTTTGTTTTTTTTTGTTTTTTTTTTGGGCCACACCCATTTGATGCTCAGGGGTTACTCCTGGCTATGCGCTCAGAAGTCGCTCCTGTAGGAGTGACTCTTGAGTGTAGAGTCAAGAGTGGTCCAGGGAGGTCCCGAAACAAGTGGACAGATAAAGACAGGAGAAGAATTTTCGTGCCTGGCGACCTACCCCAGGTGCTGACGGAGTTGTCCACGCCTGAGGGGTTCCCGTGGATGACCTGCTCTCCCCGGAAGGCCCACTTGTTTATCAGCTCCAGGTCCTCCGAGGTCCACCTGGGAAGACAGCAAGGGCTTTGAGTGGGGACCTGGAGCAGGGGAAGGGAGGGCAGGGCCAGGCCGGGGTTGGGCTTGGGGAGGGAAGCCCAAGGAGGGGAGGGAGAGGAGGGAAGGCCTGGCAATGATGCTTGATCCCTGAAGGCAGAGAGAAGAGAAAACGTTAGAGGGTGCTGGGCCTTCCCTGTCCTCTGTCATGGCCACACATACACACACACAAGCATACCCATGTACACACACAAAGTATACCCATATGCACACACACACATGCTGCAAGGAGGACATGTGGTTCTACTGTCTTGGGCCAATCAGCCATCCACAGCAGGACCACAGCTCCCCACCCCAACACAGCCCCGAGGGACTCCACAGGCATCGACTGGTGCTGTCTGGGGAAGGAAAGGGTGGAGGCGGGCCTGGCCTGGGTTCCCTCTACCAGAAACCCAGAGTGTTGGGGCCGGAGCGGTGGCACAAGTGGTAAGGCATATCTGTCTTTCATGCACTAGCTTAGGACAGACCGCAGTTTGATCCCATATGGTCCCCAAAGCCAGGAGCAATTTCTGAGCTCATAGCCAGGAGTAACCCCTGTGGCCCAAACACCAAAAAAAAAACAAAAATAAAAACAAAAACCCAGAATGCCTGAACCCCAGGGGCACAGGGTAGGGGTGAGGGACTAGTTTAGGCTCTGGGTTCAGATGCTTTGGACTCTCTGTGCCTCAGTTTCCCCCATTAGCCCCGGGAGGCCCCCCTCCATCCCATTACCTGTTGCTTGAGGACTCCCCTGCCTCCAAGGGGCTGGAGATCTCCTCGCACATAGTCAGGAGGGCAGTGGCCAAACACACAGAGTAGGCAGCGCTGGAGCCCAGGCCAGCCCCGGGAGGCAGCTCGGACGACACGGTGATGGTCATGCTGGGCAGGACCCTGAAAGCGGCCATGGGCAGAGTGTGACCCTCGGGGTTGGGCAGCGCCTGCCAGCCTGGCTGGGCTGGGAACAGGCAGCAGCTGCCTCCAGATGTGACTGTTGTTCTGGGCCTGACTGCACAGCAGGAACGGGACATGCTGAGAAACTCTCGCCACTCTCCTTCCTCCCTCCTGCTGCAGCGACGACTCTGCTCCCCTTCCTCCCCAAGGGAAACCCCCTTAAGATCCCTGTCCAGGCCCATCCCCCTGGAGCTTCCCAGAGCTTCCCTGAGCTCCCCAAGTAGCAAGCTTCCCCGCCATAGCTATCCTCCTGCCCCCACCACCATGCATTAGCTTAGGACATCACCGGGGCCGCTCCTCTCCTACTGCTGCAGAAAAGTTCAGCAGCCTCCTGAGAGGTGTGCGCCAGAATCAGCTTGTTCTATGATTCCCAGAATGTTCTGTTCTGGAACCTGAATGACAGCACATCGGGCAGATTGTGTGCCTGCCACCTAGCCAACCTGGGTTCGATCCCGGCGTCCCACAGGGTCCCCTGAGCCTGCCAGAGTCACCTCTGAGCACCGAAGGGTGAGGCCCCAAAGTGAAAAGACATAACAAAAAAGGACGATGGTTCGAATCTCGGCATCCCATAGGGTCCTCCGTGCCTGCCGGGAGCGATTTCTGAGCATAGAGCCAGGAATGGCCCCTGAGCCTTGCCAGGTGTGACCCAAAAAACCAAAAAAAAAAAAAAAAAAAAAAGACATTTGAAGAAGACCACTCCTTCCACTAAAGAAGAGACTAAAAATGGGGCCCCCGTTGCGCATTAGCACCCTGTAAAGGGTTTTTTGGGGGGTGGCTGAGTCACACTGGCGGTGCTCAGGGCTTCCCCTTGACTCTGCACTCAGGAATCACTCCTGGAGGGCTCAGGGAACCATCTTGGGCGTAAGGGATTGAGCCTAGGTCAGACGCTTGCAGGGCAAGTGCCCCCCCCTAAACTATCACTAACCCCACCCTACAACGGGGAACTTGAGTGTGGACCATGCCTGGCCTGGGTGGCTGTGCTAAGACAAGATTTGGCGTAACCCCAGACCAGTGCCTGCCAGTCAGCACCCTTTTAACTGAAAGCACTGTGAAGGCAGCTTCATGAGGACCTCTCTCGGCTCTGTGCCAGTGCCAGTCTGACAGATGGGGGCACCTAGTTTCCCCAGAGACAGTTTCTTCCGGTGCTGCTCCAGAACAGTGGCCTGCTTGGCTCTTAAAATGCGGACATGGATAAGCGGACGGGATGGGAAACTCTGAGAGGCAGCACGGGGGCCTGGCCACTGGCTGCGGGGGTGGCCTGGGGTGCACCCACCTCTGGTTCCGGCAGATGGACAGGTACAGGAAGAGGAAGCACAGCATGGCCTGGCAATTGGGGTCAGTGTCAGAGCTGGCGGTAATCTGGGCCAAGCCCACCGCCTCCTTCAGCTTCTCCAGCTGTGCGGGGCTGGGCGCAGGTGAGCTGTCTCCAGTCCCTGTTGTGTGGACAAATAAGCCAACAGGGGCCTTCTTCAAACAAAACAAAACAAAACAAAACAAAAGAAACATCCCCTGCTTTGTTTTCTATGAAGAAGGCTCCCCCCCCCCCTTTAGTAGTTTTGCCAGGGATCGAACTCAGGGCTTCATATGCGAGGCGGGTGCCATCCCATGAAGCCCCAGCCCTGGCTGGCCCGAGGAGCTTTTCCAGATGCCAGGATAGGAGAAAAGGGCGTCAAGGCCCAGCTGAACAGAGAAAGATGCACCTCAGCCAGGTCTCCAGGGCTGTGTGTAATCTCGGGCATGTGGTAAAACTTCTGTGAGCCTCTGGCCCTACTGGGTGAAGGAAGAAAGACGCTATGCCCCATATAGGGCTGCCAGGAAGAGGAAATGGCATTCAGCCCTCCAGCTCCTTCACAACGTCTCTGACACAAGCTGAGCACTGAAGAGAGTTTCAAAACAAGGAGATCACTGAAGTTGGACCAGGCTGGGCTGATCACCACCACTCAGAACTAGATGTAGAGTCAGGGCTGGAGTCAGGCCTGCCTTGCACAATTGAGCTGCCTTGCACAGCTCAATTGGGCTTGACCCCCCCGCACCCTAGAGGAGTGATCCCTGAGCCGGGCCAGTTGAGGCCCATGAGACAACAACAATCACAACAGCACAGGCTGAGAAGGAAGTTGCTCATCCACCGGTCGCCCTCCGAGGCATCCTGGTGGGAACAGGACCTGGAGCTAAACCCAGTGTGCGTGATATGCTGAGACCTGCACGGCAGGTGGGAAAGGTTTAAGGGAGGTGCCAGAAGGCGGCTGGATCACTTGTCGGAGAGGCTGGAGAGGCTGAGCGAGTCTGACCAGCAAGGAGAGAAAATAGCTGGGGCATGAAACAGGTCTGTCTGGTGGAAGTCACAGAGCTTGGCCCTGCGCCTGAGTCCTGCTGGCCTGCTCAGAGAACATTCCTGGCAGGGTTCACGGAATACAAGGATCAAGAATGTTGGGGACTGGGCCCGGAAAGAGAGCACAGCGGCGTTTGTCTTGCAAGCAGCCGATCCAGGACCAAAGGTGGTTGGTTCGAATCCCGGTGTCCCATAGGGTCCCCCGTGCCTGCCAGGAGCTATTTCTGAGCAGACAGCCAGGAGGAACCCCTGAGCACTGCCGGGTGTGGCCCCCCAAAAAAAAAAAAGAATGTTGGGGACTGAAACCAGGTCAGCCACAGCCAGGCCGGCCCTTGACCACGATGTACTCTCACTCTGCCTGGACTGTGTCAGGGGCGCTAGTGACACAAGGAGGGAGACAGCCAGGCTGAGGAGAGTGATGAGGAGAGTCTGGGCATTTCAATGATCACTGATGAAGATGGGATATTTCTTTTGGTTTGTTTTGGGGATACACCTGGGTGGCATTTAGAGATTTCTGCAGGCTTTACACACAGAAGGAAGATTTCTGCTGGCTCTGCACTCCTGGAAGGCTTGAGGAACCATATGGGATGCTGGGGATCAAACTCAGGTAAGCTGTCTGCAAGGCAAACACTCTCCCTACTCCGGCCTGAGATGGGAATCGTCATTGGTTTTGTTTTTGGTTTTGGGTCACAACCAGCAGCATTCGTGGGTTATTCCTGGCTCTGCACTCAGAAATCGTTCCTGGCAAACTCGGGTACCATATGAGATGACAGGGATCAAACCCAGGCCTGGGTTGGCTGCTTGCAAAGCCAACGCATTATTGCTGTGCTATCACTCCGGCCCCCTGAGATGGGATCTTTCTTAAGGGCCTTAAAGGCACTGAGGTGGAGGAAGGTCTGGATCTGAACCCATTCTGGTGTGCTGTGTGCTCTGAGTGGCCCCCCAGCTCCTGGCCCCCATTTTCTCATCCATAAAGCAGATCATGCCGAGGCCTGAGGGTCTGTTCCATGGCTCAGCACACTCGCTACATGCATGAGGCCCAGGTTCCAGCTCTAGCACTGCTGGATCCCCCAGAGCAAGTACAGGCTGAAAGTGACCCCCGAACTCTGCTAGGTATGGCCCAGAAGTCCGAAATAAAACGTGCACCCCAAAAACAGGCCCAGGAAGCGGCCTTCAGTGATAAAGCAGGTGCTTAGCGTGTGCAAGGCCCCAGGCTCAACTTCCAGCACAACCACCTGCAGCCCTCACAAAGCCGATCACGGGAACAAAACCGGTCAGGACCACCTTAGCCATCGCCTCAGAAAGGCCAGAGAATTCTAAACTGACAGACAGTTGACACTGGCTCCATGTGCGGCTCCCCAATGGACCAGGAAGAACCCCCAGTCCAGTGCTCAGAGGAAATGGCAGAGCCCTGCAAGCTACCTGCGCTCCAGCAGGCGCCACTGCCTCAGTGTCCCAGAAGCAATGCGTCCTTTTCTGCACCCCAACCCGCCACCCTCCTCAGGTCTGAGAGATGTGCTTTAACTCTCCTCACAGAGGGTAAAGTGGGGGAGCTAAGTCTGGTCCCACCCCAACTACCATTGGGAAAGCAAAATTCAGCTTACTGGAGAAGCTCTTTTCTTTTTCTTTTTTTTTTTTTTTTTGGGCCACACCCAGCGGTGCTCAGGGGTTACTCCTGGCTGTCTGCTCAGAAATAGCTCCTGGCAGGCACGGGGGACCCTATGGGACACCGGGATTCGAACCAACCACCTTTGGTCTTGGATCGGCTGCTTGCAAGGCAAATGCCGCTGTGCTATCTCTCCGGGTCTGGAGAGAGAAGCTCTTTTCTAAGGCAAGATCCCAAGTCTCCCAAGTGGTGATGGGGAGCTGCGGGCATGCCTGGAAATCCCCGGAACCTCTTCCCAAATAGCACATCCCCACCCCCACCACAGACTCTCGGCAGGGGAAGGAATCTATCGGGGGAGTCAAAGGAAATGAAGAAGCTAGGACTCTACATTTACATTGATCATTTAAATTAATGTGCATGTAAATTAAAAGTTCATTTACATGAAACATTTTTGGGTTTCATTTTCTTGCTGCAGTACTCAGAGCCTACTGCTGGCTCTGCACTCAGGGATCATGCCTGGTGATGCTTGGGAGATCCTATATGGCACTGGAGATCAAGCCCAGGTGGGGTCCTTACCTGCTGTACTAGGTCTCCAGTCCCTATATGGGAGATTTTTTCCAGAGGTTCCAGATATACCCCCTCCTCCCAGTAGGACCTACCAAATCAGATCAAATTACAAATATTCTACTTTCAAACAGTGGAAAAGAAAGCCTACACCTTCTCTTTGTTCAAACATTACAAGGCCTATGGAGGGCCCGGAGAGATAGCACAGCAGTGTTTGCCTTGCAAACAACTGATCCAGGACCTAAGGTGGTTGGTTCGAATCCCGGTGTCCCATATGGTCCCCGTGCCTGCCAGGAGCTATTTCTGAGCAGACAGCCAGGAGTAACTCCGGAGCACCGCCGGGTGTGGCCCAAAAACCAAAACCAAAAACAAACAAAACAAGGCCCATGGAGTCAGAGAGAGAGAGAGAGTACAATAGGGAGGGCCTACGCCTTGCAGCAGCTTACCCAAGTTCAATCCTCGGTATCCCATAGGGTCCCTGAGCCCCACTAAGAGTGATTCCTGAATATAGAGCTAGGAGTCACCCCTGAATCTCACTAGGTGTGGCCCCCAAAACCAACCAACAGAAAAATCCAAAACTGCATTCCAGGGTCCAGGAAGTGGTTCAAGTGGTAGAGCTCATGCCTTGCATTTACCTGGACACAGGGGTCCTCAAACTTTTTAAACAGGAGGCCAGTTCACAGTACCTCAGACCATTGGAGGGTCTGACTCTAGTAAAAACAAAACTTATGAAAGAATTCTTATGCACACTGCATATATCTTATTTTGCAATGAAGAAACAAAACAGATACAAATACAATATGTGGCCCGTGGGCCATAGTTTGAGGACCACTGATAGAGGTTCTAGGTTTCATCCTGGGTACTGCATGGTCCTCTAAGTGCTACCAGGAATGGCTCCCTACAAAAAATTACAAAACAAACAAACAAACAAAAAACTCACAACTACGCAGAAGGTAAGATTCATTGATCTATTCCTTGAATATATGATCCCCCGACAGGTCACTTCGCCAGGTGATTGGTGGGACACACAATTTTCAGATCTTTTTCTCTGCATCCCACACATGCTGAGACTTAACCCATATCAGTGTTTCATCATATGATTCTCATAGTTTTACCTCTTATGGTTTTTTCCCCCTAGGCTTCAACAATACAGCCACCACCATCCAGGTATATCTAGTAAATTGTTTTTAAGCTTTCAATAAGTTACTAAATTAATTGTATGAGGTCTGAACAGGAAAAAAAATAAAACCTTCAGCATGTCTAGGGAACACTCTGGAGTGACTGTCCAGTCATTCTCTCCCTCTCTCTCTGGCTCCCCACACCTCGCACTTACCCAGAAAGCCCAATTGCTGAAGTCTGTTCACATCCCAGGCCAGCTTGATGCCAATGTTTGGTAAATTGAGGGTCAATTTGCCGTTGCTCTGGGGTTGAAGTTTAAGGAATGTTCTCAAGTTCAAGGCCATAGCCAGTGCTACCTGTAGCATGAAAAGACCCAAAAAAGCCAAATGCTGTTAATTTGAGAGTGAGTGACAAGGGAGCCAGACTTTTGCCCTAGGAAAAGGTGACCCATGTGAGTATGCTGAGGAAAAGGAGCAAATCTTAGCCCAGAGGTCACTTCCACCAGGTCCTAAAAGCCATGATCAACCTGGACAGCTCTCCTACTGCACCTGGGCACAACATTCCCGACTGAGGAGCTAATATCATTTGTATTTGCACCCCAGGCCAAGTTTCCCCCTATTCCTACTCAGCAATAATGGCACCCTACTCTCCAAAACATGCGTAGTAGAGGTACAACATGATAGGCTAGGGGCCGGAGCAATAGCACAGCGGCAGGGCATTTGCTATGCACGCGGCCAACCGGGGATGGATCTGGGTTCAATTTCCAGCATCCCTTATTTCCCTTAAGAGTAATTTCTTTTTTTTGGTTTTTCGAGCCACACCCGTTTGATGCTCAGGGGTTACTCCTGGCTACAGCGCTCAGAAATTGCCCCTGGCTTGGGGGGACCATATGAGATGCCGGGGGATCGAACCATGGTCCTTTCCTTGGCTAGCGCTTGCAAGGCAGACACCTTACCTCTAGCGCCACCTTGCCGGCCCCAAGATTGATTTCTAAGCACAGAGCCAGGAGTAACTCCTGAGTGCAACTGGGTGTGGTCCAAAACCCAAACCAAACCAAACCAAACCAAACCAAAATAACATGACAGGCTAGAGAAGGGGTCTCAAACTCAATTTACCTGGGGGATGCAGGAGGCAAAATCGGGGTGATCCTTGAGTGCAAAGTCAGTAGTAAGCCTTGAACATTGGGGGGTGTGACCCAAACAACTAAAACAAAACAAAACAGAAAAAGATTCCTCTAGGGCAGGGCTGCAAAATGTTGTACGGAGGGCCAAAAACGGCCTGTGGGCCATGAGTTTGAGACCCCTGGGCTAGAGGGTATAAAACATGAGCTCTGGGGCCGGGAAGGTGGCGCTAGAGGTAAGGTGTCTGCCTTGCGAGCGCTAGCGTAGGACAGACCGATCCCCCGGCGTCCCATATGGTCCCCCCAAGCCAGGGGCAATTTCTGAGTGCATAGCCAGGAGTAACCCGAGCATCAAACGGGTGTGGCCCAAAAACCAAAAAAAAAACAAACAAAAAACATGAGCTCTGTTGCCTGGAGCCTAGAGTTGGTCTTATGCCAGGAAACTTCAGGGATAGTGGTCTCCTTATATTTAGACCAAGGCTATTCCTTTCTATGACCCCATATTTTGGTGGGCCTATGCAAACAATATTTTCAGTCTAACACCGTTTTTACTGTGCCCTTTTGACTAACCCTTAAAAAATAAACCACTTAAACTTTTGATGTTAACTTAAACTAATATGTATGTGCATGAATACATAAAAATACTATGCCTTCAAAGTTAAGGAGACACATAAATCTCATGGCTTTAGGTTGCTTTGTGTACTGCTAAGAAATGTTATAATATACTACAATCTGGGGACTTGTGGACAAAGTAATTGTACATGGGTTCTGCCTTATTTTTCTTAATGTTTTTTTGACTGTAAGTTCAATATTTAGGCGTCAGCAAGGGGATTTCTTCGAGAACTCTGTTTATGGGCGATTGTTCTTTCACTGTAACTTTACCTTTTCCTCTTTGCATCATTGTTCTCATAATTAAAAATTAAAAATTAAAAATTAAAAAAAAAAACATGAGTTCTGGGTTCAGACAGATTCAAGGCTACTCCCCCTTCCCCCCTTTTTTATCCAAGGTGTTTAGGAAATGAAGCCAGGTGACCCTCCCTTTTCTTTTTTTTTTTTTTTTTGTGGTTTTTGGGTCACACCCGGCAGTGCTCAGGGGTTTTTCCTGGCTCCAGGCTCAGAAATTGCTCCTGGCAGGCACGGGGGACCATATGGGAAGCCGGGATTCAAACCGATGACCTCCTGCATGAAAGGCAAACGCCCTACCTCAATGCTATCTCTCCGGCCCCCGACCCTCCCTTTTCTAAATTTCCACTTCTCCGCTAGTCAAACAGGCAACTACATTCAGCGTCAGAGGGCAGTGGTAAAGAAGAGAGCCCAAAGAGAAAGTACAGCGGAGAGGGTACTTGCACATGACTGACCCAGGTTCAATCGACAGCACCCCACAGTAATCCTTGAGTGCAGGGCCAGGAATAACCCCTGAGCATGGCTCCCAAACAAAAGCAAAACAAAACAACAACAAAAATAAAGGACCTCCCTGCTCCTGCCTCAAGGCTTCCTTCCCGGATTCATCCTCTCACCTTGCCATGGACCACTGAATGCTCTCCATGAAGGATAACTTTCCCAGGAGCGGACACCACCAGCACATCCGGCAACATGACTCCTGGGATTTCTGGAAGGGAAAGCCTAGAGTGAAGGTTGGTTTTAGATGCCACATCAGACGTGGCAGGGAGAGTTGCGCCTATATCTTAGAACTACTAAGAACTACCATCTGGGCCCGGAGAGATAGCACAGCAGCGTTTGCCTTGCCAGCAGCCGATCCAGGACCAAAGGTGGTTGGTTTGAATCCCGGTGTCCCATAGGGTCCCCCGTGCCTGCCAGGAGCTATTTCTGAGCAGACAGCCAGGAGTCACCCCTGAGCACCGCCGGGTGTGGCCCAAAAACAAAAGAAAAAAAAGAAAAAAGAACTACCATCTAAGCACTTGCTTAGGTGACCCCAGGCAGCACCATGCAGGTGCCCAAGTAGAAAGATCCTGGGGTTCAGGTTCAGGATCTTTCTTCTACTCCTGGGGAATGTCATCATCACCCCTCATTCCCTGAAACGACTGTCAAGTTCCATTTCCTCCCCAGTTAAGTCTCCTTGACTGCAACAGCTGAGAAGAAAGGCGAACTAGAATTTCCAAAGGAGCTGGCACGACCTTGGTCAGTGTTTATGACCACGACTGAAGGAAGAAATCCGAATGGGCCCATGAACCAGAAAGAAAGAACTTTTCTCCCTGGGACATTTCAGATTTTGTGACTATGCCAAATAATTCAACTGCGTGCAGAATGAAAATCTCTTTGGCAGGCTTTGCCAAGACAGCTGCAGGACAGTCCTAGGAGGCGAATGGGAGGGCTGCAGGCGGGACCCAGTATTGATAATCATGACTGTCAGCAATAATGAATACTAAGCAATTACCATTAGCTGTCAATCGTTACCATTTTGCAAATGATCATAACTGATCATCAATAGCAATGATTGATTTTTGCAGGTGATGCTCATTGATCATGGATATCAACCATTAATTCTTACACTTTTGCAAATGATGCAAAGGACCCTCCTCGTCTCAGGCTTCAGGAGGCTCGCACCTTCAGGGCCACGGGAGGAAGGGATCGCCCTCACCTGGCGCCGCCGCCGCTGCTGCTCTGCCGGCCCGGGTCGGGTCGGAGAGGCTCCCGGGCTCCATCCCCAGCACCCAAGCCCCGCAGCGGGGCGGCCGCTTCCTCCGCCCCAGCCAATCCGAGCGCGCGCTGCGGGAGGGCCCTCGCCTATTGGCTCGCTGGCGGGCCGGGGGCGGGGCCTCTCCCCGGCACGAGCCAATGGCGCGCGACTTCCGGATTGGTCCCGCCCTGGGACGAGAAGCGCGGGCCAATGGGAGCGCGCGCTGCGGTGGCGTGGCCGGCGGTGGGCGGGGCCGCTAGGAAGCCGGCCCGGAAGCCCGGCGGGGGCAGCGGCGCCATGGCTCTGTGGGCCTCGGGAGGCCGCCTCGGCGCGCGTGGGTGCCTGGGCGTCGCCAGGCGACTGTGTCCCCGTTTCCGGAGCCTCGGCCCCCAGGGCGGGGAGGACGGGGACGGGTGAGTGCGTGGCTGCGGGGAGGGCCGCGGGGGAGGACCCGTCGCCCCAAGCGCTTCCAGGCGCCGCCGGGTCACATGGTGCCGCGAGGTCACGTGACGCCTCGGGCCGGCTTCTGCGCCTGCGCGGCTCGGCGGTCACCATGGCAACGCAGACGCCGCCGCCCCGGGGGGGTGGGGCCTGGGCTCTGGTCGCGGGCTGTCAACCAACCTCTTGGGTCTGTCAACGGGCTCCTTGGGCCTGGAGCGCTGTTCAGGGCTCAAAGCCCCGCTGCAGGGATCAGGACCCGAATCCCCACTCCTTTCTGTACTGGAAGACCTAACTAGGCCCCCGCTGGCCCCTGATTGTCCCCCTAGACCTTGGAACCCGAACCCCCTTCCCAGAACCAATAAAGTGGAAACCCCCCCCCCCCCCATTTCTAAAGGGTTCATATCTTTGAGGCGCCACTACCGGCTTTTGAATAAATAACCTTGGCATGCCACATTCTTTATCTTATTTTACTCTTTTAATTATTTTATTTTTATTTTTTGGTTTTTGGGCCACACTCGGCAGCACTCAGGGGTTCCTCTTGGCTCTGTGCTCAGAAATCGCTCCTGGCAGGCTCGGAGGATCATATGGAATACTGGGGATTGAACCCGAGTTCGTCCCGGCTTAGTTGCATTGCAAGGCAAACGCTCTCCTGCTGTGCTATTTCTTCGGCCCCATGTCATATTTTCAAAGGTTGAGCTAAGTAGTAAAGGCACATTGTGTGGCTTTTTGGAATGCTGATTTGGGAACCCTGTCTGGGCATATATTTATTTCTCTGGATTCCTGGAATATTCCTGGATTCCTGGGACCAGTTTCTTTTCCTCCTCCACCCCAAAAGCAAGGGTAGAGAGCAGGGAGATGGCTAAGTGCTTGATTTGCACATGGGAGGCCTGGGTTCCATCCCCAGCACTATATGGTCCTCTCAGCACACTGATGGTGACCCTAAATTATTTTTCTGTTTGTTTTTGGGTCACACCTGGTGGCACTCAGGGGTTACTCCTGGCTCTGCGCTCAGAAATTGCTCCTGGCAGGCACGGGGGACCATATGGGATGATGGGATTTGAACCATCATCCATCCTGGATCAGCTGTGTGCAAGACAGATACCCTACAGCTGTGCTATCTCTCCGACCCCCATGACCCTAAATTTTTTTTTTTTTTTTGAAAATTTTGGTTGAGTGATGGGAAGAATGGGGGAAAGTGGCCTGGATTGAGGCATGAATCAACTGTACCCTTTGCACCTTTGGGTGACCTGGAAAGTGATTCACTTCCTGTAAACTATTGTTTGCTTCAAGGTCATTTAAAAGTCGTATCGAGAAGGTTCCAGAATTAATAATGTGCTAAGTATACACTTAGAACAGCGCAGGGAACATGGAAAGTGGTAACCCACCTTTCAGGAATGATTTATTGAGCATCCACATTTCATCATTGTGGATGTGGTGAGACAGAGCTGGTCCCAGAGGGGTTGAAAACTATGAGGTATGGGGCCAGTGTGGTACAGAAGGCAAAGCACTTGCCTTGAACAAAGCGGGCCCAGGTTTGATCCCTACCACCCCAATTTGATCTCCTGAACACCACCTGGTGTGATCCTCGAGTTCAGTGCCAGTGATAAGAGTAAGCCCTGAGCACTGCCTGCTGTGGCTCTAAAACAAAATTTAAGAAAAAAGAATGAGGAATGGGACTGGGGAGATAGCACATGGCTGAAGGAATTTGCCTTGCATACAGCGGGCCCAGACTTGATCCCCTGCACTGGCAGAAGTGAGCTCTGCGTACAGAACCAGCAGTAGCCACAGCACTGTCAGGTGTGACCCAAGTGCACCTCCCACCTTCCAGTAAAAGATAGATCGGTGGTGTGTGTAACATGTGTAACACACATGAGGTACTGAGTTCCATCCCTGGCATTACATGACCCTCATCCTGGCCTTCTGTGGTCTCAATACAAAGATGAAAAAACCTAAGAGGATGACAGGAGGGTTACCACAAAAGAGACAAACGGGGCTGTCCTTCAGGAGCCCCGAAGGTGGTACCCCAGTGTTAGCCAGCACCCCATCACCATGTATGTTCTTCATTAGGTCACAGTCCTCCTTGAAGACATCCAAGATCCCCAAGATTTATACCAAAACAGGAGACAAAGGTAAGGTGGAGACAAATGAAAAAATGCAAGGGAAAACGTGGCCAGCTCATTTTTTAATTCTGCTATATTTCCGCAGCTATTAAAAAGTATCTCAGTAAACAGAAAGATGGACTGCTGTGAAGCAAAAAACAGGACTAAACAAAACAGAATAGTCGATGGTTAAGGCAGCTTTCAGAGCAGTTCACACTATGGGAATCCAGTGGGTAGTGTGTGTGTGTTTAGGTCTGCACAGAATTGTCTGAAAGGCTGCTCTTGGGCACATCCTATGGAAGGAGACTGAGTCGAGGGAGACAAGACTGAGCAGAAGAACTTTCTCATTTTATTTCTTTTATTTATTTACCAGCTGATTCTCTGCGATTACTCCTGGCTTTGGGAATCACTCCCGATGACCATAACAGATGCTGGGGATCAAAACCAGGTCATCTGCTTGCAAGACAAACACCCTTCCCACTGTCTTATCTCTCTGGTCCCAGAGAGCTTTCATTGCTCCCTCTATGCTTTTTTAGTATTTGATGATTCCCATTGATTGCCCTGAGCATTAGTCCGGCAGAGAAGGCATTTGCTGTGCACCCCGGAGCATAGCCAGAAGTAATTCTTTTTTTTTTTTTTTGGTTTTTGGGTCACACCTGGCAGCGCTCAGGGGTTCTTCCTGGCTCTATGCTCAGAAATGGCTCCTGGCAGGCTCAGGGGACCATATAGGATGCCGGGATTCGAACCACTGACCTTCTGCATGCAAGGCAAATGCTTTAGCTCCATGCTATCTCTCCGGCCCCCAGAAGTAATTCTTGATCACAGAGCCAGGAGAAACGTCTGAACACTTCCAGGTCAGGTCCAAAAACAACAGCAAAAAAAAAGTATTAGGTATGAAGTATTAAGATGTACCCCATTCCACCAAATACTATGCTTGAAATTGTTTGAAATGGGACCCGGAGAGATAGCACAGCGGCGTTTGCCTTGCAAGCAGCTGATCCAAGATCAAAGGTGGTTGGTTCGAATCCTGGTGTCCCACATGGTCCCCTGTGCCTGCCAGGAGCTATTTCTGAGCAGACAGCAGACAGCCAGGAGTAACCCCTGAGCACCGCAGGGTGTGACCCAAAAACCAAAAAAAAAAAAAAATTGTTTGAAATGACCAGATTTGTGTTTATAAGCATCTATGAACTCCAATAAAAGAAAGGGAACAATCTTGGAGGAGTACCTTTAGGGAAGTTGGCCTTGCCCCCCCCCCCCCAAGCCAGAGACCACCAGGGATAGCCTCCGAGAGGGCCCTTGAGGCACGTCTGCGCCCCGATGAGACTGAGGCTTGATTGGCCTTATGTTGGGTGATTGGGGAGAGTGTAGGTGTGGGAAGCTTTGCGCTGTGCTGGCCACTGTCAGACGTCAGGCACCCTGAGTGCCTGGACCATTTTTCTCTAGAAGGAGGGAGGGACAGCGAGTGACTGGTGAAGTTGCAGCCTTAGGCAGGGGTGCAAGAGATGGGAGAGCTCGACATGGAGGGAGTGGAGGGGAGAGAGAAGAGCCAGGAAGCGAATGCGACCATTGGTCCCTGGACTCTCATTGAGGCTAAGCCTTCTCACAGGGTTTTCTAGCACCTTCACTGGGGAACGGCGACCCAAAGACGACCGGGTGTTCGAGGCCTTGGGCACTGTGGATGAACTGAGCTCAGCCATCGGGTAAGGAGGGCCCAGGTGGGCCCTGAGCGGGAGTCAGTAGTGGGCCTTGGTGGCTACGATGAAGCATGACCCTTGGGAGCACAGGCCACCCCATGAGCCGGCCCCATATTGAGTGCCGGGGGTGAACAGGGAGACCTGCTCATGGGAGAGAACAGACACTGTGTAGAACGGGGGGGGGGGGGGGGGGGGAGGGGGGAAGGCCGGGGTCTGGGGGCCGGATGGTACCATGGTCAAAGGCTGTCTCCTGGCCCTGACTTTGGGGGCCTGGGTGTATTTCCGGGAGCTCTAGTAGGCAGGGGAACCTCCCATCTGGAGCAGGACCTGCAGTTGAGCCAGAGGGAAAGGGGGTGAAAGGAATGGTCCCCCCTGACTCTCAGCCCCTACAGCAACAGCCTCAGTGAGCACTGTTGGCAGAGCACAGGCCCAGGCTATGTGGCCTTCTGTGACCCAGGAGGTACCTGAAGGTGGCAGCAGCTGGCACACCTGGCTGTTCATTCTGTCTCGGAGCATATGGACCGACTTTGCAACATTGGCCGAGCGGTGACCTCTTCTGCCCCCATTTTCTGCTCTGGTGGATGAGAGAGTGCCATTGTCTCTGCCCAGGTCCCTGGGCTCCTGCAGGGCCTGAGTGTCCCACTGGACAAGCCTGTTAGTCATTCACCGTGAAAACGCCACGAAGCTTCCAGGGAGAGGTGGCCGGGGAACTTGCCTCATACGAGACTGGTGCCAGTTCCAGCCCTGGCACCACATATGGTTTCCCTCCTGCTCTCTGAGCACTAGCCCAGGAGTCATCCTGGAATGTAAAACCAGGAGGACGTTCTGAGCACCGCTGGGTGCATCCCCCAAACAAAGCAAACACAATACCGCATAGAAGGGCTGGAAAGATAGCACAGCGGTAGGGCATTTGCCTTGCACGCAGCTGATCCAGGACGGATAGTGGTTTGAATCCCAGCATCCCATAGGGTCCCCTGAGCTTGCCAGGAGTGATTTCTGAGTGCAGAGCCAGGAGTAACTCCTGAGCACCTCTGGGTTGCTCAGCCCCCGTTCCCTTCCCCTAAATACCACATAGAGGAACAGTCCAGCTGCCAGTGAAGGGCCTAAGGGGACAAGGAGCTCAGGCCAAGCACAGACTGTTGGCTGTTGGCCGCAGAGGAGCACTGCAAGCGTGGGGAGGACAACGTAGGCGGGCTTGGGTGAGGTGACACCGTGTGGGGCAGACCCTCAAGCCTACACCTAGTGCTCTGCTTTCAGGGGGCTCAGGGACTGACCTGACACCTGACTGACCCCTTGTTTCTGCTCTGTCCATGATGCTCAGGAGGCCGACTCCCACGGGGGTGGGGCAAGGGAGTGGATGGGGAGGGAGCGGGGTGCAGTGGGGTCCCCCCAAGCTGGAACCTGGCTCCTCCCACCCATCTGTGCCACCCCAGTGCTCCCACTTTGACTTCCCTTCTCTCCAAAGCCCCTGACACTCTGGGAAACCCTCAGTTCACTTCACTTTCTAGCCTCTGTCTTAAGGGCCCAGAAGGGGAGGGGTTCAGAGGGGAGGCAGTGTCAGGATCTTTATTCTACCCCAGGAGTTCCTGCATGGTCAGCATGCCTCCTCCAGAAAGCCTTCCCCAGCTGTCCTATGCCCCAGAACGCCGGCCAACTGGGCTCCCAGTTTCCCCTCTGACTGGGCCTGCGGTAGCCAGTCTGGCACCCAGCCTTGTGGCTTCCAGTCACCTGAGCCTGACCGGAGGCCGTGCCTGGAGCACTGCTGGGATGAGTCAGGAGACGCGGGGGGGGGGGGTGGAATTTAGGGCAGGGGCCACGCTAGGATGGTCCTGGCACCTGCAAGGACGACAGCCCAGCCCTTGTCCTGCAGGCTCGCCCTGGAAATCCTCTCAGAGAAGGGCCACCCAATGGCGGACGAGCTGCAGAGAGTGAGTGCCAGGCTGAGCCCCACACCCAGCTGGGCTCTGTGCCCCAGGCCAGGGCAGACTAACCCTCGACCTACTACCTACTACAGTTACTTCCTCTGTGGGCAGGGTGGAGGGGCTGCCCTCCTGCTTTGTGTGCAAAGGGGCACCCCCCAGACCAGGCTGGGGATGGTGCTGGAGGTCCCTGCAGGGTCTCCTCACCCCACGGCTGTATTGCCCCTGGCTTTGGAGAGGGTTGGTGGCGTGTTCTGCATTGCGCATCAGGGACCCTTACTAGGCGGGGCGGGAGCTGTGTCCACCTCGGCCTGGGAACCTGCAGTTGCTATGAGTCGGAGCAGCAAGAACCTTGGTTCACCTGCAGATGAGAAATCACCCTCAAATTCACCCGAGGCCTCACCTGACCCTAGCCTGAGCCCAGGCCCCACACAGGCTTCCGGCACAGTTCCCCTCCCCTTCTAGGACTCCTCAGAGACCCCTCCTAGTAGAGGGTGGCTGGGGCCCCTGGCCCCCATTGCTTGGCCCCAGCCCCGGGACTCCTGTCTCCTGTCAGAGGCTGATGCTGGCACAGATATGGGGGCACTGGAGGCTGATACAAAAGTCTGGCCGGGCACCTCTTCCCCCCTCATACCTCGGTTGCTCTTCCAGATTCAGTGCTTGCTGCAGGACATCGGCACTGCCCTGGCGACTCCGCGCTCCTCGGCCAGGGAGGCACACTTAAGTAATTTGCTCTCTCCCCCTCCACTCTCCCCCCCTTACCCAACCCTCACCCTTGCTCAGAGCCCCTGCCTGAATGGGGGTGTAGGGGCCAGGCCTCACCTGAGCAGTGTCTGGGGTATGCTTGAGCTCTTGGTCCTGGGAGGGTGGCGCCATTAGGGGCAGAGGGGTTGATGGTCTCCAGGAAGCCCCTGTCTGCCCTGACTCCCCAGAGCACAGCGCGTTTGAGGCAGGGCCGGTCCGGGAACTGGAAACGTGGATCGACAAGTATACGCACCAGCTGCCGCCACTCACGGCCTTCATCCTGCCGGTGGGTACTGCCTGGCCCCTCTTCAGCTTCGAAAGCATTTCAAAGAAAGTCCTTGTGCGGAGCGATAGTACATTGGGGAGGGTGTATGCCTTGCATGTGGCCGACCCAGATTCCATCCCCAACATCCCATAGGGCCCCCAAGACTGCCAGAAATGATTCCTGAGCATAGAGCCAGGAGAAACCCCTGAACACTGCGGGTGTAGCCCAAAACAAAGCCAAAAGAATTCCTAGCAGAGCTGCCCCGGAGAGGCGGACCTAGCCAGTCCTTGGGCAGCCGGGTGTGTGTGTGTGTGTGACCCCAGCCCCATCTTCAGGGTTTTGGAATGGTTCTAGGATGGGGCCCAGCCCTGCACAGGTGAGGAGGGGCTTCTGAGCCCCTCAGCCCCCAGCCTTGAGTCCCTTCTGGGTCTAGGGTAGCCCCTCCTTTAGACGGGGTTCGAGTGAGTGTGCCCCAGCAGGAAGTCCTCCGTCTGTCTGTCCAGTCAACCGGCCCAGCTGACTGCTCTTCTTTCAGTCCGGGGGAGTGAGCGGCGCTGCACTTCACTTCTGCCGGGCCGTGTGCCGCAGGGCCGAGCGGTGGTGAGTGGTGTTGTGTATGTAAATATTTTGGGGGATTACTATGACCTGCTACAAGTGGATCTGGGGGGAAGGCTTCTGGGGGACCCCCATGGCTCCTGCACATGGCTCCCATTCGTGCGAGCAGATTTCGAGGGTCTGTGCTGACGGGACCTCATCTGGCTTGGTTCAGGGGCCAGGGTTCGCCTTCTAGGTCCTCTACACCCCCGGCCTCTGGGGCCTGGCTCCTGGGGAGAGGGGTGCTTCCCTGCCCGGGCGTTGCCCAGTCTCAACTCCAAAGGATGGTAGCGGCTCCCTTGGGAATGGGGTGGTGTCTCCCAATCCCTGTCTGTCTCTGGGAGGCCACAGCCATAGACAGGTGCAGGGCAGCCACTCCACCTCCCAGCCACCTCCCCCTCATCCTCGGTGGGGCCCTTGTTCTACTGGGTTCCCTGGCACGGGGCTGAGCTGTGTGACCTGCTGTGGGCCCCTGCTGCAGCCTGACGGCCTGTGTTCCCCCTTCAGCGTGGTGCCCCTTGTTCAGTCAGGCGAGACAGATGCCAACGTGGCCACATTCCTGAACAGGTACACATATGGGGCTGGAGATGGTACGGACACTCTCCCCCATAAGTTGCACTGCGGGAGGGCTGAGGGCGGGGTCCCGTCCCATCCCTGAGGAAGTGGGGTGGGTGTCTCGTTGGCAGAGGAAAAAGCAACGGAATGCCTGGACCCATTCTCAGAACCCCCTGAAGCTGCCTGGGCCTGTCACTCAAAAGCCATCAGGCTCGGTGCCCCCGCAGCCACCCCAGGCCTGCTGACAGGATCCCACCCCGGGCCTCTGGCCTTGGCCTTTGCAGAGTGGGAGCAGGCATTCCCCGGCATCGAGGGAAAGCTGAGGATGGGGTGGGTGTGGTGTCGGGGCCTGGCCTTAGTGTTAGTGCTGTCACTTTCACGCCTGGGATGCTGGCAGCTCCCTTTTCTGGGGGCAGTGGGGCCAGGAGGCTCTGCCCATCCCCAAAGACGAGCCCCACGCCAGGTGCACCTCTTGTAGCAGCAGTCTGGGGATGTGGGGTCTGAACAGATCTCTCCTGTGATGGGGACAGGAGAGTGGGGGGACGCGGTGGCAGCTGAGCTGGGGGGTCCTGTAGGCCTCACTGCCCCGGGGGACGGGGCAGTGTTTCCAGAGCGGGCAATACCCCCAGTCGGGACCCAGCAGCCACCTAGTGGGGGGCAATCACTTCCAGGTGTAGTCAAGGCTGTGTCCTGCTCAAAGGAGGCACATTTTGGGGTGGGTGGCATGGAGTTTTTCTTTCCCCACTTTTCTTTCCCACTAAGTTGACAGTCTAGTGGCTAGAATGCCCCAGAACAGCCTGAGTGTCAGGAGACGCTCAGTGGCACGGCAAAGCAGGAGCGTACTGGTGGCCTGTGACCTGCCCCATGTCCTGTGGTGCCCAGCTCAGCCCCTGCCTGCTGTCCCCACTGACTTGGCCAGTTCTTGGCCAGTGCTGCCAAGGACTTTCCAGAATGTCAGTGGGGTCCAGGTGCCACTCTGCCTGCACCTCCCCAGTGGCCTTCGGTGACCCTGAGGCCACAGATGCAGAAACAAGACGCAGCCTGAATGGTCCACAGTCGCCTGTAAGGCCAAGCGGGTGGTGGCAGCGGCCCTGAGTGCTGCCTAGCAGGCTCAAGTGGGCCAGTTTGCCTTGATTTCTCCCTCTGCTCGGACCCTGCTGACTCCCTTAACTGTCCCCACAGGCTCAGCGACTACCTCTTCACCGTCGCCCGGGTTTGCAGCTATGAAGGAGGGTAGGACCGAGACGATCTACAGGAAGGTTCGGCCGGGACCCCCCAGGCCTGAGCTGACAGGCAGGTGCAATGGAGCGGTGGGCAGCACAGGAAGGAGGAGCCTCGGCTTCACTGACCCACAGGGGCCGGGCCAGGCTCTGGCCCCATCACCCGTTTTGCCCCCGGAACGTGGCTGCTTCAGAGAACGGGCCCTGACCCAGCTGGGATCTGGGCTACAAGGAGATGGAATGAGGCAGTATTGTGAGAAGGAGGCGAGAAAGACTGCTGGAGGAGAACTCGGGGAGCAGAGGGAAGGGGGCCCCTGATTCCCATCACCTAGCAGGGACCCCACCCTCAGCACTGGGACCACCCTGAACCTGCACTGGGATAGCCCTGGGCCCCCAGAACAATGCTGGCGGCTGGAGAGGAGCTGCAGGAAACGGAAAATAAAGGAGAAAGGCAACACCGTCGGGGGACCATCTCTGCACTTCGTTCTGGGGAGTTCTCTGAAGGAGCGCAAGCCGGGAAATTGAGGGAGGGGCGCAGCCAGGGAGGCTGGCTCTGTGGGGAGTGTGTTTTCTGTGACTGAGTACACGTGTGTGTCTGGCCTTTGCCGTCCCATGCTGGTTCTTTCCCCACCACTGGGGGACTTAGCAGGGGAGGAGCAGAAGTTCCTGAGAGAAGGGCTTGAGGTTTTGGGGGTTGGCACCTCTGAGCACCATCCCCAGCCTTTCCTCGGCGTGGGGGGAGCCACAGCTGCTCGATCGACAGGCAAGACCCAGGGTTGAGCACCAGAAGGGCACTACAGCCTTATTCCTGAGGCTAAGGTGGCTGGGGGTGCCAGCGAATCCCCCAGGCATCTGGAGGGAGGGTCTGCCCTGCCAGGCAGCCGTTGTGAAGAGATGAGATGGCCCAGGTCAACCACAGCAGGTCTCCGTGTGGCACCACATCCAGGCCACAGCTGCACTGCTTGCTCAGATGTCCCTGCCCGCGCCAGCTGTGTCCTTGCCACTCCTGGCAGGAAGTGACGGCAGCAGCTCAGGCCCTGCTGCAGGAGGCCCCATCCGGCCACCCACCCCAAGCAGCTGGCCACTCCGGCTGGTCGCAACATCAGCAGTCCTGTGTGTACTGGCGCCTCTCTCAGCCCTCCTGAGCTGGAAGAACAGGTAGGGCTCGTGTCTTCTGGGTCTTTCCATTCCTGCCGGGTGAGAAAGGAGGCACCTCAGGGCGCAGGCTGGTGACCAACTGGACTGCAGGTGTCCTTCGAGGACAGGACAAGACAGGTGAAGATGTGTCGGTCATTTCAGGCAGGCAATTTCACGTCTCTCTGTGAGGGCAGCAGCAGATCTAGGGCTCTACTTGAGGCCAAGAACCACCTCCAGGGACACAGAATCATCCCTGACCTGAGGTGTTTGTTTTTTTTTTTAAAGTTTACAGCGTCATCTCCTGAAGGAAATGAACCCCTGACCCGAGTTTTACCCTTGACTTGAGCAGACCCAGCGCAGCAGCTTTGGTGGGAGGGGAGCTGGGCCTGCCAGGGTCTGGCCCACCCATGCTCAGGGGCCCAGGAGATGTTTCCCACAGTCCCAGGCTAGGAAAAACAAATCTCCTTTGGGATTCACAGAAGGGCTTGGCCCAGACACACCCCTTCCCTTTCCCACCTGTGGAATGTGAGCAAGATGGACGCTGAGCCCTGCCTCGCTTTCCTGTGTGTCGAGCACTGTGTCCCATGAGCACTGCAGTCTTGGGGCCCACCTGTTGTCCCCTGGCCTGTCTGCACACACCCTTCTGACCATCCTATGTGTCTGAGCCCAGGGCTAGGAAACAACCTTTTTGTTTCTTGGGCTACACTTGGCAGCACTCAGGGGTTACTGCTGGCTCTGCACTTGGGAGTCACTCCTGGTAGGCTCGGGGACTCTGGGATGCTGGAGATTGAATCTGGGTCAGCTGCGTGCAAGGCAAATGCCCTCCCCACTGTGCTATCGCTCGGGCTCCCCTTTTTATTCATTTGCTGTTTCCCTGAACATAATTATTGGCATCATTATAATATTTTGGAAATATTGGCTGAAGGTACTAGAGAGAGTGCAGCTGGTAGACACTTGCCTCGCATCTGGCCTTTTTGGGTTTGATCCCTGGGACCCCCTAGGGTCCCTCAAGCCCCGCCAGGAGCATGGCTGGTAGTGGTCCAAAAACCAACCACAAAAGACATCACAATGGATGGGGCTGGAGAGAGAAGACTGACCGAGCAAGGAAGACACTGCACACAGCTGGCCTGGGTTTGATCCCTGGCAACCCCTCTGGTTCCAACCAAACCCCACAAGGAGTGACAGGAGTGAGCCTTGAGGATAGCAGGATATGTACCCCCCTAGACCCACGTAAACAAAACAAGCTCAAATCAGAGCACTAGGGAGAGTTTTTTATAAAATGACTTGAAGCTTTTTCCCTGTTTGCATTTGTGTCTTTATATTTGGTTGCCTGACTCCCTCCCCTCCTCTCTTGCAGCTGTTTTAATATCACCTGATTTAAAATTCCCATTGGGGTGTGGCTGGAGTGATACCACAATGGATAGGGTGTTTGCCAACCCAGGGTCGATCCTGGCATCCCATTATGGTTCCCCCAACCTGCCAGCAGTGATTCCTGCTCGCAGAGCCAGGAGAAACCCCTGAGCACTGTTAGGTGTGACACAGTGACCCAATAATGCAAAGCTTTTTTTCACTGGAGTATGCATCCTAGCGATATCCAGGGTAGCTCTCGGCAGTGTGGGAGGACCATGTGGTATGGAAGGAGCAAACCTCGAACGACAATGTCACCCCTCTCCTCTGTACCTTCTGCCGACAGCCCTTCCCATCCTGTTATAACTGCTGAGCCTTTAAGAGTTCAGACACGTTTTGATTCTAATTGAAGGTAATTTGGGGTGTAATAAATTCCTCAAGAACACTAATACCCGTTAGTGCCCAGCAGAGTTTTGGGGAGTCACAGGCTGGCCTAGACTAGCCACTGGGGATACTGCGGAATCTTGGGGGTGTCCCTGGTGCTGTCCTACTCTGTGAATTCAGGTAATTCAGAAGAAGGCTTTGTGTATACACACACATACACACACACACACACACACACACACACGAATTGTCACTAATTTCCACACACACACACACACAAATTGTCACAAATTTCTGCACAGTTGCATGAATGCTGGGTCACAGTTTCCTGAGCCATGTAGGCCCCTCAGGGTCCATGTCCACCTTCCCAGCAACCTCTTTGCGGGGCTGCAAAGGTTCTGCCTTGAAGACTGAGAGGGAGATGCTAGCTTGGCCGCTGGGCCTTCGGGAGATCTTATGGGAGCTGGCGTGTCCCAAATCGCCTGGCAGACAGAACCCCATACAGCTATTGTTCCGGGGACATCACAGAGCTACTATTCTGGGGGAGCCCATAGAGCAGCTGTTTCAGATATATTCCTTGTGCTGGAGAAGGACATACAAAGAGGGGCACATCTGCCATGATCAGTGGTCAAAGGGGCTTGACTCTAGGTCATTTCTCCTCCCTCGAGGAGAGCTCTGGTGAATGGAGATAACATCTACCAGCACTGTGCTGCTCCTGAGACATTCCCAAGCCTCAATATTCATGCTTACCTTCTCCCCAGTGCCTCACTTTCCCCTAGTTATCTTTCTGCTATGTCCTGCCACCCTGCACGTATCCCAATTCCTCTCGTCCGATAGAAGCATTGTTGAAACGGAATATAAAGGGTCTCTGGCTGTAGGCCTGGGACCCTTTCTTTCCCAACTATCAGCTGGCTCAGTCCCGGATGCACTGGAGGAGGGAAGCTGACCCTTGCTGGCTGGTTGAGTGAGAGCAATTGGTGCCTGGACAGGGGACAGTGAATGGCAGGGCTGGGCCTTTGGGTTCTGCAGGAGGAGGAGGAGGATCAACAGCCCCTTTCCTGCCTCCCTGCCTCCTTGGATTTGCCGCTGCTTCGCCTGCCAGCTGGGGACGACTGGCTCTCCCCAGACAGTCACAAAGACGCCGTGAGTCAATACTCAGCACCTCTTAGCAAGCGCTGGCCGCTGTTGTCCTCGTTTATAGTATTGTTTGATTGCAAGTTCCAGCCGAGTCATCCTGGTCAGCTCCATAACACAGGGCCTCGAGCCTCTGTTGTAACTGGGGAGGAGATTCCTGTTCCAGAGCAGCATTCAGCAGTAAAACCACAGGCTGACCTGGGACGGTGGCTCAAAATGCAGCTGTTCTGATTAACTGGGTTTTGTTCTAGTCAGGCCCAGCGGGTGTACCCCCTGTGTAGGTGTCTGGCTTTGATTTGCTGAGGGTGGGTCCCTGTCATGCCAAGCCGATGAGGGGATGGCCTGCAGGCACGGAGGGACTGACTGATGTCCTCAGCCTCTTTTTTTTTTTTTTTTTTTTTTTGGTTTTTGGGCCACACCCGGTGACGCTCAGGGGTTACTCCTGGCTATGCGCTCAGAAGTCGCTCCTGGCTTGGGGGACCCTATGGGACGCCGGGGGATCGAACCATGGTCCGTCCTAGGCTAGCATAGGCAAGGCAGGCACCTTACCTCTAGTGCCACCGCCCGGCCCCCTCAGCCTCTTTTACAGAGAAGGAAACTGAGGCTGCCACCATAATCGTCATGACCTCAAGCGTTCTGGTGGCACCTCAGGGGGACCATTCCTTGGACTTCGGTGAGGCTGAAGCTCTGGATGACATCACCCCAGTTTAAAGACGAGAGGAGGGAGATGATACCTACGCCCCACTGGCCTATAAAGAGGAGCTGGGCTTGAAAGCAGGCTCTGGGCCCCTTTCCCAACACTTAGCCACTTAGTGTGTGACTGTACCCCAAAGCCAGGCTCATTTTCCTCACTGTGTGCGAGTTACTCCCCCCATCCCTACCTCTGCTGAGTCTCCCAGTGAGTCACAGCCATCAGAAGAAGGACCCCTGAATTGTTTTCCCAGGGATCAAGAGTGAGGGTGTGATATTTTTTGGGGGGGGGTTACACCCGGCGGAGCTCAGGGGATACTTTTGACTCTGTGCTCAGAAATTGCTCCTGGCAGGCTGGTGGTGGAGGGACCATATGGGATGCCAGGATTCGAACCGGAGGTCTGTCCACGTCCAAGGCAAAAATGCCTTACCACTGTGCTATCACTCCAGCCCTGAGAGCATGATTTTTTTTTTCTTTTAACTTTGGGGCAACAGCTGCCAGTGCTCAAGGTTCTCTGTGCTCAGGAATCACTCCTGGCTATCTCGGGACCCTATGGGATGCCAGGGACCAAATCTGGGTTGTCCTGTGCAAGGCAAATGTCCTCCCCACAGAGCTATTGTTCTGGCCCTGGGAGTGTGATTGGCTAATTAGGGATGCAGAGAGAGAAGAAGGTGGTGCAAGCCCCCAGTACAGTGCCCCTTCTGGGGAATGAGGAGAAGCAGTCAGGTGCAGAGATGGTTCAACTTAAGGCAGAAGGGGACCAAGCACCCTCAGGCCTGTGAGGCTGGATGACCTGTCCCACCACTGTCTCCAGGAGGGCAGAACTGTGGGCTGTGCAAGACCCTCACATCCCCTCACAAGCCCCACGCGGGCACCTTAACAGGCCGATCACCTTGGAAGGGTAGAGCTCACATTAATGGCAAAGGGTCGTTTATTCTTGTTGATAAAATTGATGGCTTCACCCCAGGCATATCTGTCAACCCCGGAGTGAGTGGCCCAGCAAGACTGCGGAGCCGTGCACACATCTGTTCACTCTGCGGGAGCTGTAGAGGGAAATGAGGGTCCCCATCATTCAACCAGGTGTGGCAGTGCAGGAAGGCGGCTCTGAGCTGCTCTGGGGAGGGACTGAGCCCGTGACTTGGGTCCAGCCCTGGGTTATCCACGATGTAGGGAGAAAGGCGTGGGGCGGAGGGCTGTTCTGAGCCTGGGGAGAGACAGGGACAGGGAACCTCTACCTTTCAGCTTTGGGGAGTTCTGGAGATGGGGATATGAGTTCCAGAGGGCAATTCGGCAAGTCTCCCAAGAGGCAGAGCAAGTTAGAGAAATGGGAGATGGGGATGAGGCTGGAGAGCACACTGCCTGAAGTAAAAATTCAATTAATAACTTGGGGCCGGCGAGGTGGCATTAGAGGTAAGGTGTCTGCCTTGCAAGCACTAGCCTAGGACGGACCGCAGTTCGATCCCCCAGCATCCCATATGGTCCCCTCAAGCCAGGGGCGATTTTTGAGCACATAGCCAGGAGTAACCCCTGAGTGTCAAATGGGTGTGGCCCCCCAAAAAAGATTAAGAACAGTCCTTGATGGTGCTGGATGATGGTGGATGGAGGGTGAGGCCTTTCTAGCCCAGGCCAGGTTCCTGCACCTTCTTCCAGCCGGTGGGTCTGAAGGGTCAAGATATGGGCGAGGAAATGACCCACAAGCAGTCAATAGAAGTCAGGAGGCAGGGCCCGGAGAGATAGCACAGCGGCGTTTGCCTTGCAAGCAGCCGATCCAGGACCAAAGGTGGTTGGTTCGAATCCCGGTGTCCCATATGCGCCCCCCCCCCCCCCCGTGCCTGCCAGGAACTATTTCTGAGCAGACAGCCAGGAGTAACCCCTGAGCAATGTCGGTGTGGCCCAAAAACCAAAAAAAAGAAAAAAAAAAAAAAAAAAAGAAGTCAGGAGGCATGAAGCTTCAGTAATAATATGTCCTAGCCACCATGTGTGGCTTCTAAGCTACACCTTTTTTTTGTTTTGTTTTTGGGCCACACCCAGCGGTGCTCAGGGGTTACTCCTGGCTGTCTGCTCAGAAATAGCTCCTGGCAGGCATGGGGGACCATATGGGACACCGGGATTGGAACCAACCACCTTTGGTCCTGGATCAGCTGCTTGCAAGGCAAACACCGCTGTGCTATCTCTCCGGGCCCCTAAACTAAACTTTTAAGAGCCCCTCTTGCTGCCCTGCATCTAATCCTGACTCTGACATCTCTCCATGCTGCCTCCTCCTGCTGAGGCTTCTTGCTGAATCTCTCGCTTATTCTCTCTCAATCTCCCTACTATCCCCAAGGCAACCCCATTGTTAGCAACCACAGATCCTTCCCAGCAGTGGGAGGGCTTCCCTCTCCAGGTGAGATAGGAGGAAATTGGGATGGTTACATCTGACTGCTGTGGATCATTTCCTCACCATTTTCCTGAACCCTCAGGCCAGAGGCAGGCAGGGGATGCAGGAGCCAGCCTGGCCGAGAACAGATCCACCATCACCCAGCACCACTTAGGACTCTTGTTCATTTAATGGTTACTTCAATACAGCTGGAGAAAAACACTTTAAAGATGTTCAGTGCAAAAAATAATTGATTCACCTTTTTGGGTACAAATGGATAAGGAATGGATTGCTGGTAATCTAATTTGAAGGAAGGGATATGCTGTGTTGCTACAAATGGCAACGCTGCCAAGGAACTTTGGGTCCCACTCTGCCTTGTCAGAAGCAGTATTCACACAAATGAAAAATCTCAGACACAAATGCATAATAAGAATATAAACCTTAGGGGGCCGGGCGGTGGCGCTAGAGGTAAGGTGCCTGCCTTGCCTGCGCTAGCCTAGGACGGACCGCGGTTTGATCCCCCGGCGTCCCATATGGTCCCCCAAGCCAGGAGCGACTTCTGAGCGCATAGCCAGGAGTAACCCCTGAGCGTCACTGGGTGTGGCCCAAAAACCAAAAAAAAAAAAAAAAAAAAGAATATAAACCTTAGGACCGGAGAGATAGAATGAGGTAAAGCATTTGCCTTGCATGCAGAAGGTTGGTGGTTCAAATCCCAGCATCCCATATGGTCCCCTGAGCATGCCAGGAGCAATTTCTGAGCATAGAGCCAAGAGAAACCCCTGAGTGCTGCTGGGTGTGACCCAAAAACAAAAAACAAACAAACAAACAAAAAAGAAAGAGTGTAAACCTTCCCTCAGAAACACCATGGATTATTCCCCAAAATGTGGGTAGGAAACAAACTGTGACCTCATCAGGTAACCTAAATAATAAGCTGATACCACATAATGATGCAGAGACTGTTAGTAGTGGAAAGGACCAGTTCCAGAATCTTGATGCTCTAAATCATGGAACTGGCCCTGCTCTCACCGGACTTCATAACTTAGGAAACACTTGTTACAGGAATTCAGTGCTACATGCTTGGATAATATTCCCAGTTGGATGGATTCCTTTTACCAGAACCATTATAAGAAGGATATCAGGTCAAATCTGTTGGAACATAAGTGGCAGAAGAGTTTGGTAAGATAATAAAAGCTTGTGGTCAGGACAACACAGGTATATCAACCCAAAACAATTTAAAATGACTGATGGAAAGATAAACAGTTTACAGGAGACAGTCAACAGGTTTCACATGAACGACTATTTTTTGGGGGGGGCACACCCGGCGATGCTCAGGGGTTACTCCTGGCTGTCTGCTCAGAAATAGCTCCTGGCAGGCATGGGGGACCATATGGGACACCGGGATTCGAACCAACCACCTTTAGTCCTGGATCGGCTGCTTGCAAGGCAAACGCCGCTGTGCTATCTCTCCGGGCCCATGAATGACTCTTCTTGATGGGGAGTCTTCATTAGGACTTGAACAAAGCTGAGATGCCCAATAGACAAATAGAGGAAAATAAAGATCATCTTGTTGCCTCAACAGCTGTAAAACAAGCTTGGCCGGGACACAGGTACTTAAATGCTACACTTTTCCAAGGTCAGCTTAAATCTACAATGCAATGCCTCATCTGCCTCCGAGAATCTTAGACATCAGAAATCTTTACTCATTTATCCTTGCCTTTGACATCTATAGGTAAAAGTATGTTACAAGATTCCCTTAAAGTGTTTTTTTTTTGGGGGGGGTCACACCCGGCAGTGCTCAGAGGTTACTCCTGGCTCTATGCTCAGAAATCGCCCCTGGCAGGCACAGGGGACCATATGGGATGCTGGGATTCGAACCACCGTCCTTCTGCATGAAAGGCAAATGCCTTACCTCCATGCTTTCTCTCCAGCCCCCCTTAAAGTGTTTTTTAAAGAGGAAGAACTAAAAGACATTAATAGGGTTTATTGCAGCCACTGTGACAGATCAGGATTCCTTAAAAAAGACAGAAATATGGACACTACCACCTCTGCTCTTAATACATTTGAAATGCTTCTTCTACAATGGCAAGAAGATGAAAAAACTACAGACCTGAATTCTTTAGAAAACCTTGACTGGTCATAATACATTATGGACTTGAAGAACAACCATGAAGAATACAATTTATTCTCTTTCTTGAACAGTATGGTGAAATGGAAAAGGGTCATTGTACAGCTTATTGTAAAAATATGACCAAAAAAAGTCGTTTTAAATTGATGGTCAAGAAATTGCAGAAATAGCTAACTTGTCTGTAAAATCTTGAGCAGTTTATTTTCTTTTTTATACTTCAAAGCAACTTGCTGCAACAAATACAGCTGATTAAATTCGTGGGTGTCTAATTGAATGCTCTTTAGAGATGGCAATAATAATGTTCTAACTTTTTTTTAACAGAAAAACATCTGCAGTGGGGCTGGAGAGATAGCAAAGCAGTAGGGCGTGGCCAACCTAAGACAGACCTGTGTTCGATTCCCAGCATCCCATCTGGTCCCCGAGCCTGCCAGGAGAGATTTCTGACCATAGAGCCAGAAGTATATTCTGAGTGCTGCCAAGTGTGGCCCAAAAAGAAAAAAAGAAAAAGACAGCTTCACATGCAGACTCCCACTATAGTGTTCATGATTGGAATGTTAATTTATGTTTTAATTTCTTTCTTTCTTTTTTTTTTTTTTTGGGCCACACCCGGCATTGCTCAGGGGTTACTCCTGGCTGTCTGCTCAGAAACAGCTCCTGGCAGGCACGGGGGACCCTATGGGACACCGGGATTCGAACCAACCACCTTTGGTCCTGGATCGGCTGCTTGCAAGGCAAACGCCGCTGTGCTATCTCTCCGGGCCCTATGTTTTAATTTCTATTCTATTATGTTTTTTTTTTTTTTTTTTTTTTTTTTTTTTTTGTTTTTGGGCCACACCCGTTTGATGCTCAGGGGTTACTCCTGGCTAAGTGCTCAGAAATTGCCCCTGGCTTGGGGGGACCATATGGGACGCCGGGGGATCGAACCGCGGTCCGTTCCTTGGCTAGCACTTACAAGGCAGACACCTTATCTCTAGCGCCACCTTCCCGGCCCCTCTATTCTATTATGTTTATACTAGTAATCTTAATCCTTTTGTTAATGATCCGTTGAGATATAGTTTGGATGTCCCAGTTTAACATCACAGTGATATTTTCTGTTGCTCTCCTAATACAGTGCTCATTATGATGTCTTAACAATTTTTTTTCTTTTTTTGGGGGGGTTGGGTCAGACCCGGCAGTCCTCAGGAGTCACTCCTGGCTCCACACTTAGAAATTGCTACTGGGAGGCTCGGGGGACCCTATGGGATGCTGGGATTCGAACCACAATCCTTCTGCATGCAAGGCAAACGCCCACCTCCGTGCTATTTCTCTGGTCCCTTCTCTGTACAGCTTTTAAGCATATCTCTTTAACCTGTCTATTCTCTATTGCATATTTCATTGTGTAGTCACAGCTTCCCCCTTCTCTTTAGCTTTGCTAGTAGGAGTTCTTAGAAGACAGCACCCTTGAAGTTGTGCTCTTCGCAGAGCCAGGCTAGGGATTGTTTGGTTTATTATCTCCTTGGGTCTCTGAGTACTGGTGGGTGTGGCTCAAAAACCAAAAAATAAAATAAAATTAGATTTGGAGTCTACTGGGGTGGTCTTCTATCTCCCACACTTACCCAGAGTGGTAGCAGCAGAGTTTGGGTTGTAGGTGGGTGTCTGGACATTCCCTTCATGTGTGTGTGTGTGTGTGTGTGTGTGTGTGTGTGTGTGTGTGTGTGTGTCTGTGAGTCCGGGTGCTGCCGGGGGGCCCTGCGGAGGCCCCAGCCCAGCCCCAGCCCGACCCTCACAGCCCTGCACTCCCGGGGCCTGGCTCCTGCGCCCAGCCAACCCGCGAAGACCCGGGTTCGATCCCCAGCATCCCGCAGGGTTCCCCGAGCCTGCCAGCGCAATTTCTGAGCACAGAGCCAGGAGTGACCCCTGAGCGCCACTAGGTCTTGGACCATGTAGGTAGTTCAAGGGTGAAGACTTTAGTTCTTGAGCTCCACTGGGCACCCCAAGAGTGACTGTCCCCTCCCCAACTTTATTATTGTGATTCAAATAAACACAAATAAGCATCGTTGAGGGCCAGAGGGATAGCACAGCAGATATACCGTATTTTCCGGTGTATAAGACAACTGGGCGTATAAGATGACCCCCTACTTTTCCTGTTAAAATATAGGGTTTGGAGAGCACTCCGCATGCCAGGATTTCTGGGTGTCTTTGCCTGGTATGTTGGGGGCTCTGGGCAGGACAGCTAGCCACAGGCCCCCTGGGCTGACCACCTAGTCCAGGGGTCCAAGGTCCCCCCAAACCTGGTGGGTCTTCAAGGCCACGCCTGGTTAATTGGGCCCTGGGGGGAGGGGGGGGGAGAAATTCCTCCCTAGGCATCCAAAAATTACAGAGGCACAGCTGGGCTCAGAGCACTCCGCATGCCAGGATTTCTGGGTCTTTGCCTGGTATGTTGGGGGCTCTGGGCATGACAGCTAGCCACAGGCCCCCTGGGCTGACCACCTAGTCCAGGGGACCAAGGTCCCCCCAAACCTGGTGGGTCTTCAAGGCCACGCCTGGTTAATCGGGCCCTGGGGGGAGGGGGGGGAGAAATTCCTCCCTAGGCATCCAAAAATTACAGAGGCACAGCTGGGCTCAGAGCACTCCGCATGCCAGGATTTCTGGGTCTTTGCCTGGTATGTTGGGGGCTCTGGGCAGGACAGCTAGCCACAGGCCCCCTGGGCTGACCACCTAGTCCAGGGGACCAAGGTCCCCCCAAACCTGGTGGGTCTTTAAGGCCACGCCTGGTTAATCGGGCCCTGGGGGGAGGGGGGGAGACATTCCTCCCTAGGCATCCAAAAACTACAGAGGCACAGCTGGGCTCAGAGCACTCCGCATGCCAGGATTTCTGGGTCTTTGCCTGGTATGTTGGGGGCTCTGGGCAGGACAGCTAGCCACAGGCCCCCTGGGCTGACCACCTAGTCCAGGGGACCAAGGTCCCCCCAAACCTGGTGGGTCTTTAAGGCCACGCCTGGTTAATCGGGCCCTGGGGGGAGGGGGTGAGAAATTCCTCCCTAGGCATCCAAAAACTACAGAACCGCGCGGGGGCGTGAGCCCCCGCGCGTACTTCATGTACTTCATGTATTCAGAATATTCCTTATTCTTATGTTATGTTTTGCATATACAGAATGTTTATATTGTATTCTGCCCTTTCCCACACCCATACAAAGCTCTTTTTTACTCCTTAACTCTCTAACCCCCTCTCAAATATCACTAACCTACATTACTCTTTTTAACTTCAGTAGTGTACAATCCTAATCACAGTCCAAAGATGTGCATTGTGTGTGACAACCCCAAATTGTTTCAAGATACATAAAATGGACACGTATTTCTTTAGAATATTTTGTGGTTTTTTTTGGACAGCTATAATTCTTACAAAATTTTTTCTTATACAGTGATGATTCTAACCTCTTTTTATCTTCTCTTTTTGAGCTGTTTAACAAGGAATTTTGGTGGAAGAGTCCCCCAGTTTAATGCTTATGATTGAACCATGTCATGGGAATCATTGTAATTGTTCTTATGGCCCCCATATGCGCCAATAACACCACGTGGCATTGCTTCTTATTTGCATAGGCACATTAAAATGGGAAAATACTATACATACAAATAAGATCCTATTTAATAGAGATTGGAACACACAAATCTTGTAGTGCAGAGGGACCTTACACCCTGAACATTGACATAATGACCTGGCACAGACCTCAGAAGAAAGGGCATAATCCATTCTCCCCTGAACCAGGGAAGCCATCCACGAAACATCCAGGCTGGTTTATAACATCACCTGGAAGCAATCCTCTACCACGGAAGATCTACACTGCTCAGACTTTGACCTGCTCAAAAGAGACTTCCCTTGACACTGAGAAGACTTAACAACGACAACGACCTGCTTACAGGACAGGGCTCCCTGCATTGCCCTTTGATTGTGAGGTGAAAGGAGAGGATGCTCCACATCCTGACTTCAATGTGAGATATGCAGATCCCAGGATCTTTAATACAGAAACATGATACCAACAACAGAGACTGTGTGAAAAATAAAAGTGTGTTGGCACTACAGACAATGTATTGGATTGGATGATCTAGCTTGCCTGAGGCCTAGACTTGGTCTTATGCCAGGAAACTTTAGGGGTCGGGTCTCTTTGTACTTAGGCCAGGGTTATTTCTTTCCATGTCCCTCATATTTTGGTGGGCCTATGCAAACAACAATTGCCACTCTAGTGCCATTTTTTACTGTGCTCCTTTGACTCTAATCTTTAAAAAGAACTCACTTAAAATTTGAGGTTAACGTAAGCTAATATGCATGTATATGGAAATGTAAGAAAATACTATGCCTGTAATGTTTAAGGAGTTACGTAAGTTTTATGGCTTTAGATTGCTTTGTGTACTGTTAAGAAATATTATAATGTGTTACAATCTGGGGACTTGAGGGACAAAGTAATTGTACATGGATTTTGTCTTATTTATCTTAATGTTCTTTGGCTGAAATTTCAAAGTTAAGATATCAGCAAGGGGACTTCTGAGAATTATGTTATGGGTGATTGTCCTTCCACTGTAACTTTACCTTGTCCTCTTTCTTTGTACCTTTGTTCTCATAATTAAAAATAAAAAAAAATATCTAAAAAAAAAATATATATATATAGGGTTTGGACTATATTCGCCATATAAGACTACCTCTCTTTTTTTTTTTTTTTTTTTTTGTGGTTTTTGGGTCACACCCGGCAGTGCTCAGGGATTATTCCTGGCTCCAGGCTCAGAAATTGTTCCTGGCAGGCACGGGGGACCATATGGGACGCCGGGATTCGAACCGATGACCTCCTGCATGAAAGGCAAACGCCTTACCTCCCATGCTATCTCTCCGGCCCAGACTACCTCTCTTTTAACGCACAACAAATGGAAATTAGGGGCCAGTGAGGTGGCGCTAGAGGTAAGGTGTCTGTCTTGCAAGCACTAACCAAGGAAGGAACACGGTTCGATCCCCCGGCGTCCCATATAGTCCCCTCAAGACAAGGGTGATTTCTGAGCACTTAGCCAGGAGTAACCCCTGAGCATCAAACGGGTGTGACCCCCCAAAAAAACCAAAACCAAAAACAAACAAAAAAAAGAAATTAAAAAACATAAGAGGCGGGCCCGGAGAGATAGCACAGCAGTGTTTGCCTTGCAAGCAGCCGATCCAGGACCAAAGGTGGTTGGTTCGAATCCCGGTGTCCTATATGGTCCCCCATGCCTGCCAGGAGCTATTTCTGAGCAGACGCCAGGAGTAAAACCCCTGAGCAACGCCGGGTGTGACCCAAAAACCAAAAAAAAAAAAAAAAAAAATCTATTTAAAAAAAAAAAACGTAAGAGGCAAAGTGAACCCTCAAAGGTTAACAATATACGTTTAATAACGCTAGACTTTGGAGTGCCAACAATCATTTTACACTTGTCATTTGTAGTGAGTGACTGATTTTTTAATTGTGATCTACATTGAGAGCAGGGACGGGGGCTCCTCCAAGAGCAGCTGGCTGGGATGCAGTGATGAATAGGACAGCTAGAGAGAGAGAGCGCACCTCCTCTGTGTCCCAGAAAAGCTGAACAGAGGACTGAGTGCCGGAAAGCCATATACCAGCGATGACACCAGGTAGCTGGATGGGATGCGGCGCTTGGTCACTCAGCTCCTCTGTGGGCCCTGAAAGATGAATCAGGACAAGCAGAGGACTGAGTGATGACGCCTGGCAGCTGGATGGGATGTGGTGGTAAGAGGGGGTGGAGCACTGTTCCTGAAGCTGGGGTAAGTTCCAGCATGCTGTATATGTATAAGACAACCCCTGACGTTTAAGAAGATTTTCATGGGTTAAAAAGTTGTCATATGCCCGAAAATACGGTAGTGCTTGCCTTGCACATAGTAGACATGGCTTCCATCTCCAGCATCCTGTTGGGGTCCCTGAGGCCATCTGAAGTGGTGCCTGAGTACAGAGTCAGGAATAGCCCTGAGCATCACCTGGTGTGGCCCCCAACCCAAACTCACTCACTAAAGGATACGGCCCTAGCGGCCTACAAGATCTGGACCTGAGCAAAAACCAGTGTTCACTCTTAGCTGGGGGCAGCTGACCCGAAGAAGCAGGTTCTTGCAGAGGCCCTCAAATGTGACAGGGTTTGCAGCAGCCAACAGTACCAGCTGAGACTCGTCCCCAAGCGCCGGGCAGGACGGGGGCTGCTTCGGGAAGGTGCCTTTACCCAGTTTCCCTGCTATTGTGTATATAAACATTTAATGGGATTATGTTACTGACCCTACCCTGATCCGTGATTGTGCCCTAACCCTAGGGTGTGACCTGGCATTCTGCCCCCACCCTAGGGTGGTACCTGATTCTGCTTCCACCATTGGGTGGTACCTGATTCTGGGGGACAAAAACAAGGGTCTGTGGAAGGCAAGTGGCTTTTTGTCTGGAACTGAGGCTGAGACTTTGGACTTCAGTCTTGTCCACCGAATAAAGCTAATATTTCCACAAGCCTGTCTGTCTTCGAGCTGTTTACCTGCTGCTTCACCTCAGAACCGCCGGCTGGACAGGGTGGCAGACGCGTGCTCCGAGCTGGAGGGGTAAGACCTCATCCTCCATCCCTCCATCAGTCAACCTCTTCAGGGGCTGACTTGCAACACACTGCCACAGCTAGAAATTGGATGCCCCCCTCCCCAGTGAGCGACAGGGTGCCCCGAATTGAATGCCTGTATGTAGAAACTCATGTTTGGGTAGGGTGGAGGGATCATGAGCTCTTGAATGTCTCTTGGGGAGGGAACCAGCGCCCTATTCTGGTCGTAAATGGGGTCTCCTCTTACACCCTCTTTTTCTCTTTTTTTCTTCCAGCTTCAACATTATCCCTCTGCAAAGATGAGTGTCCCGGAGTGTAGGTTTACTGCTCCACCCCTCATCAGTTTTATACTGCACCCTAGTGTGTGATCTGGTAATGGAATTATTGGATCCCTGTCTACTTGGAATTTCTTTTCCACCCTAGGGGTGGCCTGGTTCTTGCTAATAAAGCTTGGGTTTCAGGAAATAAAGCGCTCGTTCTTTGGTCTTCCTCCACTACGCTGCTTTCCTTCTAAGGAGCAGAAGGCTTGTGTGGCGGATTCCTGGCTTGAGTGCTGGAATTCCTGAACCCGTTCTTGCACCCTTTCCCCGTGTGGATTATTTTCTGCATCAACATTTGCACCCAGACCCGAGTCTCTCCAGGTCCTAGTTTGGGAGCCTGGGGCTTCGCTTATAGATGACTCCTGAACAGGGACCTGAAACAGGGACTTTGCCGAAGATTATGGTGACTTTAATTTTTTTTTTTTGGGTCCCACCCGGCAATGCTCAGGGGTTACTCCTGGCTTCACACTCAGAAATCGCTCCTGGCAGGCTCAGGGGACCGTATGGGATGCCGGGATTCGAACCACTGTCCTTCTGCATGAAAGGCAAATGCCTTACCTCCATGCTACCTCTCCGGCTCAACTTTAATTTTCTTGATTCTTAACTAGATTTCACCATTCGGTTTTTTTTTTTTTTTGTAAAGCTTATGACTATTTGGCTTAAAGTGTTATCATTGGCTTGGGCTTTGGTTGGACCTGGATTTTCCTCATGCAAATTGCATTAGTGATGGTTTTCCTTAATTTTTCATATTGTATATATTGTGAGAATCAAAAGATATGGGCTGAATTTTCTTTTCTTTTTTTGGGTCACACCCGGCAGCGCTCAGGAGTTACTTCTGGCTCTACACTCAGAAATTGCTCCTGGCAGGCTCAGAGGACCATATGGGAGGATGCTGGGATTCGAACCACCATCCTTCCCTATGCAGGGCAAACGCCTTACCTCCATGCTATCTCTCTGGCCCCATGGGCTGAATTTTGTAAACTTGCACTGAAAGTTTCTGAAGTGCTTGCTAATATTTCTGAAAGGCCTAAAAGCCAAACATTCGAAAGGCATTTCCAGGGATCACATGTGGTCCAGCCCAAAGCTCTGAGGCTGGTGCTCTGCCACCCCTACTGGCTCTAGGCCAGGAGAGCCTCTAGTTTCCCTCGATATTGGCCAATCACATGGCATTGAAATGGCCCAAACAGAAGGTGGATCTGGAAGATTCTCACCCACCCACCCTCCACCTCAGCGTTTCAGAGTGTGGAACGAACCCACATCGTCCACCAGGGCTGGTTCTTAGGGAAATTTGTACTAACAGAGTCAGAAACAAACTCTCCCCTTCAGGAAGCAGTCAGACTTCCATCTAAGAGGGTTTCAATATGGCATACCACTGAATATTTAAGAAAGCTTGCTCAGAGTGGGGTCCTCTTTCTCCATTTTGTGTTGAATTCCTTGGATTCTGGTGTGGGACAGGGTGTTGGATGCACCAGGACTTCGGCGTTGTAACAAAGACCTGTTTGCTACAGTGGAAGATGTGGATTTCTAAAAACTCTTAAGACTAAAATTAATAGCCTGGATCACTCTGAAAGAAAGTTGCAGGAGCCACATCTAATGAGATGCTGCTAGGAGGAGGGGAGAAACAGAAGTAAAGAAGCAGGCAAGATTACCCCATGTTGCTTTGAGACTTCTCAGGGAACTTGCTTTGAGGGCGTGGGAAAAATCGGCTCAGATACTGAGTACAAGGGTAGGTATACAAAGATTTTTCCGGGAACTATGGAGCCACGTGCAAAATTTGTGGGGAAATGGTCAGAGGTGATTAAAAGGCAGGTTAGAGATACAGAAATTCAAAAGCTCCTGCTGAAGACCTTAGCCTTTGATCATGCCAATGAATATTATCAGCCGACCACATAGGGGAAATAATAATTCTTGTTTCATAGTATGGAATTTTAAGAAAGGTGAAAATATAGCTCCCTGGGGCCGGGCGGTGGCGCTAAAGGTAAGGTGCCTGCCTTGCCTGCGCTTGGATGGACCTCGGTTCGATCCCCGGTGTCCCATATGGTCCCCCAAGCCAGGAGCAACTTCTGAGCACATAGCCAGGAGTAACCCCTGAGCATTACCGGGTGTGGCCCAAAAACCAAAAAAAAAAAAAAAAAAAAGAAAATATAGCTCCCATTTTATTGCTTCCTAAGTTAATGTCTGCAAAATCAGAATGCATCATGGAAGGAAGGACTTTGGAAGTACTAACCCTGAGGCTTCTGCTTAATGCAACTATAGCTATTTTTTTTCTGGCCACACCCTTTTGATGCTCAGGGGTTACTCCTGGCTAAGTGCTCAGAAATTGGCCATGGCTTGGGGGGGACCATATGGGACGCCAGGGGATGAAACCGTGGTCCTTGTTTTGATAGCGCTTGCAAGGAAGACACCTTACCTCTAGCGCCACTTCGCAGGCCCCGAGATTATAGCTTTTACTGCTAAGCTTAAAGAGGAGAGTCCAATATTAACTTGAAAATCAGGGCAGGAAGCTTGAAGGAATGTTTGACTGGCACGGAAGCATCTTTAATTTCTTTAAGAGATTGGCCCCTAAAATGGACCCCACAAGAAATCAGAACAGTTTAGAAGAGATAGAAGGGATCTTGCACCGGTCTGAGGTCCCACAGCTAATCAATTGCAGTGGTGAGAACTGAATGCACCTTCCTCGTCCAAGAGCTCAGTGGTAACTGCTGGGCCCTTCTGCCTCAGAAGAGGGGTGGGGTCTCCCTGCCATACTGACCTGCACCCACATTGCAGCCCCTCCTTCCCTCTTAGTCCACTCTCCCTGGTACTGTCAGGAATGGCTCAAGAAATCATGAGACTGTCATGCTTGGGCAGCACATGAGGGGACGCCCATGAGAGCGGGGCAAGCACATGTCTGTCCCCAGTTCTAAGGGTGAAGCAGCCCAAGGACAGTTTCCCAGCAGAGCCCCAGATCCCATAGGATTCAGATGCTCCCCACACCTTGCAAAATAAGGTGGCAGGGAAGGGTGTTGAAGGGTCTTGGAAGGGGCTGTCCCTGTGGGGATGGACCTGCTGAGGGTCTGGGATCAGCAGCTACACACAGGAGTGCTGAGGGCAAAGGGTTGACCAGGAAGACCCCATAGCCACTTCTGGAAAGGCCTGCGTGCATGGGGAGACCAAACAGGGAAGGTCAGTCCAGAGGGCAGGGTTTGTGGGCACGGTAGGGGTGTGGAGGGCAGCAGTGAGGGATGCAGCTAGTTCGCTAGGGACTGGAGAGGGGAGGACACTCGGGGCTACAGATGCCGGTGCTGGGGGCTTCAGGTCTGAGAGTCAAGGCTGGGGTCTCAGGACGAGAACTCTTGGAACAGGAAAGTCGTGACCCATCCAGGCACAGCCAGAAAGGTTCCGTGCATGGAACAATGCGCTTGGTTCTGACCCCATCCTGGGGGTTGGGGTGCAGGAGGGTCCAAGGTGGGGCTGGGGTAGCCCCTCAGGGCCCCCTGGGCACTGTGACTCAAGGCCACCTACGGCACAGCCTTCATTGTGCTGTCAACTCTCTGGCCAATGGGCTTGCAGACACTGGGCCACGCCCACGAGCCCCCCTATAAAGGCCGCGGCCCCGCCTCGACGGCACCCTCTCGCAGCGACCCAGTTATTTACTTCTGGAAAGAGCGAGATGTGGCCCCAACTCCCTTTCCCCATTTTACCCCTTGAGGGCTATGGATCTCGGAAACCCCGAAGAAACAAAGTCGCCCTTCGAAGGCGCTCGGACGGCTTGCCAGCCCGGCCCGGCCATGCGCGGCCAGTGGCCAGTGTGCGAGGCCCTGAGGTCAGTGGATGAGCCCCTCAGCCCACGCCTGCCCCTGCCTGAGTCGTCAGGCATTTTCAGCCCTCTCCAGGGACTTCCCGGGACTCTGTGCTGGTGACCCCCAGGTCGCCTCCTGGCCCATGGAAGTGGACCTTCAGATACAGGTTCCCAAGACCGAAGGGTTGGCCCTCGTGTCCCCTCCCCAGCTGTGGGGCAGCCACTTTGGCCTCGGGAGTGCGAGGACTGAGGACTCTCCCCTGCGTCGGTCCTGGTTGCCCAGAGCCTAGAGCCTTGAGCTGGTCCTTCCACCCAAGGTCGAAACCCGCAATCTCCTAGAGTCTCAGCCCCTTTTCTGTGTCCCTTGGTGGCACCGGGTCCAGTTTGAAGGTGACTAGGGACTGGGGTCCCACCTTTTCTGGGGTTCAGGCCCATTCATGGACTTGGTAGTGCCCCATGCTTTAACTCCATCCCTGGGCAAATGTTTTCCTTTGAGGGGGGCACTTCTTTGGGATTCCAGGAACCCTATGCTATGCCCAGGATCAAAGTGGGATCAGCCCAGACTTCTAGTCCAAATAATCCTCTTTGACCCCAGAAGACAATTTTGTTGCGTTCTTACCCAGCTTGGTCTCTAGAGCCTTTCCAGTTTCGCTTGGTTTCTCATCTCACTTTCATTTCATGGTCTCAGCCAGGGCCCTCTGAGTCATGTGTGGCCCAGATCCCTGGCCAGTGGACTTTGCAAAGGTTGCTAAGCCGAGAGCCTGAGCGTAGGTCTAACAGGGAAGGCACTTGCCTTGCTTGGGGTGACTGGGATTCAATCCCAGGCACTGCTCTGTTCCCCGCACCTCCAGGAGAGATCCTGTGTGCAGAGCCAAGAGTAAGCCCTGGGCATCGCTGGGTGTGGCACCGGAACAAAGTACCAAACGAATAAAACCATAGTGCTTCGTTTCTTCGAGTTAAGAAGAGAATTTGCGTTGGGAAGGGTTTGGAAGTCTGAAGGAGACAGTCTGGAGGAGTGTTTCAGAGCGAATGGGGCAGGATGGAGGGTCATGCGGCACAGAGGACTGCCGGGACACACTCTGCTCTCATTTCACAAGCCAGTCGGACACTCAGACCTCCATAGTTGTGTCCATAGTCAGGGCCTGAGATAAGGCCAGAGACCCTTGAGGGGATGGGCTGCCTTGAAGCATCCCAGATTCCCAGGTGAAGGGGGGAACCTTTCCAGGGACAGGAGCCAGCAGGGGTGCAGAGCTCAGAGCCCCACACAGCAGGCATTGTAGCTGGGCTGTCCAGGGGTGGGGAGATGCCTGGGGCTGTGAATTCCCACTTTTGTTGGGCTTTTGTTGGGAAAGGAGGCCGGGACAGGGGAGGACAGCTGGGGTGGGGGGAAGACCAAGACCAGAAATGTTCCTTGAGATTTAGGGACCTGGGAGGCGTTGGGAACCACCTGCCAACCTGCTGGCCTCCTGGCACTTGACTAACTTTGTACATCTCTATTTAGACGCTTGGCGCCCCGACCATGCCTGCAATGACACCCCAGAGAGAACACCTTGCTGGGGAAAGAGCCTCCACGGTGAGTATTTGTAAAATGACGCCCAAAGTGAATGGGCTCAAGTCTATGGGACCAAAGACACCAGGCCTCTGTGGAAGGGTGGAGAGAGAGGGCTGCAGAGAGGCTAAGACAGAACCCCATGGGGGCAGGGCAGAGGCCGAGTCCAGAGACAGGTGTGTTTAGTGAGCCATTCCCTCTCTCTGGGTCAATGGGGAATGGAACACATGTGAAAAGTTCTTAAGCCTAGACCCTAGTTTCCTGACCCAAGGAGACAAACGTGAGAGGGAGACCGGGGAGGAGGGAGGAGAAGCCCAAGGAGTTGACCAGAGGAGTTTTCCAGTGGGGGGGACCAAGCGAGGGAGCCCAGGCCAATGGGCCAATGGGGTCAGCACGCGGGGCCAACTCTGCCCCCTTTCATTCCAGCCCAGCCCAGATCGTAATTCTCTGCCACACGTGACTGTAAGTGCTCCTGACAAGCGCTCCCGATTCCTACACACGACCCACGAACCTGCAGAACCCCATCTCCAACTCCTCCACAGCCAAGGCTGGGGCCCCACTTGGGAAAGCACTTTTAAGGGAACCCGGATCCCTGGTTGAGGGAGGCCAAACCTCTCAACACAGAGATAGCGCAGACACCCCTGAACCTTCCCTCCCTCCTCTTGATGGGTTGCTGCCCCAGGCTGATTGCACCCAGGGCTTACAGCCAGTATCGAGCCATCCCTTTGGCAGGAACCGGCATGCTGGTATGGCAGGGAAGGGGCTGGCTTGCAATGGACTGACCTGGCTTTCAGCCTGGGCATCCCACTGGTCCCTCAGGCCGAAATGGAGCGGTCCCTGCCCAGGCTCCCTATCACAACACGCCCTGACCTGATTGGGGCGCTTCCTAGGAATCCCCCTGGGCTTGTCTCAGCTCTTCTCCTGCCCTTCAGGTCCCTGTCACCATGGACAGCACTTCCAGAGGCACGCAGACGATCGAGGTGGTGAGTGAGGACCAGCAAGTTGAACATGTGAGACGTGGGAGATGTGTTGAGGGGTGGTGACTGAAGGCCCCCCCCCCCCCGCGCCCCGGAGGTCCAGAATGGGAGGGCTGAGGTGAGACCATTCTTGCAGCTCAAAAGGCAGCTGGCCCTGGCGCAACTCGAAAGAGACAGCTGGAAATGGCAGGCCCAGAGACGAGAGATCTCAGAACAACTACTCAGCCAGACCGTCCAGGAGGTAGGCTGTGAGCTTGGTGTCAATGGACCCCGCTCTACCAACATACTGTGCCATGCCATGCCATGCCCGAGCAAACTTGGGGTGCGAAGAGAGAGCCCCCGGCCATGCCTTCCACATGTGCCCCTTCCCTGGCTCATGGTTTCAGTTGTGCCACAGCCAAGAGTGCTCAGGATGGACACTAGAGGTGCTCTTTAGATCCTAGTGTGATGCTGGGGATTGAAGCCAGGGCTGTGCTTTTCTCGGACCCCTTCCCTCTTCCCTGTGCTATCATTCTGCCACCCAATCCCACCACCCTGCCCTGTTTCTGGCAGTGCGCCAGGTTAACACGAGAGCGTGAGGAAGCCATGAAGACCATCCAGGCATGGCAGGCAGCACATGCTCGGTTCTCGAGTGAGTTTCGGGGCTGGCACTGTGTGGGCTCAGGGCTTTCAACCTGTGGCAAGGGAAGGGCCAGGCATGGGGCCTGTCGAATGCCATGGGAGGGGCACGGGGATGGGGCCTTGCGACCCAGGGAGAAAGGTTGGAGCAGCAGACGGGCGAGTCTTGCCTTCTCTCTGCACCTCAGTGTCATCCTCTGCTGGGCTGCAGGTGGGGTTTGGGGGCCAATGTCCAGTCCCCAGAATTTTCGCAGCACAACAATGCAGAGAACTGAGCCCTGGGAGAGGGAAACCTGCGTTTTTTTTTTGGTTTTTTGTTTTTGTTTTTCCCTGTCGCCTGGGTCCCCTCCCAGCACTGTCAGGAGGGCCTGAGATTAGCCCACCCCAAGGAAGCAGCAGCTTGGTATGAGGCCTAGAGCATCAGGGGGTGTGAGAAGTCATGGCTTCCCCAAGAGAGGTGGGCTGGAATCAGAGTTGGGACTCCAGAAGGAGTATGGGTGTGTGGGAGACTCCCGGGGCCTCGACTGTCTGCTCCCTCTCTCAGTAACACCACCTTGGCTGCGGGCTCTGGAACAACAACTGCAGGCAGAGGCTGAGACCTTCCTGCAGACACCGGTGAGTCTTGCCCCAGCCCCGTTCAGATCCGGAGGAAGGGAACTTGAGCCACTTCAACCTGGAGCTGGGGCAGCGCCTCCTGCTGTGGGCTCTGAGGCTGAGATGCCGCCTCGCCCAGCGTGCCTAGGTGCGAGCTGCCCTGTGGACACCACGCCACTGATTTCATCCTGTGCTCTGCACCCGGAACGCACAGTAGGAGTCCCAGGAACAAACAGCTCCAGGACAGAACTGTGCAACCAGTCTATGGTCCTCCTGGCTATCGATGCCAAGGCTCCCTGGACCTAGCTTGGGGTCAGAGTCTTTGCTCCTCTAGCCTGGTCTTCCTGTCTGTCAAGGGGGCTCAGAGGCTCAAGGAAGGCCCCTGGGGCAGCCCAAAGCCACCCTTGGCTAGGCAGCACAGACTCTCTGCAGAACCTAGCGAGGTTCCTGGGAAGTTGGAGGCTGCCAGGAAAGAGTCAGGAAAGAGGAAGGATGGGCACTCTTTTTTTTTTTTTTTTTTTGGTCATACCCGGCAGCGCACAGGGGTCCTTCCTGACTCTAGGCTCAGAAATCGCTCCTGGCAGGCTCAGGTGACCCTATGGGATGCCGGGATTCGAGCCACCGACCTTCTGCGTGCAAGGCAAACGCCTTACTGCCACGCTATCTCTCCGGCCCCAGGGGGAGGACACTCTTACACTCTCCCTACTTGCTCCTACTTTGTGCCCCTCATCTCTCGACTGGTCTGGCCTCTCCTGCTACCTGGCCTCACCCCCAGCATCATTCCCACAGGCCCATGATGCATCCCTGCGTCAGCAGTGGCAACACTGCTGTGGCCTTATTCTGAAGTATGTGGAGGCCTTCAGGCAACACCGGGCGGCCTACCAGCACTTGGCTGGAGAGGAAAAAGAACTGGAAAATACTGTCCAAGCGCTGGCCGTGGAGGAGGAGGCGCTGCGGGCCCAGCTGGCCAAGGTGCCGGCGACCTCAGAGGAGTGTGAGTGGAGGGGCCCAGGGGTGAGCAGCCGCCTTGGAGAGTCAGGAGACGGGGCTCCCCAGAGAGGCGGTGCCTAAGCCCCTGCCCCAGGCCCCGCCACTTCCATGGGTGTCTGAGAACCTGGTGCTCCCCACAGCGAGAGAAGTGGTAGGAATGGAGGAGGAGGAGGAGAAGAAAGAGGAAGAGGAGGAAGAGGAGGAGGAAGAAGAGGAGGAGGAGGGGAAGACAGTGTGCCTGCAGGAGAAACAGCCCGCCTGGACTCTGCCCGTCCGACTAGTGCGTGAGGAGCCCTCGGTAAGCCTGGCAGCCTGGAGGGACCAGGAGGGGAGGGATGGCTTCCCTGAGGCACCCCACAAGCACACCACACCCTACCTCTTGCACACAGATGCCAACAACACCTGGCGTCGAGGCAGAGCCAGAGGGAGAACCCTGCACCTACCACCCAGCCTCCGAGGTCGGCATGCCTCTGGGAGCCACCCACCCTGGGATGGCGGGCCACACCGAAGCCCGAGACATGCCGCTGGCCCCGAAACGGGGCATGGGACAGGGCTGGGCTGCATTCACCAAGCTCTGCCGCCTGAATAGATCCTCCCCCATTCAGGTGTCCCTCATCTAACCCCACCCTGTCCTTCCTGCCCTCCTGCTCCCCACCCTCTCCCACCCCCACCTTCCTCTTGTTCTCCTCCTTCCTCCCCTCCATCTCCCTTTGGTCAAAGAAAAATCACCATAGCTCCTTGGAGGAGCACAGAATGAGACCCACACAACATCGCCGGGCCTCACTGGCTGCTTGATTGCCGGCCACCAAGTGCCCCCTCAACACCGGGAGGCCACACGGACATTTCATTAAGAAATGCCCCAATACTTTGTGGACCACCCAGCGAGGGTCCCGGACGGCGTTGTCATCCACGCCCGGCGTAACTGAAGGGGAAATTTCCCAATGTCCGGAGCCCTCCACGTCCTGCCAGGATAGAAGGACGAGGTCCTCAAACTCAGCTGGGAGAGGCTTTGCTGGCAGCTCGGGCCCTTGTGGCCACAGAAAACCCAGCTCATGCCCCACTAGGGTACCTGGGGAAAGAAAACTCAAAGAAAACCCAGCTGAGGAAAGTGTCATCTCAGCCAGGAAGCCTGGCTGTCCTGAAGTGGGCCGGCTGCTGCCGCTGGAGCCACTCTGACCGCTGGCCGCTTCCTTCTACAAATGCAGGCAGCTTTTTGGGAGCCGAGACTTTTTGGGAGCTCCTGACCCCGGGGCCGACCACCAGCCCCTCACAGAGGCACCTGACATTCAGAGGCCAAGGATGGCTCTGCGGAAGACTCTCTGCACTCTGTGGACGTACTGTCGTCCCTAGCAACAACGAGGCGGCTCACTCCCTGGGTCGCAGGCGGCGGATGCTGGCCCGGGAAGGTCCGCAAATGCGAGGCGCCATTTCCCCGAACACCCAGGGGACGTCGGCTCCCACAGCTCCGGCCACTGGAATGGTCTTAACCTGTTTCTAGGCTGAATAGAAACCACATGGAGAGAACATGCATATTTTTTTAAATAAAGATAATATTTATTAAACAAAGAAGATAAAATTTAATGAGAAACCAAAATCTTTTTAGTGGAAGACACAGTTTTTTAAAAAAAGAAAAGAAAGAAAAAAGAAAACATCTGGGTGTGTGAAGATACAAGGAGGACCAGGTGCTTTTCTGGGGCCAATAGAAACCTTCCTGGCTCTCCCACAGGCACGAAACAAAATCTCTGAAAAACAGGAGAAGCGTGACAGCCACACCTTGAAGATAAGGACCAAGTGGGGCCCTGGCACTCAGCTCACAAGCCCCAAGTAATTGTCCATCAGAGAGCGGATGGCAAAAATGTCATTCCTGTCCACGCGGGTGCCCACGATCTTCAGCCGAATGTCATCTTCCTGCTGAATCACGATGTGCTCATCCAGAGTCTTGGATAGGAATTAGGATCATACTCCATCTCTGACGGGAAGGAATGTCGTGAGATGAAGCTGGACATGGGGCCAATTTCAGTGAAGACTCCACCTTGTTAACCTGGGTGACGATGGCCTCCACAACCGCCCCTTTCAAGGGCCAGTAAACAAGGCCTTGCACTTGCCTGGAGACAGGACAAAGCCTCGGCCGGGCTGGATCACACCCGCACCAATGTCGTTGAAGGGAGTGACGGCGACCACAAAGCCGGACTTGCCTGTGCAGGTGCAGGTGCCCTCCACTTCGGTGAAAAGCTTCTGCTTCACGGCGTTGGGCAGGTTGGGGCCGAAGTAGCGGGTGCAGCAGGATCTTGCGTTCCTAGGAGATATGCTAGAACGTCTTCGAGAAGGTCCCAGCAAGGCCCCTGGGTCTGTCTCAGAACCTGTCTGGATAGGCGGGATAGAAATCACGTGGACGTGAATTTCTAAAAAAAAAAAAAAAATTGCCCAAGACTTATAGAGAACCTAGGCATTTAAACCAGGGGACAGGTGTCCCCCACAAGCTATAGCTTATTCGGGGGACTAAAAATGTCCCCCAAAGTGCATGCCAAAACAGGGGCAAAAATTTATCTGGGGGACAGTAATGTCCCCCTATGGTGGCTCCCTAATCAGGGGACAACAGAGTCCCCATCTGCTGCACATTAATCGGGGGACAGAAAGTGTCCCCCAAAGGGCTTGCAATGTCCCCCCATGGTGGCTCCCTAATCAGGGGACAACAGAGTCCCCATCTGCTGCACATTAATCGGGGGACAGAAAGTGTCCCCCAAAGGGCTTGCTGAGCCAGAGGCACAAATATTTCTAAAAAGAACTTTATCTGGGGGACAGCAATGTCCCCCCATGGTGGCTTCCTAATCAGGGGACAACAGTGTCCCCACATGCTCCATTATATCGGGGGACGAGGAATGAGAGGTGCCCTGCATGTCCCCCCACGCGCCAAGAAAGAGGAAGGTTTTCTGGGTGGTGACATTGATACAGGGCTGGAAGGAGGGGAAGGTCGGGTCTCAGACCTGGCACCGAGAACCCCAGCGGGGTTCTTAGGGAGTCGCAAAGGGCTCTGACTCCTACCATAGGCCTGAGTCGGAACCAGGCTCTAATCTGGGGAGGTTTTGAGTAAGTGGTTTCACCCCTCCAATGTTTCAGCTGAAATGTGGAAAAAGGCCTCAAGGGCACACAGAAAATAAACTATAACCCACCCAAAGATGGCTCTCTTATCTTTTCTTTTTCTCTCTTTTTTCTAAATGGAAAGGTATTTGTTTGTTTGTTTTTTTTTTTTTGAGGGGTCAACCCAGCAGCGCTCAGGGCTTATTCCTCACTTTGCGCTCAGAAATCGCAGCTGGCAGACTTGGAGGGACCATATGGGATGCTGGGGATCAAACCCATGTCCATCCTGGGTTAGTCTTGTGTAAGACAGATGTCCGACCGCTGTACTATTGCTCCGGCCTCTTCTTTTTCTCTTTATTTTGCTCTCTGGGCCCAATCCAGCAGCACTCAGGCGTTACTCCTGGCTCTGCTCAGAAATTACTCCCGGCAGGCTCATGGGACCCTCTGGGATGCTGAGGATAGAACCTGGGTCAGCTCTGTGGGTAAGACAAGCGCCTTCCCCACTGTGAAATCACTCTGGCCCCTATGTACCTTTTTTGGGTGTTGTGAAGGGCCACGCCGACAGTGCTCAGGGCTTACTCCTGGCTCTGTGCTCGGAGATCCCTCCTGGCAGGGCTCAGAGGATGATAAGACGATGTCAGAATCAAACCCGAGTCAGCGGCAAGGGAGGCAAAGTGTCCCACTGCTGTTCTATTTCTCTCTCAGCCTGTGGTGCCCATCTTACAGGTAACAAAACTACAACCCGAGTCACCCAGGTGCAAAGTCCAAGGCCACGGGTGCGAGTCACCTCCCAGTCTCATGCTCTACCCGTCAACCCACTCCCCAATCCCGCCACTCACAGCCCCCAAAACTGCCCTTCCTGACTCTCCGTGTTCTCAAGCTCCTGCTCTGCTCTTTGGGCCTCAATTTCCCCAGCTTCCACGACAGGATCTTGGGCGCCCGTGAGAAGGTGCCAGAATCAGGCCTCAGCCAGTGTTGGGTCGGTCGGCCTGACCAGCCCAGCCCCAGCTGCGGTGACACTCGCTGTGGGTGACTGACAGCTGTGGGGCAAAGTTGCCCCCAGCCCCCGAGGGAAGGTGAGGCGGCCACCCCCAGGTGTCTATTCCTGTCTCAGAAGCAGCCACTATTTTGAGGCCCTCAAGCCTGAGCAGTGGGGAGACGCTGGAACACCCCGAACCGGGAGGCAGAGACCCAGCGCAGCCTGGGACAGAGCGGGGGGCCACGCCAAGCGACCTGGGAGCCCTGTTCCGGCAAGAGGGGGTGCTCTGGCCACCCCACGGGGAGAGCGTGAGAGGAGGAATTCTGGTGGGCTTCCTGCACCAGGCAGAGCGGGATGGACCTTGCTCTGGGGCAGAGGACCAGAGGTGCCACATCAGGGCCTGAGGCTACAGAAAGGCCCCCCACCTGGGCATGAATCCGAGGCCCAGAGCTGTTCTGAGCTCCTGCCTTTCGATCAAACGGGTTTGAACCTGGGGTCACCACAGGCACGAAACGGGGTCCTTCCACCTGGCGACTAAGTCCTGGTACTGAGTAATAAGACAGCAGGTGTGTGTAATACAACCAGCGGGGGGGTGGGGGGGGGAGGCGGGAGTGAGTGTGTCTGTCTGTCTGTCCTCAGAAGTTGCCTCCTCTTGCATGTGTGTGTGAGCCCCTGCAACCCTAACTTGTGGGCCTCAACCAAAATCGCAGGGCTACGGCCCAGAGAGATAGGACAGTGGGCAGGGTCCTTGCTTTACATGTGACTGACCTGGGTTCGATTCCTAGCATCCCATAGGGTCCTCCGAGCCTTCCAGAGGCGATTTCTGAGCCTAGAGTCAGGAGGAACCCCTGAGTGCTGCTGGGTACGACCCAAAAACAAAACAACACAGAAAAAGATTCTGGATTCTGTGCGTTTCCTTCATCGAAGTCACCATTAGATGCAGAGAGACATGCCCTGCAAGCAGGTTGTGGCTGAGTCGTCTGGGTGTTGAGAGTAGTCAATGCTAGGGCAGCAGTTGGGTCTTCCCTGGTAGAGGTTTGCGTCCTGGTGATGTTATAGGCAATTTGGTTGTTTCCCTGATGGTACCCACGGTTCAGGGGTGTATGGGCAATGCCCATTCTTCTGAGGCCTGAGCCAAGTCATTATGCCATTGTTCTAAAAGGCCCAACTGCATTACAAAATGTGTGTTCCCATCTCTATCAGATAAGAACTTGTTTGCATATGCAATACTTTTCCATTTTAATGTGCCTATGCAAAAGAGGACGATGCCACAAGGTATCCCTTGGGGGCCAAGGGAACAAGTCCAACTTGGTTCTAACAGGAATGCTGAACAGAGAGACTCTTCTATCAGAATTCCTTACTGAACAGATCACAAAGAAAAGAAATGCAGTGGGCCAAATTGTCACTGTATAAGAGGATATTCGATAAGAGTCATAGCTGTGAAGGGAATACATTTAAGATATTCAAAGGAGATACACACGTCTCTTTTATGTCTTTAGAAATAATCAGGGGGGAAGGGTGTTGAATCTGGGACACCACTTTGGTCTGTGATTTGGCCTTCTAGAGTCCGCAAAGCAACTCCCAGCAGTCCCATCTCAGGACATGTCTTTGAGTGGGGACTTCTCAGCACCGAGTATGGTGCAAGCTCAGGTACACAGTGAAGGAAGGTGGAGGACAGGAGGCCGCTGAGAGTAGATACATAGGAACAGAGTATTAGTTTCTTCTCAGGCTGAGCGTCTATTTTTCCAGGACAAAGCCTCGGCCTGGCTGGATCACACCAACACCAATGTCGTCGAAGCGAGTGACGGCGACCACAAAGCCAGACTTGCCCGTGCAGGTGCCCTTCACTTCGGTGAAAAGCTTCTGCTTCATGGCGTTGGGCAGGTTGGGGCCGAAGTAGCATGGGTGCAGCAGGGGTCTGTCTCAGAACCTGTCTTTATAGGCGGGATAGAAATCACGTGGATGTGAGTTTTTTAAAAAAAAAAATTGCCCAAGACTTATAGAGAACCTAAGCATTTAAACCGGGGGACAAGTGTCCCCCACAAGCTATTCAGGGACTGAAAAAGTCCCCCAAAGTGCATGCCAAAACAGAGACAGAAATTTATCTGGGGGACAGTAATGTCCCCCTATGGTGGCTTCCTAATCGGGACAGCAGTGTCCCCACGTGCTGCATTATATTGGGGGACAGAAAGTGTCCCCCAAAGGGCATGCCAAACCAGAGGCACAAATATTTCTAAGGTGAACTTTATCTGGGGGACAGTAATGTCCCCCTATGGTGGCTTCCTAATCAGGGGACAACAGTGTCCCCCCAAGTGGCACATTATATCAGGGGACAGAAAGTGTTCCCCAAAGCAAACAGGAAACCAGGAGAAGTACCTTAACTAAACTTTATCTGGGGGACAGTAATGTTCCCCATTGGTGGCCATTGAGTTGCGGGAGAACAGTGCCCCATAAATTATAGCTTATATCGGGGGACAGCAAATGTCCCCCAAAGTGCACACTAAACCAGGGGCAGCAATATCTCCCAAACGAAGCTTTATCTGGGGGACAGTATTGTCCCCCAATGCTGGCTTCCTAATCAGGGGACAACTGTTTCCCCAAAGCAACACCTTAGATTGGGGGACAAAAAGTGTCCCCCAGACCACACACTAAACCATGTGGCTGAAAACTCTTTCCAAGGGAGTATTTATCTGGAGGACAGTATGTCCCCCACTGGTGACATCTAAATTGAGGGACAACAGTGTCCCTCAAAGGCAGCACCTTAAATTGGGGGTCAGAAAGTGTCCCCCAAACTGGTCCTGACATGGAGAGAAATATCTCAACTGAGCATATTAACTAGGGGACAATAATGTCCCCCAGTGCTGGCCTCGATTTGGGGGGCAAGAGTGTCCCCCAAAAGCAGCACCTTAAATGGGGGAAAGAAAGTGTCCCCCAAACTGGGCACTGACACAGGGGGCAGAAATATCTCCCCAACTGAGCATATTATTTAGGGGATAGTAATGTCCCCCAATGCGGCATCTGGATCGGGGATGACAAAAATGTCCCCCTATTTTAGCATTTTAGACTCACATTTCCATTGGCTGCTCCATGTTAGGATGATGGGAAATGCCCAGGGAGTAGCAGGGTGTGGGCTGTGCTGGAGGTGGGTCAGGCATTCCCTCTCAGTTTTTACTTCAGATGTGTCCAGAATTCTGGTCCAGGGAAGAGGCGCCATCAACAAATGCAGGCCTGCCTACATGAGGTCCGGTCCTTTCTCTGGCACCACATGGAGTCACTGAAAAGCACGCCAAATGACAAATCTAGCAGACCTCTCTCTAGGCCCTGAGGCTAGGTGAAACTCTCCCGAGGGGTGCACGAAGGAACTCAGTTCTTCAAGGAAACCCTTGTGGAGAGGGTCAGACACTTTGCAGGCAAACATGCCGAACTCTTGGCACCTCCAAAACCTGGCCACACTCGACCCTTAACTATGGGAGCGCCCAAAGCCAAACAAAATCAGAACTGCCGCAGCACACATTGCGTGTTCCTGGGAGACACCATGGTGGCAGCAGCACTGCTACAGCTGGCTCTGCGACTGAGTTCCAACACTCTGCGATGACTGGAGCGTCCCGATCATTGGAGGCAGAGGAGAGAGGAAGGGAAGATCTTCTCTGGCATTCTCTGTCCTATTTCCTCCCTTGTTCGAATAAATGGATCTGCACCAGGCTCCGTGCATGTGTGTCACTGAACTGGGCACAAAGCTCTTTTGCCAGCACAAAACCCTGCTTCTGGATTGTGGGGAATTTGTCCCAGAGGCCTCTCCATGTCCAAGATATCGTCTCACCCCCAGATGAGGCCGGACAGCGGGGCCCAGAAAAGTCCCCACTATTGGTTAACAGTCTCACCAACTGCCGAGTGTCACAGGAGGGAGAGTCGGGCAATAGCAGCCCTGAACTTTTCCTCCCAGTCAGGCACTTCCACAGTCTCTCCTTCCCCCTGCTCTTTTGTGGCCCCTCTGCAGGGCCCACCAGGACAATCCATACCTGCCCGCTGTCCTGGCTGTCTGTTGCCGACCCTCTTGTGTCTAGATGAGGACCTGCATATCTATATCTATCAATCTATATATTTATATATAAATTATTTATATTACATATTATTTATTATAATATAAATATATTTATATTATGTGCATAAATATGTATTTAGATTTATATATATGCAGGTCCTCATCTATATATATATATATATAGGACCTACCCTAACCCCAGCACTGGGCCCCATGAATGAGGCCTTCAATTCCCACTGAGCACCCCAAACAACCCAAACCAGCAGGCACACTTGTTTGCCATCGTCCAAAATGCCTTCGATTCTCAGCCAAGTGCCTGCAACCAGAAGAGGGTCAGTGACCCCGGAGGCAGCTGCATAGCAGAGGCTGTGCACAGGGCTGGGAGGACGGGGATGAATGGGGCTGGGCTCACTCCCCATGCATGTGTGGGTGGGTCCACACTGGAAGAGGGCGATGTGGCCTATTTGGGTTCCTTGTCATCAGGCCACAGGATACCAAGGGGTATCGAGAACTAACCAGATACACTGAGAGAAGGCGCGAGCTTCCCCAACACCCTGCTTGGGTGTCCAGCTAAGCACGAGGATGGTCCAAGTCACAGGGGAATGGGGACAGGATCTCGAGGCTGGGACTTCTTGGAGACATGAAGAGCTATCGTGGAGGGCTCAGGAAAGGCAGATAGAGGTGGCAGGGCAGGGGGCTCTAAGGTCTAGTAGACTTGCTGCCAGCAGTGGGAGGAAGCAGAGAATGAGAAGGGGACACACACAAAGGGAACTGCTGGGACAGGAGCAGGAAGACATGAGGGAGTAGACAAGAGGGGAGGTCCTGGGAAGGTTCTGGAAAGGAGAGAAAGGAGAGGGGCCATGGCGCCTGGACACTCTCCTCCCTCGAATACTGGCCTCTCAGTCCACCAGCAGGTCTCTCTGGCCTCCAGCTCTGCTCTGCTTCATCTGCCAGCACCTTCTCCCTTTGTGCCCTTCTACCCAGGCCTAGGTCGACCATGCTTGGAGGCCATTTGGAAGGACAGAGTCAGGGGAGAGAAGATACTGTTTGACCCCAGAGGGGCTTAGCTAGGAGGATGGTTGGAGATGGTGGGAGTATTGGAGACCCCTCAGACTGCAGGAAAGCTGGGCTCCTCACCAGGAAGCCTGAGCTGGGCCTTGTGGGTCGGCAGCTGGCCACTAGTGGCCACAGACTGTACGACTGAGGGGGGGCCCTCTGCTGGTCGGGGAACCTCTGGTCACTCAGGTTAGGCTCTGTCCTTTCTGCTGGGGAAGAGAAGGCATCCGTGCTGGGCCAGGGGCTGGTGGACTGTTGAGCCCAGCCATGCAATGTAGTAAGCAATTCAGCTTACAAAGTAGATTGTTCCCAGGCATAACAGCTGCCTCTCGAAATGGTCATGACCAAATTGTTCAAGATTCACTGCAGCAGTTACAAGCTCTTCTACAAAAACATTCTGAGCCAAATTCAGTATTCACATAAGAGCTCACTCTAGACTCCCAGGGCCCATGGCTTTAGGGAATGAAGCTGCTGATTGTTGGGCTGTGTCAATATTTAAGTCACCTGCAGAAGAACATGCAGCCCTTCATACAAATGCCTGTCGTTTGCATGTCAACTATCATTCCATGGAAGCAAGCCAGATAAGTAGTTGATCCATGTAGTATTTGTGCACCTTTGAATAAAAGAACACATGTAGCTGGGGCCAACCCCTGAAACTTAGACTAATGGATTGAGGCAAATGGATATTACACATGTTGACTTTTTCCCCTAAAAAACCCTATCTTCATATGGTGGTAGATACTTATTTTTATTCTATATGGGGCGTTCCAATGACTTCATAACAAGCCAAAACACTTTGCACCTTTATACTTCAGTGCTTTTCTGTTCTGGGTGTTCCCCAAAACATAAAGACAGACAGTGGCCCAGCCTACCCAGTAAAACTTTTCAATCATTTTGTAAGGAATGGCAGAGCAAACATACCACTGGCATCCCATATAATCCACAAGGACAAGCCATAGTTGAAAGCGCTCACAGAACTAAAAAACCCAATTATTAAAGTATAGCGAAAGAGGCATGCCACCCACAGACGTTTTGTTCTTACCGTTATTTTCACTAAACTTAAACTTACCCCAAGGAGAACTTTATACAGTGTGACCTTCCCCCAACTTCCTGCCTAGCTCACCTGCAGAGGCAGACCAGTCCACTTCTGGGAGGGATCTATGGAAGGTAACAAAGGGGTTGCTTGAGGGAAAGCAGGAGATTCAGCAAGGGATTGAGAATGAATCCAGCAAGAGAGCCTGAGGAGGTCGCAGGAGGGGGAGAGGAGAGACAGGATTATATGCGGAGCAGCTGATGATTGCTTAAAAGGTGAATTTAGAAGCCATATAAGATACACTCATGGTGGCTAGGGCATTAATAATAAAGCTTTATGTCTCCTGACTTCTGCTTGTGGATCATTTCCTCTCCACTACCCTGAACCCGCACACCAGACTGGAAGGAAATACAGCTGCCTGGGCTGGCTTTGAAAGGCCTCACCATCCACCCACCATCATCCACCACCATCAAGGAATCTTTTTTTTTGTTTTGTTTTTGGGCCACACCCGGCGGTGCTCAGGGGTGACTCCTGGCTGTCTGCTCAGAAATAGCTCCTGGCAGGCACGGGGGACCATATGGAACACTGGGATTTGAACCAACCACCTTTGGTCCTGGATCGGCTGCTTGTAAGGCAAACGCTGTTGTGCTATCTTTCCGGGCCCAGAAATCTTATTAATTACTGCAGCCGCCAACCAGGGACGACCCGGGCTCAATCCCTGGCATCCCATATGGTCCCCTGAGCCTGGCAGGAGCAATTTGAGTGCAGAGTGATTTCTGAGCACTGCATGGTGTGCCCCCCCCCCAAAAAAAACAACAAATAATAGGGCTGGAGCAGTAGCACAGTGGGGTGTTTGCCTTGTGTGTAGTCAACCAGGGTTCGATCCCCAACATCCCATAGGGTCCCCCAAACATGCCAGGTGTGATTCCTGAAGAGCCAGCAATAACCCGAGCACTGCCGGTTATTATAAAAGAAATGCTGAGCAACTGGTATTTAGTGATTGTGTGTGAAAGGGGCTAAGGAGACTCAAAGGCCCTAGTGAGTGCTTGCCCCTGCCACAAGACCCCCCAGGCACCACTGGAAATGGTCCCCAACATAGAAGATAGTAAACATCAAGGGGCTGGAGCAAGCCCGCAAGCTGACACCCACCTGCCGGAGAGGTGGCCCTGAGCATGCCAAGTTCCCATCAAAGTTGGTGGGAAAAGGCAACAAGACCGCCCCCCCACTCCATCAGGCTCTGCTGCCTCACCGCCCACCCCCCCCCCCCCCCCAGCTCCTGGGAGGTTTCCCAGGTAAGGGCAAGGATGTGGTTCTAGAAGCCACAGGCCAATTCTGCTCTGCCGAGGTCTAAGTCCTGCTAAGGGCCTGCTCAGAGGTGGATGCATTTCGCTGAGGTGCTAACCCGAGGAAAACATGGGGGTTCCGGTCTCTATTGTGCTCCTGCCACAGAGCACCAGGTGTGTCTCGGGGCAAGCAACGTCGGAGGGGTCGTCCTGTCACACAGAAGAGACATGGCCCATGGTGGCTTGGGTTCCTGGCAGGGTGCAGGACAAAGGTCGTGCTGATCTTACCCAGGACAGAGTGTATGCGGGGTGACAGCTGGCAGGGGTATGTGGGAGGGAAGGCCGGTACTCCAAGGCGGGCCTTGGAGCTGCAGCTGTGGAGACGAGCATGCACGAGAGCTCCAGTGCTCTCTGCTAAGTGCTCCTTCCTGAAAAGGACCTGTGTGCTGGCTCGAAATGAGGTGTCCTCGCCGGAGTAAAGAGAACTCGGTGCCCAGTGCTGAAGTACAAATTTAATAAAGCCTCTGGTCATGGTTCTAGCCATAAGTTACCTAAGAGAAACCAGAGGACCCACTTTTCTAGAGCCTTCAAGAGCTATCAGGGTGTCCACAAACACCACCTATAAAAGTAGAGATTCAGTGTTTCTGATAGTGCAATATTTCCAGCTGTCAGCGAGCGTTTTCAGAGATGGGACAGAGCAGCCGTTCTTGCCAGGAAAAACCCGCGCTCACACTATCTCCCGCTGGGACAGCTGCCCAGGCCCAGGTCTCTGTAGATCCCGCTCAGAGCCTAGATGTCTTCAGAGATCTTTGAGGTTCAGGAGAGCCCCAGCACCCACAGATTCAATTCTACCAGTGAGGCTGAGCTCGGGACCTTCGATTCCTGCCTTCAGATCCAGGTGATCTTGCCATCAAGAGACAGACATGCTCAGCTCTGGGCAAATGCAGTCTGACAGGGACTGGCAGGACCCGGCAGGCACTGACGCCAATGGGGAGGGTGGGTCTTCTCGGAGGTGTGCAGCGTGGCAGGGAGCCCCACAGAGCAGGTGGCCACTGGTTTCGCCCTCGGTGGAGATGTGCAGGGCTGAGAGGCAGTGTCAGACCAAAGCCTCTTCTCAAGTTCTCCTGACAGAGGGGCAGCCTAGGGGCCCCACAATTGCAAACTTGGGAGCACCCGCCAATAGGCATCCTCAGCCTCGGAGACTGCACGGGCACTGGGGTTCTGGGAACTGGACACTGTGGGGGAAGGGAGGGGAGTCACTGCCTGGCTGGGCCCGGACCCACCCATGGTCCGCCTTTGTTCCCTACAAGAGAAGGCGGGCAGGCGAGCAGGAAGATGGGTGTCCCCGTCCCTCGAGAATCCACAGACTGAGCCGATGGAGCTGCTCTGAAGACCGGAGGGGCCAGCCCCTACTCAGGACAAGCTTATGAGGGCAAAGAGGCCGTAATTGGGCCTCCCTGGGGCAGCCACTGAGGCAGGCAGGAAGGGGACCACGGCCAGGGTGGGGACGGAGGGCCCCCAGAGGGTGCCTGTGCTCCGTGGCCTCCCTGCGGCACCTGGCCGCAGACGAAGGCTGACACCATGTTGGGTGCATAGAGGCTTGGCGAGGCCTTACCTGAGAAAAGTGTTCGAACACACAGACACACTCACACACACACACACCCTTCGTTCCACAAGGCAGGAGATAGTCTGGGGACCGACCCGTTGGGAAGAGCAAGTCCCTGGCTATCCCATGGGCCTGGTGCTGGCAAGCCTGGAGGTTTATTTCCCTCGTGTCCTACCACATGTGTGCATGTGTGTGTGCTGCCTGCGGAGAGTGGCCGGGGTGGGGTGCCCAGGGCTTGTGAGGCCACAGGGGAGGCTATGGCTATAGAGGGGCTGGGCTAGGCACCAGGCCCATCGGCCGTACGCTCGGGAAGCCGGGGGCCGGGAGTATGCCAGGCTGTGTCGTGCTGTGCCAGGCCAGACTGGGCGGCTAGGAGAGCTCGAAGCCGGTGTTCATGCTGATGGCGTAGCGCAGCTTCTCCCGCAGGACGCTCTTCTTGCTATAGTTGGGCAGCTTGAGCAGGTTGAAGCAGGTGGACGAGGTGGGCAGCCGGCCTCCGGGCTCCCGCTTGCGGATAGTGAAGAAGCCGCGGAGGACACTGCCCAGGGTGTCGCCAGTGTCCTGCAAACACACATATGGGAACCTGTCAGGGTGCAGGGCCTTCTGTGGGCACTGCTGTGCTGGGGACAGTGAGCGTCCTGGATGACGGGAGCCCTGATTTAATCCCTGTTTGGGATGTGCTGTCATGGCCCCAGCAGCTGAGCCTGGCTGGGTGCGGCTCCCTTTCCAGAGGGCACAGTGGGCTGCCACTGAGTGCAGGGGGAAGCACAGTGGCCCAGGATCCCCGGTAGAGGTACCTGGTCGTCGGACACTTCCACGCAGCGGATGGAGAAAGGAGGCTTGAGGTAGGCGAAGCCCAGGAGTGGGGGCCTGGAGCAGCTGGTGACGAACTGCAAAAAAGGAGGTTAGGGTGGCCAGGCACCCACAGGTCCAGCACCACACAGCAGGGTCAGAAGTGTTGAAAAGCAGAAACTAGGGTGAGGCTGACAAGCTGCCCCCACCCTCCAAGGTCTGTCTCAGCTGAATGACAAACAGGCCATGCCAGGAGCCCCAGGGAAGAGGCACCAATGAAGGATGATCCTCTTTACTTCTTTTTTTAGTTTGTGTCAAACTCGGAGGCACTCAGGGGTCCCTCCTGTCTCTGTACTCAGTAATCGCTCCTGGCAGGCATGGGGGACCTGCCGGGATGCCGGGATTCGAACCACCATCTGTCCTGGATTGGCTACGTGCAAGGCAAACGCCCTACCACTGCACTATCCCTCTGGCCCAAGGAAGATCCTCCTTAATTAAGACCCGGGCTGGCCTTCGGGATTCCGTGCATGCCTGAGACCGAAGTTGGGGGTGGTGGCGGTGGTGTCCCGTACCTTCAGGAACATGGCTCTCTCTTCGGGTGTGAAGTCGGAGGCCAGGATGTCCCAGAGCCAGATGATGACCCTGTGGCTTCCGTGGAAGCCGCCATAGTACACCGTGTGCTTCCTGCCAAGAGGCCAGACGGTGCCTTAGCCCCGTCCGCTGCTCTTACCTGCACAAGCAGGCAGACTGGGGGACCTGGGGCACAGCTGGCACCATAGGTCGCCTCCAGCTAGCTCCTGCCTGTAGAATGGCCTCTCCGGGCCAGGCTGAGTGGTCGAGAGGGCAACTCGAAGACTCAGCTGCCCCCAAACACCCCAACTCGGGCCTTACTTCAGATCCTCCAGGTCGATTTCTGCGTTGTCGCCTGAGATGAGCCGCTGGAGCTCAGGTGTGGAGAACATGCGGGTCCACTCGGGCCTGATGAGGGAGCGGAAGCCGCCGATGAGCGCAGCCGTCTGGCTCTTGATCTGCGTGTGCATCCGAAAGTGGGCCATCAGGTGGATGTAGCTAATCCTGTGGCCAAGAGAGGGAGAGGCAGGCTCGAGCGTGAGGGCAGGCTGTGGCAGAAGGCTGGCCAAAAGCGTCGAGTGTGAGGGGGGGGGCGGGGACCGTGGGCTCTCCTCTCCAGCCAGCACGTCCCCGTGGCAAGGGTCAGTGGAGACATGGTAAAGATGGGCCACTCTTAGCGCAAAGGCCATTTTCCGACTTTAAAGCCGCAGTGTGGGAGATAAACCAACAGGACATGATCCACTTCTCCAACCAGTTTCAAAGCTCAGGAAACTGGGTATCCCTGTCCCCAACTTCCTGTTTATCCCACCCACACTCGAGAGGGGTCTGAGGTTTGGAACAAAAGTATTGCCTGGGGGAAGAGGAGGCAGACAAAGGAGCAAGACAAAGGATCATGGAGGGCAGCAGGAAAGAGGCTGCAAGACAAAGCTTAGCTTAGAAGTCAAGTGGAGAAATGCACATGGCGGTGAGGGCCCTGTAATCAAACTGGCTCTCCTGAAACTTCATCTGAGCTTGTGAACTTCTACACCGTTATCCTTCGCCTTCTGACGGGCTGGCCTAGTGGGGTACAGAAACTGTAGCGCTCAGAGGAAGGCCTCACCCCCAATACTAGGACTTGGTTTTTGGGTCATACCCAGAAGTGCTCAGGGGTTTCTCCTGGCTCTACGCTCAGAAATTGCTCCTGGCAGGCACGGGGGACCACACGGGATGCCAGGATTTGAACCAACGACCTTCTGCACGCAAAGCAAATGCTTTACCTCCATGCTATCTCTCTAGCTTCGGACTTGGTATTTTAAATTAATACAACAAAAACTAGCCTCCTGGTAACACTCGGACCAAACTCTTGCCAGCTTGGACCAGATAAATCAATGGCCCAGGAGGAGTCACCCTGCATTGTGTCTGAAGCCAGTTCAGCTGCATTTCATTAAGGGCCACTGGGAACATCAGCAGCACCAACAGTGCACCAAGCAGAGGGTCATCCAGGCTGGGCCAGGCCCTCATCTACGATGGCGTCACAGTAAAAAGCTTTTGAACCAATGAAAACACATTCCAACAGGGTTCTGGAGGAGCCATGGACGTAGAGACACAAGAGTCTCGAGTCTATCCCAGGAACAGCTTCCCAAATCCCAAACAAATCTGTTTACCCCAGGAAGCTCAGTTACTTATATCATCAAAATACCACTATTTCTGGGACCAGAGCAAGAGCACAGCGGGGAGGACATTTGCCTTGCATGTGGCCGGTCTGGGTTCGATCCCTGGCATCCCATAGGGTGCCCCCAGCACTGCCAGAAGTAATACCTGAGCACAGACCCAGGAGTAACCCCTGAGCACTGGCAGGTATGGCCCCCAAATCAAACCAACCAACCAAAGAAAACCCCAGGGACCCAGGGAGCATCTCACTGCCCTCGAATGCCAGGATGTGCTGTCCCCCGGAGGGAAGGGCCAGGAGCAGCCCGTGGGCTGTGGCTGACAACCAAGTCTGTTTGATGGCTTTGCCCAGGGAAGGCTTCAAGGCAGGCCAAGTCTCTCCCTCCTGTACAGGCTGCGCCCATTGCCTTCCTCTGGCAGCAACCATCCAGCCCAAAGCCCTGGCATCACCATCGCAGCTGTCAAACGAGTCCCCTGAGTCAAGAGGCGAAGTTGGTCCCTTTCAGCCAAGGTGAAGAGAGGAGGATCCGTGCTGAGGATTCTCACATGTCCACAGGCCATGGCAAGGGCCCCGAGGTGCACCTGAGCCTAACGACCAACTACCTGGAGCAATGGGACACAGGGGCTTTCACTTGCTTTCACTTGAGTGATGCCCCGCTGGCGGGCAGAAGACCCAAGGGTGAAAGAAGGGACTAACAGCCTCCCCGCCTAGTGGTGGGAATGGGGCCAGGGGAAGGTGGTACTCTCTTCCTGAAGCTCTCAGAGGCTCCCCTCTGTGAACGGCTCCTAGTGCTGCTTGGAGAATGGTGCTCCCTATGACAGCCACACGCTCTCAGCCTGGAATGACCCGCTGGGTCCTCTGGGTTCAGGGCTGCGTGTCTGGACAATTCTGACACCATCTGTCTGCTGTCCTGACCTTAGAAGAGCTGACAGCAGAGAAGAAACTGTCCTCTCTATTCTGCAAATCTCTGCCTAAGAACTGAAGCAGGTGGATTCCATTGGAGGCTCCCGGTCTCTTCCGGCTTCCATCTGCCTCAGTAAGTCCTCAAAGGAAGCCGGGAGAGCCAGAGGCGAGGCTTCTTGGGGCAGCCTTAAAGCACACCGCTCTACTCACTTGTTTTCATTCGTGACAGGAATGGTCTTCCCTCCGGGGACCAGTTCGTGGCACACAAGCTAGGGGAGAAGAAGGGGGGCAGGTTAGCCCAGGGAAATCTGTGATCACCACCACGAAGGGTTCCCAGACCTAAACTCCTCACAGAGCTCCAGATCACCCAAGTGGGGGAAGCGATGCTGAGGTCAGTGCACTCAGCCCTCACACAGGGGTGCCTGGGTGCTCTGGGGCGAGGCAGGCTCCCATGGTGCCTCTCAGAGCATCTAGTGACACGGTGTGCAACAGTGTCAAGGGCTGACAGAGGTGCAGGGAGGCGTCTGTGAGGAGGTCCTGGCACCGGCCCAGCAGGTGGGCCCACATCTGGCTCCTCCAGCGGCCCCTCTGCCGACCCCGACTAAGGCCTGGCGTGGGTGGGGCACCTAAGGGCCCGGAGCAGCCCAGAGCAATGCTGAGACAGTCTGGGTCGGGGAAAAGCCAACGCTGCAGGGCCCCGTCTGTGTTTCACGCTCTGCTCTTGAGGACGAGATCAGGCACGGTCAGTCACCGTCCTCGTGAGGGGCCTTCCTCCGTTGAAGCAGTTTGCCCTTGCTGTGAGAGCGCTCAAAACAGGGCACAGCTTCCCGGGAACTGGCCCCGTGGGGCAGCAGTGAGGAACGGAAGGGTCTGGGTGGTGTGGGTGAGGGGCACAGCCGGACCCACCTGGCCCATGACATCCTCATCGTAGGACAGCGTCAACCCCAGGTCAGCGATGTCCCCGTCGTAGCGCTGAGGTGACAGAGAAGGGCTTGGTGTTAGGCAGGCTGTGCTCTGCCCCTGGGGACCTGGCTCTGGTACGCTGGCGAGGGGCTGCAGGGACCCCAGAGGCCTTGTGAAGCCCCCCTCCGCAGCCCCAAGTACGCCAACCTTGATGGAAGTGAGGTTCTTGTAGAACTCCGAGTCCAGAGAGGGAAGCTCGTCCACAGAACTGTAGAAGACGCTGTGGTGGTGGCCGAGCAGCTGGCTCAGAAAGAAAGAGGCGAAGGGCACATCCACCACGATGCCCTGTATGGGGGAGACAGGGCAGTGTGGGGAGCTGCCTTCTGGGACCTGGGACTGGCTCTGGCCCCACTGAGGCCACCTCGGCTGCAGAGGCCTCCCTGCCTCTTCCTTCCCCCAGAAACCCAGGTCCTAAACGGACTCTGGACAGCAACACTCTGACTCCATGCTTCTAGGGCTTCACCCAACTTTGGAGAAGCTCAGCCTGTGAGAGAGGGTCCAGCCCAGCCACTCGAAGGAGCAGGCCAGACTCTGGCGTAGGAGGAAGGGGCAGGAATGGCAGGGCAGAGAGAGAGAGAACCCACGCAGGGTGCCAGAGCTCATGCCCACTGGGGCTCGATGCCTGCCTTCCTTTCCTGGATGTGACCTGTCACCATGGCAGGCAAACACAGCTGGTCCCGAGCACATCCGTGAACACAGAGTCTGCTGTGCATCGAACAAGGACTCCTACACCCCATGAGGGCAGGCCTACCTCGTACACGGCTTTGCCCAGCATCTTGCCCACAAACTCGAAAAGCTGCAAGTAATTCTCGTGGATGTAGGAGGTGGGTGAAGGGTAGAGTCGCTCATCACCACTGGTGGTCTGCAAGGCAAGAGGCCAGGTTGGGGCTAAAGGCCTTGCTCCACAGAGCAAGTCCCCGCGCTCCCGTCTCCCAGCTCGAGGTGGGGCGAGACCCTTCACCCCAGACCTTGAAGAGGTTGAGTGCCGGGTCGAACACACGCTTGATGATCTCTTCCAGGAACTCCTTGAAGACGCCGTCCTGGTCGATGCCGGCCTCGTCCACGCCAAGGTCGTTGACGAATTTCACGCGGATCACACCCTTCATGGTGTGCTGGGAGAGCTGCCGCAGCTGCTCGTAGCCATCCTGCGGGCAGGGCGCAGCATCAGGGGCCCAGCCGCCGTCGTGGGCTCTCCGGCTCCCTCCAGAGCGTCCCCCTTAGCCCGCCCCAGCCTGACCGGTGTCTGGGTGCAGGAGAAAGAACCCTTCTTGCATGCCCCTAAGAGAGAACTTGGCTCTCCGGGTCAGATCTCGGCTGTGGGTGTGGCTCCATGCAGAGCACTTGCCTTGTATTGTGCAGAACCCTGGGTTTAGGGCAGCAGAAACCAAAGGAGGGACAAGGCCCGGGAAGACAGTTTGAAGGGCTGGAGCCCAGGCCTTGTTCATGCGGGGCCCCCAAGGGGTACTCTCTGGCACCGCAGAGCCCCACAGCACTACTGGTACAGGCCCCCTGAAGAAGAGGTAGGATCTCATCCCCTCTACTTTAGTGCTAAGACTACCTTTAAGTTTATGATTAAAATCGAAGTCAGTCAGGGGCCGGAGTGATCGAACAGTGGGGAGGACATTTGCCTTGTATGCAGCCAACCTGGGTTCGATCTCCTACATCCCATACGGTTCCTGCCTGGAGTGATTTCTGAGCAAGAGCCAGGAAGAACCCCTGAGCACTGCTGGGTGTGACCCAAAATAGAAGAAATACACAATACAAAGGTACTTCCTGAATGCCCTGGTGGTACTGGGCATTGCCAGGCTGCACGAGTCTGATAAGGGCCACCCATGCACGTGCTCAGCGCACAGCTGGAACATTGGCAGGCACAGTCCTCGTTGCTGTCAGTCAGCTTGCTGTCCCATCAGCTGCCTCTCGGAACATGACAGGCCTGCTCAGCACTGTGCCCCACTGCCCTGGGGTTGCTGACATCATGGGGGGGTGCTATGCCTGTGCTCCAAGGAGGTCAGGGGCACTGACATAAGGAGAGGGGACACAGCACAGCTCTGCCACTGCCTCTGAGTGCCCCTGACAAAGGCTTCAGCTATGCTTGCCAAAGAGTTGGATCCCAGGTCTGAAGGGCTGCAGTCCTGGCCCCAACACCCCAACAACAGCAGCATCACCTTCCATCCAAACCCACATGCAAGACTGGTGCCCTCACCACTGTACTCCCTTTCAATCACCCCCATTATTTTGTTTGTTTGTTATTTTGGGCCATACCCAGTGGCACTCAAGAGTTATTCCTGGGGCCTGGCGGTGGCGCTAAAGGTAAGGTGTCTGCCTTGCCTGCGCTAGCCTTGGACGGACTGCGGTTCGATCCCCCGGTGTCCCATATGGTCCCCCAAGCCAGGAGCAACTTCTGAGCACATAGCCAGGAGTAACCCCTGAGCGTTACTGGGTGTGGCCCAAAAACAAAACAAAAAAAAAAAAAAAAAAAAAAAAAGGGGCCGGGCGGTGGCGCTGGAGGTAAGGTGCCTGCCTTGCCTGCGCTAGCCTAGGACGGACCTCGGTTCGATCCCCCGGAATCCCATATGGTCCCCCAAGAAGCCAGGAGCAACTTCTGAGTGCATAGCCAGGAGTAACCCCTGAGCGTCACAGGGTGTGGCCCAAAAACCAAAAAAAAAAAAAAAAAAAAAAAAAAAAAAAAAAAAAAAAAAAAAAAGAGTTATTCCTGGCTCTGTGCTCAGAAATCACTCCTGGTAGGCTCGGGGGACCATATGGGATGCTGGGGATTGAATCTGGGTCTGCTGCATACAAGGCAAATGCCTTACCGCTGTGCTATCACTCTACCTCCTATCACACCAATTTTTTTTTTGTTTTTTTTGGGCCACACCTGGTGACGCTCAGGGGTTACTCCTGGCTATGCGCTCAGAAATAGCGCCTGGCTTGGGGGGTACCATATGGGATGCTGGGGGATCAAACCGCAGTCTATCTAGGCCAGTGCACACAAGGCAGGGGCCTTAACTGCTAGTGCCTATACTCTGGCCCCAATCACCCCATTTTTATAAAGAAAAATAAGGGGGCCAAAGCGATAGTGCAGCAGTAGGGCATTTGGTTTGCACGAGGCTGATCCAGGACGAACCTTGGTTCAATCCCCAGCGTCCCCTATGGTCCCCTGAGTCTACCAGGAGTAATCCCTGAGCATCACCAGGTATGGTCCAAAACCCAAAATAAATAAATAAATAAAAATAAAGTCACATTCATTGGTGCCGGGCTGCAGGTGGAGCCTCTCCTTAGGCCTGTCACTTTAGCCCTGAGGGTCACTGGGGTCATTCTGCTGGTGTTTCGGGGGCCATTGGGGCTGTAGCTGGTAGTGCACAGGGAGGAGGGAGAGGCGAGCAGTGAGGGGAGCTGAATTCAGGGCCCCTCGAAGGCAAGGCAAGTGCTAATACTTGAGGGATGCTCCTGGCCCAGTGTGGACATTGGTCAACGGGAAGATTCCAGCACGTGGGGATCAGGGCCCTGTTCGGACCACATCTCGGTCGATTCTGGGAACTTCAGGACAGAGAGAGGCCGAGTCTTCTCTGGCCTGAGCGAAAGCCACATCACGTCGCCCACCAACTCGGGCCCTGGACACCACCCCCGATAAAGGTGCTCCCGGGACTCACCTCCAGCATCCGGGAGCGGCGGATGGTGATGTGCGTGACGTGGGGGGAGGCGGAGCTCGTCTCCACCAGCCCCAGCTTCTCCTTCTCCTTGATAACCATGTTTCGGAACAGGAGCACTCTCTGAAAGAGCCAAGGCAAGAGAGACCAGAGCAGGGTCAACCACAGGGCAGCCTCCACGGTGCCCTTGAGACACAGAAAAAGTGGTGAAATTCCTGTCATAGACGTGGCTAGAAGGGGTGTCCTGACTGGGGCCGCAGTTAGGACGTAGTGACTCAGGGGACAGCCAGTTCCCAGTGCCCCACCATGTGAGGGATTCAACTGAATGCTGAGAAGGCCAACGAAGACAGAAAGTTCCAGAAGGAGCAGCGTGGCTGCAGTTAGAATCTTGCAGAGGGGGCTGGAGCGAAAGCACAGCGGGTAGGGCGTTTGCCTTGCACGTGACTGACCCGGGTCTGATCCCTGCCATCCCATCTAGTCCCCAGAACCTGCCAGGAGAGACTTCTGAGGGCAGAGCCAGGAGTAACCCCTAGGTGCTGCCGGGTATGGACCCCCAAAAAAGAATCTTGCCAAAAACAATGTTGGGAAGAATTCCCCATCAAACCCTGGTAGCCAAGATAAGCTACACAGGCTATGGTGTAGAGCTTTTTTTTTTTTTGCTGTAAAGAAAATCAATACTGGATATTTAGAATATAGAAATCTTCGGAAGATAGTTTTTTTTTGTTTTTCTGTCAGAAACGTGCAGACGAATCCATGCTTCAAAGAAGCCCTGACCTTTCCGCCTGTCTCCCCTGTGCCACCTTTCCCTGAGTAACATCTCAGGCCTCGAACCCTGACAGGCTCCTGTATGTGTGTTTGCAGGACGCTGGCGACACCCTGAGGACACCCATTCCCCCAGGGCCACCTTGCTGGACCTCCAGAGCTGGACCCTGAGTCCCTCCTTGCAGGTGAGGAGGCAGGCCAGACCGAGGGTTGGGAAAGCGCTGGAGCTGTGCTTTCGTGTAGCCTGTGGGGGCCCAGGTGTGAATGTGGGGAGGGGGTAGCTCTGACCAGATCAGAAACTCAGAGAAGAACATCGAGAAGAACTTTTCTTTGTCTCTGGAGCACCACGCCTGGCGGTGCTCAGGGATTCCTCCTAGCTCTCTCTCTACTCAAAAATCGCTCCTGGTAGTGCTCCGGGAACCTGTGGGGTGCGGAGATTGAGCCTGGTTTGGCATTTAAGATAAAACAGAGATTACCACTTCGGGTGGCCACATCATATGAAACATAATCAAGATCAAACAGCCCAGGGGCACCATGCCATCGAAGGCAGCGAGTTGCGGAGGGAGGAGCAGAGACCCAGCAGTGGGACAGGAAGGGCCAGGCTCTGAGGGCCCCAGGATCCAGCTGCCTCGGGTGGGGGGTGGGGGCGCTGCCAGTCCAGGGGAGTGAGGGATGGGGTTTGGAGCCTGCAAGTCATGGGAGGGTGTTTTCTAGAAAACAGAATGTGATGAAGACAAATGAGAGTTGTCAGCGGATCTCAGAAAATTCGAGCTGCTTTTGTGCTTTTGTCTTATTTGTTTTTTTCCACGGAGAGCAGGATGGGGAAGGGAGGATTGGAGCATCACAAAGGTTCCCCAGGGCTGGAGCTGTCTGTCACCTATCCAAGGGCCCTCCCTCCCTCTGTGGGGGAGGGCATAAGACACAAAACATTAGATGCTGAGGTCAAGGTCAAAACTTCTATCAGAGAGCAGTGAAGAGTGTCTCTAAAAAGAGATTTCATTTAGAAACCTCATTTATGCTTATCTTTCAATATGTCTATTTTTGGGCCGGAGCCATCGCACAGTGGGGGAAGTTATGTGCTTTGCACATGGCCGACCTGGGTTTGATTCTTGGCATCCCATAGGGTCCCCTCAGCCTGCCAGGAGTGATTTCTGAGCATAGAACCAGGAATAACCCTGAGCATCTCTCGGTGTGGCCCCCAAACCAAAACATAAAAAAATGAGAAAAACTATTTTGTCAAAATAAACCTAAAACGAAATAGACATGGGAGCAGGAAGAAGGAACCCGGCTAGAGTCTGGGGGCCTTGTCCAAAGCTGCTGACCCTTGGGGAATCCCTGGAAGCTCTGACCTTGGCTCTGGCGCCTCCCTCAGGGCCTGGCCCAGCAGGGGGTCTGCACTTCCCACCCTGCCTGGGTCCTGGTTCCCAGCTCCTTGCCCACAACCTAGACTGCGGCGAGGACCTAGGGTGCTGCCTGTCTCTTCCTCTCTCCTGACCCGAGGCTGCTAGCTATAGGGGACAAGAGAGCCCCCATGCCCCCACTCCAAGTTACCCTCAGCAATGCTCCCAGGCCTGCCTCAGCACCTGCGGACCAGATCCCCAGCACATCGTCAGGGGTCCTTGAGTTTCAGGGGCTCCCGCCTCCCCCCATCTGGTGGCACCATCCTCCAAGGCCTCCAAAAAAACCTTCGCTGCACTGTCTTCCCACCAGCCTAGCCCAGAAGACCTTCAGCTTAGCCCACTGCCTCTGGCCAAGCCTCCACATCACAGGCAATGACTTCTAGGGTGTCCAAAACCCCCCAAAACCTTTGCTCCTGTCCTGGGCATCAAAGGCCAGTTGGATTCTACTTGGCTCTTCCCCAGGCCACCGCACTGTCTGCCTCCGCCTAAGCAGCCAGCCCCAGCCCCCATCCTAGCCCTTTCCCTGCCCTTCCCTCATACTCCCAGGTCTGGACCCCTTGTCGGAGTGTCCACCCCCTCCCTCCACCTACACTGCCAGTCCATGATCTCCCATCACCTCCGTTCCCCAGCACAAACAAGGATCCAGTCACTGTGTACGTATGAGACGTGGACACGCTCACGTCCTCTTCTCCAAGGGAAAGTCAGGTGCTGTGTGTGTGGGGGTCAGACTCATACATGGGGCCAGAGCCATAGCACAGCAGGGAAGGCAACTGCCTTGCATGCCACTGACCCGGGTTCGATCCCTGGCAGCCCCCATTTGGTTCTTAGAGCACTCTCGGGAGTGATCCTTGAGCATAGAGCCAGGAGTAACCCAAGTGCAAAAGGAACATGCCTGGCTCGGTGCGCCAAAGCTGTCTTACGTTTTTGTGAGGGATGACGTGAGGGATGTACTGCAGGATGAGCTGCGCCCTTTTGCGGTCCTTGTCAAGTTCTTGGAAGAGCACGCTGGGCTTGAGATCCCTGAAACACAAGGGCAGGGCGAGGGCTGCGGCCATTCCAATAGGGAACCTGCCTCTCAGCCAGCCTGCTGCCAGCTTCGGAAGGGAAGACCCGGATGGGCCAGGGCCACTCTTACGTGCACACAGTGGCTCTATGGCTGCCTTCCTGCTGCCAGTAGCACAGATGACACTCACTGGCCGGCACAGCCTGAACTACGCCATCTGGCACTGGCCAGAAAAGCCTGCCAGGCCTGGTCTGTGCCTCTGCTTACAGCCTCACCAGAGGCAGATCACATGTCATAGGTCACAGGTCATGATCTTAGGTTTAGTGATTGTCAAAGGATTTCTCCAACACCCCCTACTTTTTCCCCTGGCAGATAAAGTGCAATTATAGTTGGGCCAAAAGAAGGCTCAACTGGAGAGACAGCACAGCGGGGAGGGTGCTAGCCTGGCACGAAGCAGACCCAGGTTTGATCCCTGACATCCCACAGGGTCCCGGGAGCCTTTAGGAATGATTCCTGAGCACAGAGCAATGCTGGGTGTGGCCCCCAAATCAAAACCAACCAACCCAAAAGGCTTTTCTTTCTGGACAGAGCTAGAGCACTTGCCTGCTCAGGTTCTCACCTGGATTCTAGCCCTGGAGTGATCTCTGAGCACAGAGATAAACAGAGCTCGGAAGAAAGCCTTGGGCACTGCCAAGGTAGGAGCCCCCCAAACCAAACAAGGTGAAAGAAGGCATTTTCCTTTCCATCTCTGAGGGAGGTTGTTGCTAAATGGGCCCTGCTCAAGGCCCCTCTTGAGCTTGGGGACCCGCCAGGACAGACATTCTCCTTGGAGCCAGGCCAGGACGATGGGATGGGGAGGGAGTTCCTCGCTGCCTTGGGCATGGGAGCTGAGTGCAACCTGGCATCCCAGGGGCCTCTGCCACACCCCGCTCACTTGCGCAGCCAGTGGTCCTCAGGGGCGAAGCGCCTTCGGCAGTCCCGCTCATACAGCACCATCAGCCATCCGTGCACCGACTGGAACAGCTGCAGGGTCTCACCCTTGGCAGTCTCTGCAGGGTGGACGGTGGGAGGAGGGAAGGGTATCGGGTCAGACAGGAGCAGCCAGGAGGCAGCACTCCCCTGCCCCGTCTCCTCCTCCTGCTCCAACTCAGCCGGAGGATCTGGCCCCACACCCCTCAGGGCTTAGAGCTCTGCCAAGCTCTGCCAGCCCAGGTGGCTGTGCCCAGACATGCCTGTGCCCACCGCACCTGGGAAGGGGCAGCCAATGGACTTGCAGGTGGAAGAAGGGGCTTTGTACTGCACAAATGTGGGAAACATGGCAGTTGGGAGGCCCAATCGAAGTGAGGTGTGAGGCCTATTTCTGGAGTTAAGGCTGAAGATGAGGTGTATGTTAGCCCTGGCCCTGCATGGCCCAGGCTTCATCTTCAGGAAGAAAAGCTCAAAAAAGCCAAAAGGGGCCCGGAGAGATAGCACAGCGGTGTTTGCCTTGCAAGCAGCCGATCCAGGACCTAAGGTGGTTGGTTCGAATCCCGGTGTCCCATATGGTCCCCGTGCCTGCCAGGAGCTATTTCTGAGCAGACAGCCAGGAGTAACCCCTGAGCACCGCCGGGTGTGGCCCAAAAACCAAAAAAAAAAAAAAAAAAAAAAAAAAGCCAAAAGGGGGACTGGAGAGATAGTGTGGAGGTAGGGCATTTGCCTTGCACGCAGGACAGTGATTCAAATCTCGGCATCCCATATGGTCCCCCGTGCCTGCCAGGGGCGATTTCTGAGCATAGGGCCAGAAGGAACCTGAGTGCTGCCGGGTGTGACCCAAAAACCAAAAACCAAAAACCAAAAACAAAAAACAAAAAACCAACGACCCACTGGGCTGGAGGAATGACAGCACAGCGGGGAGGGTGTTTGCCTTGTAAGCAGCCGAACTGGGTCCCTGGCATCCCATATAGTTCCGAGACTGCTAGGAATGATAGATGAGCACTGAGTCAGGAGTAACTTGTAAATGCCACTAGGTGTGGCCCCAAAACAAAAACAACCGAAAAGAACAAACAACCCAACTAAGACTCGGACTGATGCATGCAAAGTCTCACCTACGATGCCATCCCAGATCATCTTAAAGACGAAGGAATTCAGAAAGGACGAGATGGTGACCAGCTCCTCCAGTTTGAATGAAATCTGCTCTTCATAGACTTCAATGTCATCAAGGATCCTGAACCGGGCAGAAGTTGTTCACGATTTCCCACCCAGAGCATGAGAAACAAGACCTGTGCCACCTACCGGAGACGGCCACAAAGCTCCAGCTTTGCGGTTCCATGTACCGATAAAATGGTATTTCTAAGACCCCGGGGGTTTGGGGCAGAGATGGGGCAACTTCACAGGCATCACTCTTTTTTTTCGTTTGGTTTTCGGGCCACACCCGTTTGACATTCAGGGGTTACTCCTGGCTATGTGCTCAGAAATTGCCCCTGGCTTAGAGGGACCATATGGGACGCGGGGGGATCAAACCGTGGTCCGTCCTATGCTAGCGCTTGCAAGGCAGACACCTTACCTTAGCGCCACCTTCCCGGCCCTGGGCATCACTCTTTTCTCCACTTTCAACTCATTTTTGAGTCTCCCAGCCTGTGTGTTTCTCCATGAGGCCCATTCTCTGAATCTTAATCATCCCTCTGGGGGTGGGGTGGGGCGTGTGGTACCCAGTGCATGTCACACACATATGCAGACACCTAAGTAGCCTGCAGTTGTGCGAATCACTTTTGTATAGTTCCCAGCCACAGCAACGCTGCCTGACATCTTGCTCTCATTCACGCCATCCCCGACTGACAAGGGGCTTGGAAAGGAGGCTGGCACTAAGGGTCAGACTAAGGGGAAACTTAGCTACGACTCCGACGTGCCACGGCTCCTCCTTCCAGGGCCGAGTGTGAGTCCCGGCCACAGCTGAACAAACAGCAGCCCCTGGAGAACCTGGAAGTGGCTCAGACTGGTGCTGCACCGTGGCTCCGACTCTGGACTGGGCTAAACTACCCGGCACAGAGAATCCAGTTCCAGAGGCACCTAAAAGTCCCCCCAGTCAGTGGTACCGAGCCAGTTCCCCCCAAAGGGAGAACCCACTACTTGCTCGGTCTCGTCTCTGCAGCCCTCGCTCTGCTCATTCTTCTAGTCTCCCATGCGGGCCCCAGGGCTAGCTGGCGGGATCCGGCCTCCCAGTAGCCGGGGAGGAATCAGGCTCTGCTTGCCCGGGCTGACCTACGTGATGAGGTGGCGAGAGCAGTCGCAGAAGAGCATCAGCATGGCCAAGAGCTGCTTGGACTCCTCCGTGTCGGTGCTCAGGCATTCTAGAAAGAGCTTCAGCCCGCCGTGGGGCCCCAGCTCACAGATGAAGGCCCAGAGCTTGGGCAGTAGGTCATCAAGGTACGTGAGGCCTGGCAAGGACCGAGACCCCGGCTCAGTGGTGCCCTGGTGGGTCCAGGTTTCCGGTCTCCCCTCGCCCACCCCACCCCCAATCCAGCAGAAAAACAAGACACTTATTAAAGCTGTCTGTCAACAACTGGTGCTAGGGAAAGAAGGACCACGACCAGAGGTGCGCAGGTCCAGTGAGGGCTGCCTCGTACCAGAGGCTGGAGTGACCCGATGGCTTCACCTCTGCCCAAGCCCAGCGTGACCACTCCCTTGGGGAGGACGAGGAACCACCGAGGGGGCAAGCAAGTAGCCCCCAACCCTACTGCTGTCATCAAAGCCAGAAACAGATGCAGGCCGGACAGGCTGTGTCGGTGCTTTCAGGTTTTGTTCTGGGAAGGACCACAGGTCTTGTGGGGCAACTTGTGGGTCACAACTACTCAGGCGTCAAAGCAGCTGTTACCCAAAACGGGTGCAGCTGTGTTCCAGCCAAAGTTGGATTTTCCAACTTTCTCTCTTTTCTTTCTTTTTAGTGTGTGTGAGAGCATAGTCAGCAGTGCTCAGGGGTCACTCTTGGGTCTGCCCTCAGGAGTCACTCCTGGCAGGCTCGGGAGCCCCCGGATCGAACCCAGGTTGGTTGCATGCAAGGCCAGAGCCCTCCTCACAGTGCTGTCACTCTGGCCTGTTTGTAATTATTGAGAGGAGAGAAGGGGAGGAAGGAGAGAAAGAGAGAGCAGAGAGGGAGGAGAGAGAGAGAGAGAGAGAGAGAGGGAGAGAGAGAGAGAGAGAGAGTATGTGTGTGTTAGAGGGAAAGAGAGAGAGAGAGAGAGAGAGAGTGTGTGTGTGTGTGTGTGTGTGTGTGTGTGTGTGTGTTTGGTCATACACTTGTAAAATCGCTTTCCTTTTTCCTTTCACTTTCTCTGAGTGAATTACCGTAAGTCCCTTTAATTACATCAACCCTGACCCCTAGATGATTTATATTAAATTCTGGCTGATAAAAGTGTCAGGGAGAGGCCCGGAGAGATAGCACAACGGTGTTTGCCTTGCAAGCAGCCGATCCAGGACCTAAGGTGGTTGGTTCGAATCCCGGTGCCCCATATGGTCCCCCGTGCCTGCCAGGAGCTATTTCTGAGCAGACAGCCAGGAGTAACCCCTGAGCACTGCCAGGTGTGGCCCAAAACCCAAAAAAAAAAAAAAAAAAAAGTGTCAGGGAGGCAGCAGAAAAAAATAAAGCTTTTTCTCAGTAAGATCAAAGAAGTTGCTCAACAACCCCTGGCCGAAATGCACCTTTTTCTGTGTCTGATTTCATGTGCAAGACTAAGCTGAGGGCTAGAGAAATAGCATGCAGAAGGACGATAGTTTGAATCCAGGCATCCCATTTGGTTCCCCATGCTTGCCAGGAGTGATTTCTGAACATAGAGCCAGGAGTAACCCCTGAGCGCTGCCGGGTGTGACCCAAAAACCAAAAAAAAAAAATTCTCTTCTCTTTGCTCTTGATATGAGCTAATACTAAACAGTCTTTTTTGTTTTTTGTTTTTGTTTTTGGGCCACACCCGGTGATGCTCAGAGATTACTCCTGGCTGACTGCTCAGAAATAGCTCCTGGCACACACGGGGGACCATATGGGACACCGGGATTCGAACCAACCACCTTTGGTCCTGGATCTGCTGCTTACAAGGCAAACGCCGCTGTGCTATCTCTTTGGGCCCTACTAAACAGTCTTGTTCTCAATTGCTCCTGACCTCAGTTCTGCACTAAATGATGGGGACGCTCTTCCAAGCTTGAAAAAGTAAATGGTGAAAAAGTAAATGGTTTCTTTTCCTTGCAATGAAGCACTGACTTAAAACGACTGTCCCAGGCATTTGTCTCTTGAAGAGCTGATGGGAAGGGAGAACCCAACGGTGTTTCTCCAGGGAACAGGGGCATCCATCACATCCCTCGGCACAGGGTGGGGGGTACCAGGGGTTATCTTCCCACTGAGTTGGGAGTGTTGCTAGTTTGTCATTTTTTCCTTTGTTTTTTTTTTTTTTTTGGAGGGAAGCACACTTGACAGTGCTTAGGACTTACTCCTGGGTCTGTGCTTAGTGATCATTCCTAGTGATGGGGTTTGGGGGACCTCAAGCTGAATCTGGATCAGTTGCATGCTAGGTAAGTGCCAGGCCCACTGCACTATCTCCCAACCCCAAGTTGTTCTTTTTCCAATTTCTTATTTCTAATTTTCTATGCAGAAAACCTTTTTCTTTTCGTTTTTGGTTTTTGGGCCACATCTGATGGTGCTCAGGGGTTACTCCTGGCTCTTTGTTCAGAAATCACTCCTGGCAGGCTTGGGACACCATATGGGATGTATGAGATAGAACCCAGATCAGCAGCTTGCAAGGCAAACTCCCCACTGTGCTATTGCTCCAGCCCCATAAATTAAAAAGAAAAAATCATTTTATGTAAAACTAAATTATTTGGGAGCATGCCAGGGAATAGAGCCCAGGGCATCACAATGTGCTCAACCACTTAAGTTCCAACCCCTACCCAAAATAACTCTGGAAAAGCAAGTGGCATCGCCTCATCGTGCAAGTGCTTTACACTTGGGAATGAAAAGAGTGTGGGGTCAGACGGGGCCGAGCTGGAGCGACTGGCTCCAAGTCTGGGCTCCTCAGAATAGCTCCCTGAGGCAGGGATCCTGGGAGAGGGGGCAGAGGCCGTGGGGCGCAGGGCTGACCTGTGAGGATCTGCAGGCGGATCTGAGTCAGCGTGGTGAGCAAGGTCTGGTAGAGGACGCAGGTACTGCACACCTTCTGCACCTCAGCCGAGTCCACTCGCCGGCCCCCCACCGGCCTGAGGATGTGGCGGACCGAGGTGGAGCGCTGGAAGGCGCGTTTCAGGAGGCCTGAGAGGGGAGAAGAGCCATGAGTGTGGGAGCCCAGGGGCCCCGCTGTAGTGACCTGTTCCAGGCCCAGAGGGGCAGCGATCTCGGTTCTGAGAAGGACCAACAAAGAGGGGCTTTTTGTTTCAGGACCACACTGGCAGTGCTCAGGGGATCATTCCTGGTAGAGCTCAGGGAACCCTATGGGATGCTGGGGACTGGACCCAGATCGGTTGCATAAAAGGCAATTGTTCTCCCCACTGTACTGTCGCTCCATCCCCAGCAAAGGTGTTTTTTTTTTTTTTTTTTTGGTTTTTGGGCCACACCCGTTTGACGCTCAGGGATTGCTCCTGGCTATGAGCTCAGAAATCACCCCTGGCTTGGGGGGACCATATGGGACGCCAGGGGATCGAACCACGGTCCGTCCTACGCTAGCGCTTGCAAGGCAGACACCTTACCTCTAGCGCCACCTTCCCAGCCCCGTGTTTTTGTTTTTTAAGCCTATGCCCCAAAGATCTGCTTGGGCTATGGGAAACACCTCTAGAACAACCCAGGCATGACTTGTTCTTACCTGGGATTCTTTTTCCTGTCCCAGCAGACTCTGAACCCACAAAGGCAAAAAAATCTGATGACAAAGTAAAATAAAATGAAACCCCCCCCACCTCCTCTTCTCTCCCTCCCTAAAATAATCTCATGACTTTATTAAGAGAAAGGGCCAAAGGTGAGAGGGACTTGGTTGAGCTCCAATTTTTTGTATTTTGACATAGAAGTTGGGGCACTAATCCCACGTATTCATCTTGCTTGGGGGTGTGTTCCTCTTCTATTCAAAATAAAAATAGGGGGGTGGGGCAAAAATAATATATTTATTTTTGAATGTGTGTTTCTTTTGGTCACACCCAGCGGCGCTCCTGGCAGTGCTCAGAGTATGTGTTTCTGGGGCTCAGACCCAAGGGAGCGGCATACAGAGCCAAGAGCCTTCCCTGCTCTCCGACCTCCCTGGCCCTGCTTCTGATCCAGACCTTCCCACTTTTAGGCGGTGCTGCCGTTCGAACCCAAGCCCATCCCAGGTGAGAGCCCCAAGGTGGAGTCTGTGACCCATCAGAAGGCTGGAGAAAATTTCAGTGACTGGGGCGCCCTTTTGAAGACTCCCCTGAGAGCATCAGCATGAAGAAGACAGAGAGGACCCATTTCCTCTAAGGAAGTGCGAACCTCACTAACCTCTTCCTGTGAGGAAAAGGCTCCCACTGGGGCCAGAGCGATAGCACAGTGGGGAAGGCGCTTGCCTTGCCTTCTGGGTTCAATCTCCAGCACCAAACAGGACCCCTTGAGTGTTAGAAGACACCCTGCTAGGACTCAAAACAAAGGTGTTTCCCCCAATTTCCTCTTTCCTTTTCACCTAGCCCTTTGATCTGTAAAAGTCCGCTTGGATCTCATTCCCTCTGAATTAGTACTGGGAGAATAAAGAAAGGTCAGTTTTGGCTCATCAGGCAGAGACCAAGGGGCAAGAAGCAAACCGACTCCATGTTTTCTTTCCTGCCTGGCTTGGTTTATTAATTCTTCGGAGCTCCCCTGCTTCACATCCATTCATCTGGAGTTGGAAATACAGCGTGTGGGGTGATTTCACAACCTGGGATTATTTTACACCCAAGCATTCCCAGGACTAATCCCTGAGAGCAGAGACAGGAACAATGTCCTGAGCATTCCCAGGTAAGACCCCAAAACAAAAAACAAACACAAAAACAAGAACTCCCATAAGCTGGGCCAGAGAGATAACACAGTGGTAGGGTGTTTGCTTTGCATGTGGCTGACCTGGAATGGATGGTGGTTTGAATCTTGGCATCCCATATGGTCCCCCAAGCCTGCCAGGAGAGATTTCTGAACGCAGAGCCAGGAGGAACCCGAGTGCCAGTGGATGTGGCCCAAAAACACGCAAAAACAAAAAAAACCTTCCCATAAGCCTTTTGCATACCAGCAGCTAGACCACTCAGAGGCTAGTGGGACCCAGAGATGGTCACAGTGGCCTCAGGGACACCTATGGGAGGCCCCTTGCCCTCGTCTCAACCTCAGGTGTGCTGGTCCCTCGATTTGCAGTTCCCTGATCTGGCTAGTCGTGAAAGTGGCTCCCAAAGACCCTCCAGGTGGAGGCACTGTTGAGAGGCTAATAAATAGTCTGGGAGCGAGGTGCTCGGGGTTTTTGGGGAGAGTTTACTAGCTGGCTCCAGGTGTTTTTTGGAGCTGCTGGTAGGCTTACAAAGGACTCTGCACCCGACCTTCCTACCCCTTTACCCTCCTGTCTGTGTGGATTATTCCTGCGAATAAACATTACCAAGATCTCCTCCCCCCCAAGGGGATAAGGGGACGGCAATCAGTTTCTCATTCTGGGAGCTCTTTGAGGATCCATTGATAACCAATCAAGGTGTAAACGGGACCCAACAGCCCCCACACCGTGGTGGAAGCTGCAGGGAGCAACCCATGTCTGCGGGCCTGCGAGAAGGAGTGAGCAGCGGGCACTCACTCTTCACAGGGAGCACGTTCTGGGGCGAAGTCGGCAGCGCCTGTGCCGCCGGCTCCTGGTTCTCCAGCAGCTTCTTGCTGAGAATGTCACAGAAGAAGATGCGGATCAGGGGCACCCCCCAGAGGAACTGCAGCTGTTTGGTCACCAGGGGCATCGACTCGTTCAGGCTGTGAAGAGGAGGTTGAGAACGTTGGTGCCAACTCACTCACCAGTGAAGGTGCCTTAGCCCCCAGGGAGTCCGTCCCCTGGGGAGGGACATCGAGCTCCTGTCACTCAACATGGGAGATAAGATCATGACCACTCATTGATGGGAATAAAACCACCCACCAGAGGCCGGAGGGCGTTCGCTCCCGGCATCCCACTGGGATCAGGAGTGATTCCTGATGGCAGAGCCAGGAGGAACCCATGAGCCTGTTTTGGGGTGTGGCCCCAAAACAAATAAACCAAACCACCCACCAACAGCCTGAGGTTACATCACTGACCTTTCTCCAGCTCAGAGGCACCTGGGGCTGCCAGCAGCCTCACTGCCCTTCCTCCGTGGGCACCCAACCCCAAATACCAGGCCTCCCTCTTCCGGATGCATCTCTGCTTCCTCCCACTTCCATCCTGTTTAGCACCCAGCCCTGCTGCACTCCCGAGCCCTCCCACCTCCAACTCGCCCCTCTCCTGAATCTTACTCCCCAGTAACCCCCTTCACACACCCAATCCCCTGAACTCCTCCATCACCTCCCGGGTCAGGCTCAGCACACACCTCCCAAGGTCCCCTGGCCTTTCTTTACTCTGTCAGTGGAGACGAGCCCCTGAAGGAACTGTGCTATCACCACCACCTCTGAGCTCCCCACAAAGAAAGGAAGGTGGGAGGCTGCAGCTGCTGCCTCAGAAGGGAGTAGAGGCCCAGCTGCCACTTCTCCTTCCGTCCCAGAAGGTCCCTAACTCCCCAAGGCACCCCTGTCCACTGCAGGTTACTGTCTCCAGGGCCTCCCTCTCTGCCTGAGGAGCTCCTGCAGGGAGCAGGCCTCAGCGGAAGAGAAGAGCTGGGTCACCGCTGCTTCTGCTCCTGGGACTCTTCCTCCCCTAGCCGGCCTGTTTTCAGGTCTGTGAGGTTGCCAAATCTCCCCCCCCATTGTTTCTTTTTGTTGGTTTGTTGGTTTTGTTTTGGGGCCACACACAGCAGCATTCAGGGGTCGGTCACTCTTGAACTTCTAGCTATGCACTCAGAAATCGCTCCTGGCAGGCTTAGGGGACCATATGGGATACTGGGGATCAAACCCAGTTCCATCCCAGGTTGGCAGCGTGCAAGGCAAACGCCCTACCGCTGAGCCTACGTGCTGCTTTTAGAAGAAACAGATACCACAGTAGAAGAGAGGGTGAGCAGATGGGCGGAGAGAGACTGGCAGAGCAGCAGGGAGGTGAAGAGCACTACTCACCCATAGTCCACAGACTGGGAGAACCAGCCAAGCACAGGGTGCCAGTGGGTGAGGTTGGACTTCTTCTGGGACACATACTTCTGGCAGTAGCACAACATCTGCGTGAGCAGGCGCACAAACCCGTCCGTCTCCTCCTCCAGCACCCGGGGACTGAGTGACCCCAAGTGTAGCAGGTTGCCTAGGTGAGAAAAGACAGAATGAGTGGACAGCCCCCCCCCACAACCCCAGTCCGCTCTCAGCCTGGGCTCAGTCTTGTCGCTCCTGGGATGTGTTGGGGGCAGGGGCAAGTCCTCTGGGGCTCACACTCCAGCTCAAGCACTGGCAAGCTTGGGGTGGCTCCCTCCTTAGGCTCTCGCTGTTGGGGACCCTTTGGCCCCTCCCTTCCAGGAAGAAAAGAAAATGCAAGGTGCTGTTCTGGAAATCTCTCTTTTCCAAGCAAATAGTACAGACCTCCCTCCGTTACTCCTGAGGTGGTCAGGTCTGCTCTAGGACAGGGGTCTCAAACTCAATTTACCTGGGGGCCGCAGGAAGCAAAGTTGGGGTGAGGCAGGGCCGCATAAGGGATTTCGCTTACCAAATATTCGCAATAAAAAAATCGCATTAGTAAGAAAAAAAATCGCATTAAACATTTGCATATCCTGAACAAAACTGCTTGGAGTATACAAATGTTTAATGTGATTTTTTTCTTACTGATGCGATTTTTATTGTGATTATTCGGTAAGCAAATAATCGTGAATACTGCGATATTTGAAGGCTGGCCGCAGGCCACAAAATGTTGTACGAAGGGCTGTGAGTTTGAGATTCCTGCTTTAGGACCTGCAGGGCAACCGCAAATTTGGCGCGCGCATGCCCATAATTTAATTTAAGGTTCTGGCAATACAGGACGATTGCTCAAACACTGAACTACATTATATTCCTGGCCCAGAAATGACCTTTTGAGGAATATTTGATTATCCAGAGAAATCAGTATTTAGTATTTACAAGCTATATATTTGCAAGAAAACTCTTATTTGAAACTACCTTTAATGTTTATCCCCAAGAATGTTATTCATTTTAAAAATTGAACAAGTCTCTTATTAGGCAATGAGAATTATGAATTATGGCCACTGTTCCCAACCTTTTCTTCACCTCTAAAAACAACATTATGGGGCCGGCGTGGTGGTGCTAGAGGTAAGGTGTCTGCCTTGCCAGCACTAGCTTAGGACGGGCCACGGTTCGATCCCCCGGCGTCCCATATGGGTGCCCCAAGCCAAGAGCGACTTCTGAGCGCATAGCCAGGAGTAACCCCTGAGCATTACCAGGTGTGGCCCAAAAACCAAAAAAATAAATAAATAAAAACAAAAACATTATAAAACCTATGAAGTAAAACTTGGTTTGACCTCAGCCCCGACACCAACCCCCTCCCACTTCTCTCTGGAGACCAGAATTTCTAGGCAACTCATGAGGACTTTGACTTTACCTTGGCTGCCAGGCTAAGGGTTGGTACTGAATTCTAATTTATACTCACTCAACTTGTTTGCCAGGTTGGCATATTTGACAGTTGACTTTTTTTTTCTATTTGGGCCACCCCCACTGGTGCTCAGGAGTTTCTCCTGGCTCTGCGCTCAGAAGTTGCTCCTGGCAGACTCAGTGGACCCTATAGGATGCTGGGGATCAAACCTGGGTCCGTCCAGGGTCGGCTACAAGCCAAGGCAAACGTCCTACCACTGTGCTATCGCTTGGCCCCATTACAGAAAATTCTTATTTTGTGTCTACTTGAAGTGTCCATTTGAATACACATCTTTCTTTCATCAAAAGCACTTCCAAGTTCTCCTGTTCTGTTTCCTTAAAAACAACTTGTGATTTCCAGAACAGTAAAAAAAAAAAAAAAAAAAAAAAAAAAGAAACCCTTAGGTTTGTTTTTTTCCCTGACTTGAAAATGTGATCCGATTCCAGAAGACACTCACCCATGAGACAGAGGGTGTGGCATCCTTCTAAACTTTCACACACATCCTGGCATCGATTTTCATCTCTCAAATATCCAATGAATTTACGAAGCATGTCATGAGATTCTAAGACCGCGAGACGCTGCAAGCAAGGGCAGACAGTTGGGGCAGGAGAGGACAGGGAGACTTTGCAACAAGCAGAAACATTATCACCCCCCTGGGAACCAAAGGGGCTACTCCAAGCCCAGATGGAGAGACACCAAGCTGGTTCTCAGGGTGGCTGGTGCTAACATGGGTGACTCTGCTGTGCGCCTGAAATCAGGAGGAAAGCAGCAGGAAACAGAAACGAACACAGAAAACATTTGCTTCTCTAATTCCTAGAAACACATGGAATATTGTTTTCTTTCTTTTCTTTTTTTTTTGTTTTTGGGCCACACTGGAGCGGCGCTAAGGGATTACTCCTGGCTCTGCACTCAGAAATCGCTCCTGGCAGGCTCAGGGGAACATATGGGATGCCAGGGAAGGCTCCAATTTGTCCCGGATGAGCTGCATCAAGGCAAACGCCCTACCGCTGTGCTATTGCTCCAGCCCCCAATTTCTGTTTTTTAATCCAAGCCTCCTTACCTCAGGGGTCACTGTGCTGAGGTGAGTCACAAGGGCAGGCACAGACATGATGTGGATGAGGAACGGTCGGAGCAGATTGTCTGAGAACTGGGCCGCAACCACAGGGCTAGACACAAACACATCGCCTTGTTCAGGCAGGCCTGCGGGTGACCACGAAGGAAAGGACCTCCACACCCTTCATCATCACTTATAGAAAAACTAAAAAACGACTTTTCTGGACAATGCAAACATCACTGGCTAAATCACTGATAACAAGACTCGGGATGCAGCGATGAGCAAAACACTTCTGAGGTTTGACTGTGAGAGAATATGCATATTACAGTGAACTGTATTCACTATTTTTTTGTCTGTTTTTGGCCACACCAGAGATGCTTAGGGATCACTCCTGGTGGTGCTCAGGGAATCTTATGGGAATCCGGGGATCAGCTATATGCAAGGCAAGCTCTGGCCCCTATTTTTTTTTTAATTAAAAAATTTTTTTTTTGGTTTTTGGGTCACATCTGGCAGCATTTAGGGGTTACTCCTGGCTCTAGGCTCAGAAATCGCTCCTGACAGGCTCAGGGGACCATATGGGATGCTGGGATTCAAACGACTGTCCTTTCGCATGCAAGGCAAACACCCAACCTCCATGCTATCTTTCCGCCCCCCCCCCCGCCCCTATTTTTAAATTGTATTTATATTTCTCTTTGGGTCACTCCACTTGGTGGCACTCAGGGCTGTGTACAAGGATCACTCCTGGCTGGATGGGAATCGAGCAGGCATGTGCAAGGCAAGCGCTGGGAACCCATGGCAAGATGGGCAGCATCATAGAAACTCAGGGAATCTATTTCAAGAAACCAGTGACAGCTTCCTACCCAGTATGGCAGCTAGGATAAAAAGGATAACAAATGTGGTGAATGGCGCCCTCCCAGGGGAATGTACACTGACAAAAGAGCCACTTTGGAAAAGTTCTTAAAAAAAAAGATAAAAAAGAAAAGGAAAAAAAAGATAAAAGGAAAACAGTTCTTTGAAAATCGTGGAGGTGGGGGAGAGGGAGAGAGGAAGGGAGGGGTGAAGGGGGGGAGAGAGAGAGAGAGAGGGAGGGAGGGAGGGAGGGAGGGAGGGAGAGAACAGCAGGTAAGACCCTTGCCTAGCACAGAGACAGCCTGTGTTCAATAACCAATGAGTCCCTCCAAGCATGATCCCTGAGCAGAGTCAGGACAAGGCCTGAGCACACAGGATGTGGCCCCAACACAGCAAAGGAATAAACAAAAAACAAACCCTAGAAGTTTGGGGATCTTACTTGACCCAGAAATTCCACTCCTAGGAAGCTAGCCAAGAAAAATGAAAACACAGAAGTTGCTGTCACACAAAAACTTGCACATATGTGCTCATTACATATGTGGTCATTACAACACATTTCTTGGTAGTCACAAAGTGGAAGAATGAACTTCATATGATCGAAATCCCTCACTTTCCTCTTGTCTGTTTCCCTACCATCACCAAAAAGTTTGCTCTAGGGCCAGAGTGATGGCACAGTGGGTAAGGTGCCTTGCAAGCAGGTGTCCTGAGTTCAATCCCTGGCACCCCCTATGGTCCCAAGTGCAGAGCTGGGAGAAAGCCTTGAGCACTACTAAAACAAAATCCATTTTGTCCAGGCTATCTAGACTAGCTTTGGTGACCCCTGCTGAGTGACCATTCGAGGAACACAAAATCAGCTGCATATTTCACAGGGTGTACGTCACGTCCACACGTGGGAGGGACTGAGATAGTGGATGGGTCTGCCAACGAAGGGGACACAGCAAAACCAGGACAGGCAGAGGGGAGAGAACCAGGTCTAGCCAGACAGGTGCAGTTTGAGACAGGTCCCAGATGTGTGGATTCTTCTTAGGATATGAAAATGTGTCTAGTGTAAGGGAAGGGGCAAGAGTGACAGCACAGTGGGGAAGGTGTTTACCTTGTACACAGCCAACCTGAGTTCAATCTCCAGCATTCCAGGGGGTCCCCTAAGCACAACTAGGAGTGATTCCTAAGCGCTGATTCCTGACCATTGTCTGGTGTGGCTCAAAAACCAAAAATAAATAAAATGGGGCTGGAGCAATAACACAATGGGTATGGAGTCTTGTCTTGCACACAGCCAACCTGGATTCAATCCCCAGCATCCCATAGGGTTCCCCCAAGCCCGCCAGGAGTAATTTCTGAGTGCAGAGCTAGGGAGTAACCCTGAGTGCCTCCGACTGTGGCCCAAAATCAAAAACAATGTATGAAGCAGGTATAAAAAATGAGAAGGAAAGAGTGTGGAGTTGTAGCCTGCCTGGGTTTTTTTTTTTTTTTTTTTTGGGCTGCACCCGGCGGTGCTCAGGGGTTACTCCTGGCTGTCTGCTCAGAAATAGCTCCTGGCAGGCACGGGGGACCATATGGGACACTGGGATTTGAACCAACCACCTTTGGTCCTGGATCGGCTGCTTGCAAGGCAAATGCCGCTGTGCTATCTCGCCAGCCCCCTGCCTGGGTTTAATCCCTGGTCCTCTGTGTGGCAAGGACAGGTGGCTCAAAGGTGCAGTCCTAGGGTGGCGAGAGAGTTGTGGGGTGTCAGCTAATGCATAAGGACAGCTAAAAACAACACATGGCCCATAGACGCAGCTTCCTGTGCTACCAGGTCTGGTGTCAAACCAAGAAAAGAAAAAGGATAAAAACAGCACCAAAACTACTCCCGGGCCCAAGTCTTATTTGGGACTGTGGACTGGTGCTCAGTGTCCCCATACCTGTCACATGTCATCCTTGGGGCTCCTGTTGTCGGGGTGGGGGGCCCAGGTGAGAACAGGGGCACTATTTGGTGAGCACTGTGGGCTGGCCCGAGTGCAGCTGTGCTGAGGCACGTGTTCTGGTGAGCAATCCGAGAAGAATGCACAAGCACCACAGTGGAAGAGTGAGCACCCAGGCAAGTGAATTCATCCAGATGAGTCACCTCAGCAAGCACCCAAAACACTGCAGGCACCCCGAGCAGATGTGACCCCAATGTGGTAACCACAGCGGCAAAGGGCAAAGAAGGAGATAAAGGAAGGGCAGGGCCGGATGCCACAGCAGGAGGCACTGGCCTTACATGTGGCCTCACACCAACGCTCCATCCCTGGCATCTCATAGGGTCCCCCCAGCATCACCAGGAGCGATCCCTGAGCACAGAGCCAAGAGTCAGCCCTGAGCATCGCTGGTTGTGGCCCCCAAAACAAACATTTTACAAAAGAAAAGAAAAAGAGCTAACACATATTGGCCTTTCACTATGACTACTTTGGGGATTCATTCCCTGACTGAGTGACCTGAGAAGAGACTGAGGAGGAGGAGGAGGAAAAGGAGGAAGAGGAGAGGGAAGAGGAAGAGGAGGATGAAAAAGAGAAGGAAAAGGAGGAGGAAGAAGTAGTAGAGGAAGAGGAGGACAAAGAGGAGGACGAGGCGGTGGCAGCGGCTTTCCCGAGCAGGGCCTTCGGCACATCCTACTCACCGCAGCGCCAGGGAAAAGGCTGCAGTCAGCGGGCCTTTGGACAGGCAAGGGCGGGGTCGCGCCAGGCCACGGGTCAACAAGATCTGAAAGAGACACATTGACTGGTCAGGGTAGAGGAACAAGTTTATGGGGTTATTATTTTTTTATTATTTTTGTTTTGGGGCCACCCTGGGCAGTGCTCAGGGTTACTCCTGGCTGTGTCCAGGAACTACTCCCGGCAGTGCTTGAGAGACCCTATGGCAGGCGTCCTCAAACTACGGCCCACTCAGGACATTTATCTGGCCCGCAAGTGCTTGTCCTTCCACTGTCTGTCCTGCTTCAGTAACAGACTCAACTCATCCTGGTCCGCAGTGCATACGTGTGGGACGTGCACCCACACTCTCTGACTCCCCTCCTCCTCTCTGCCTCTGGATTCCTCTACTGGGTCTCGGGCAGGGGTCCTCGAACTACCACCCATGGGCCATTATTGTTCATACTTTTTTTTTTTTCACACTATAGCCTGGCCCTCCGTCAGTCTGAGGGACAGTAAACTGGCCTCCTCATTAAAAAGTTTGAGGACCCTTGCCCTATGAGATGCCAAGGATCGAACCTGGGTCGGCCACATGCAAGGCAAATGCCCTCCCCACTGTACTATTGCTCCAGCCCCAAGTAGAGTTATTATTTTACGTTAAAGGAGGCACAGAAGAAACATTCTGAAGCACACAGAATACATATGTATGTATGTATGTATGTATGTATGTATGTGAGTATGTGAGTATTTATATACAGGCATATGGAATCTATAAGAAAACAGAGAGTGGGGCCAGAGAATAGCATAACGGTAAGTCATTTGCCTTGCACATGGGACAGACCTGAGTCAACCTGGGACACACTTGGGTTCCATTCCTGGTATCCCATATCATCTCCCTAGCCTACCGGGGGTGATTTCTGAGCAGAGAGCCAGGAATAACCTCTGAATACTGCCAGGTGTGTCCCAAACAACCCAAAACAAACAAACAAAAAACAAAACAGAGGGAGAGAGAAAGAATGGGAGTTGTCCATTTTCATCTTTATATACTTTTTTTGTTTTTGTTTCTAGGCCACACCTGGTGGTGATCAGAGATTACTCTTGGCTCTGCACCCCCTAATGGTGCTCAGGGGAACCAATGGGATGCCGGGCGCCCTCCCCACTGTGCTATTGTTCTGGCCCCTCTTTTGGGTTTGGGGGTCAGAACTGAAGGGCCCCTCCTGGCTCTGTGCACGGGGGTGGCTCTTGGTGGTGGCTTGGCAGATTATGTGGGGCCAGGGACAGACCCTCAGCCCACATGTGAGCCTGCATGTCCCCAGACCTCAGCCGTGGAACAGTAATTAGGCTCCTGACAATCTCTTAGCTGGGTGAGCCGGGGCAGTGAAGGCACCGTGGGGAGAGGCAGAGTGAGGGCAGAGCCAGCATGGTCATGCCAATGCAGCCAAGAAGGAATCCAACAATGACCGGGTCAAGTCACTGTCAGTCACTGTCACTACACAGAGTGTAGTGAACCCAGGGATCGAGGAGTGACCCAGCTAGGCTGAGGGCAGGCGAAGGTTTGGGGAGGCAATTCCTGGGGAAGGTTGTTGCTGGGTGGGGACAAGTGACAGTGTCCAAGAGCGAGGAGGAAGGCAGAGGGGTGGCGCTGGGGCAGACCTGGAGTACAGAGTAGAAGCCTCGCTGGTTCAGGTGCCCCATAATATTCGCACAAATGTGGTTCATGGCTGGCCGGAAACTCTCACCTAAATCAGGAAAGATGCGTGAGAGGAAAATCCCGGATGCCCAATCAGACCAGCACAGGGCTGCCGGCCAGTCTTGCTGCTCCCTCAGGTAAGGGGCACATGACGGGCTCACCAGCCCCACATTGGGGGACTGTCTCAGGGCCTCTCCAGACAAGCCATTCCTGGGTCTTCCCGGGCTGCCACCGAAGACTCTGCTCCCTGGTGGGACTCAGGACTCAGCAAGTTTAGACTCCCTCCCCTGGTACCTCGATACCCCCCAGATCAGAATTAGGTTCTGAAATCACTGTTTCCTTCGCCTGCACAGGTTTGTCCTTCAACTTCTCTTGGAACCACGGCATCCCTCTGGCCTAGAGCTGTCATCATTTCTTCAGGAAAGTCCCAACACCGTGACAGACCTTCCTGCCCTCACACAACCCTCCCGCTTCTCTCAAGCTCTTCTTCCTGCCCTACACGTGCCACACTGCAAGACACCCTGCCCTGGTTATCCCAGTGGCAGGACAGCCCCTCAAAGTGTGGCTGCCTCACACCACTCAGACAGCAACAGGAGAAATATTGCTGACTCAGGGCCAGAGCGAGAGCACAGCAGACGTTTGTGCCTTGCACACAGCTGACCTGCATGAAATCCCCAGCATCCCCCAAGTTTGCCAGGAGAGATTTCTGAGCGCTTAGCTAGGAGTAACTCTGAGCGCTACTGGGTGTGGCCCAAAACCAAAAAAAGAAGAAAGAAGAAAAATCTGACTGCTCGGAGCGTGAAGGGGTGATGTGGGAATTACGAAAACTGAGCTGAGGGACGGTGGCCCGAGCCACGTGCCAAGACAGGTAAGAGCAGAAGGCATGCCAGTGACCACTTCTAGGGTGCAACACTGCATGACGGAATACTTAAGCATGGCTTTTTGGTTTGGGGAATCCCTGAAGCATCTAGGGGCAAAAAACCCCTGCCTTTTATTTATTTATTTATTTATTTATTTTTGGTTTTTGGGCCACACCCAGTGGTGCTCAGGGGTTCCTCCTGGCTGTCTGCTCAGAAATAGCTCCTGGCAGGCACGGGGGACCCTATGGGACACCGGGATTCGAACCAACCACCTTTGGTCCTGGATCTGCCGTTTGCAAGGCAAACGCCGCTGTGCTCTCTCTCCGGGCCCAACCCCTGCCTTTTAAAAGCAGCAGTGAACAAAGGTGGCTGGTGCAATGGTTTGGGGTCTGGGCCCAGTGATGTCATCCCGCTTGGGTTCATACACTCGAGCCCTGTACCCATCGCCAGGCCTCACCACAAATGCTACTTTAACCTCAGTCGAGATTTCTAAGCTCTAGGGCTGGAGTGTGAGCAAAATGGAGAGGTCATTTGCCTTGCACGTGGCTGACCTGGGTTCGATCCTTGGCACACTTGGGGTCCCTTGAACCTGCCAGGAGTGATTCCTGAGCATAGAGCCAGGAGGAACCTCTAAGTGGCACCAGGTGTGCTCCAAATACCAAAACCAAAACAACAGCAACAAAAAAAGATTTCCAAGCTCTTGACTGAGATGTTTCATAGGGAAAGTTTTTCTTCGTTCAGTGCCGGGGAACCTGAGGCTTCCATATGCAAGGCCTCTGGGCCATGTCCCCAGCCCGAGAAAAGACTCGGAAGCCAGTCGCACCTACCCTTGCCCCGGAGAATGTTCCAAGTGGAAGCGTCGGTGAAGGTAACGAGCATTGTGAGGAACAGTGTCACAAGTTTGGAGTCATGTAAAATTTCAGGCTGCAAACAATGGAAAGAGGAGAGTTAAGACACGCGCAATCCTCCTCCTCCTCCCCCTCCCCAGTACTCTGTGTCTTCCCCAAAGAAGAGCCTGGAGCAGCCCTTGAACATTGCCAAGAGAGGCCAAATCACCACCCACAAAAAAAGATAGGCGCCTTCCATCCCAGAAAGAGGACCCTTGCTCCATAATTTCTGAGAGTGCTTCCCCTAGAACAGTGGTGGGCAACCTTTTTTTTTCAATCGAGACAAATCTCGCCAAGACCACGATTGAAATTTATTTTGAGAGCCACACAGGGCGTACACTGACAGAGGCTAGGAGCAGAGTCCTGATTCCTGGAGCAGCCACTCGGCACACAGAAGAGCCGCATTAAAAAGTGTAAAGATGGGCCCGGAGAGATAGCACAGCGGTGTTTGCCTTGTGGGCAGCCGATCCAGGACCAAAGGTGGTTGGTTCGAATCCCGGTGTCCCATATGGTCCCCCGTGCCTGCCAAGAGCTATTTCTGAGCAGACAGCCAGGAGTAACCCCTGGGCACTGCCGAGGGTGACCGAAAAACCAAAAAAAAAAAAAAAAAAGTGTAAAGATGGGGCTGGAGAGATAGCATGGAGGTAGGGCATTTGCCTTTCATGCAGAAGGTCATTAGTTTGAATCCCGGCATCCCATATGGTCCCCGGAGCCTGCCAGGAGCAATCCTGAGCCTGGAGCCAGAAGTAACCCCTGAGCGCTGCTGGGTGTGACCCAAAAACCAAAAATGAAAAAAATAAGTGTAAAGAGCCACATGTGGCTCGTGAGCCGCAGCTTGCCGACCACTGCCCTAGAACATGGCTCATAGCTAGATTGGAACAGTCTTCTCCAAAGGTCTAGTCATGGGGCACAGCGGTAGGGCATTTGCCTCGCACATGGCCAACCTGGGAGGGACCCAGTTCAGTTCCCAGCATTACTTATGGTCCTCTAGCCTGCCAGGGGCAATATCTGAGTACAGAGCCAGGAGTAACCCCTGAGCGCTCCTGGGTGTGGTCCAAAAACCAATCAATAAAGTTAAAAAAAAAAAAGGTCCAGTCATTAGGGCATCATGGGGTGCTCTAATGGGAAGGGTCAACTTAACAGTGCATACACACATACATGTATAACACACACCACACACACAAACATATACACATGTATGTTATTATTTTTTAACCTGTTCAGTTGTTTTTACCTTGAGCTGCTGAAGAAACTGACAGCAATACCACAGAATGTCCTTGATCTGCTTGATCCACAGGAGGGTGAGGTCCTTGGAAAGAGCCAGGGACTCATACCACATCTGCCATGGGACAAGAGGAAAGCAAGTAAGTAATTGGCTCCTGGGCTGCAGCAGACTACACGGCACCCTCTGGGTTGGGACCGATGTGCTGCAGGCTGCTGTGAGCCAGGTGGGGAGCGTGTCGGAAACAGGAAACCCAACACCCAAACAGCCTGACACGGGCCCATCCCCAGGGAGAGCAGACCTCTGCCTGCTTCTTGGATAATACATGGGAGTTGAAGGCATCTGCTGCAGTTGGCAGAAGTTTTCGGGATTTGTGTATGGACAACATCCGAACGTCCCACGGGAACCTGTAGAGCCAAACAGGCTGGCCACAGAGTTTGCGGGGACTTCTGGGCTACCACGGCACTTACCTTGGGCTCATTCTCAGCGTCCATGCTACTCAGGATGCAGCGACACAGTTTCTCAAACCTCTGCAAAGAGGCAGAACAGGAGCCGTGAGGTCTCAGGGCCGAGACATGGCAAGAGAGGGATATAGCCACGCGGGCACCCAGTTCTCACAGGGGAGGGCATTTGCCTTGCATGCGGCTGATCAGAGTTTGATCCCTGTCATCCCATAGGGTTCCCCGAGCCTGGCAGGAGTAATTTTTTTTTCTTTTTTTGCTTTTGCTTTTTGGGTCACACCAAGCGGTGCTCAGGGTTTACTCTTGGCTCTACACTCAAAAATCGTTCCTGGCAGGCTCCAAGGAGGGAACCTATGGGATGTTGGGATTTGAACCACCATCCTTCTGCATGCAAGCATCTGGCCCCCAGAAACGATTTCTGAGAGCAGAGCCGAGAGTAACCTGAGCGCTGCTGCTGAGTGTGGACACACACACACACACACACACACACACACACACACACACACGCCAGGAAAACAGACACACATACACACACACACACACACACACACACACACACACACACACACACACAAGCACACATGCCAGGAAAACAAAAAAGGACCTGTAGCATGGGTCACAGAAGTCACCTGCACTGCTGTTTGAAAAAATGAGTGTCTATGTATGAAGTACTTAGAAAGGAGACCTGGCAGAGTGTTAGCACAAACTAAGTTGCCTATTATGACCTTACCTCATCGTCCTTTTTAAATTTGAACACAAAGAGCAGTTTCCTGGCGATCTTAAAAGTACCAAGAGCACTTCTTTTACTGGACCCAGAATCATCAGCTTCAAAATATTCATCAATCTCTTTCCTAGGAAAAGTAAAAAAAAAAAAAAAAAAAAAGATGATTTTTGGTTTGGGGGGGGGGGCATGTTTAGATGTTAAGATGCTACGTCCTAGGCCCGGAGAGATAGCACAGCGGTGTTTGCCTTGCAAGCAGCCGATCCAGGACCAAAGGTGGTTGGTTCGAATCCCGGTGTCCCATATGGTCCCCTGTGCCTGCCAGGACCTATTTCTGAGCAGACAGCCAGGAGTAACCCCTGAGCAACGCCGGGTGTGGTCCCCCCCCCCCCCAAAAAAGATGCTACTTCCTGTGAATAGTAGTTTCGAGGTCATTCCTGGCAGTGTTCACGGAACCCTAAGGTCCTGGGGATTGAGCCCTGGCTGCCTGCAGGCAAAGCAGCGCACTGAGCAATCTATGTTCCCCAGTTCTCACATACACACAAAACCACAATTACAACGTCACAGCAGCAGAAAGGCACCCCAAGTATGGGAGAGAAACCGTGCTCTTCTGTCAGTCGGGATCAGGAAGGACGTTGTTGGCAGAACTCGGCACACCGACCTGATCTCTCTCCGCAACCGGTTCCGACAGAGGAAGCTCCGGACGTGGGCCTGGATCTCCACGGCCGCCCGCTCCCGCTCCTTCTGCACCAGCCGCTCCTCTCGGGCCTGGCGGGCCCTGTCGATGAACCATGCTCGCGAGGTCTGGGAAACGGTGAACATCTTGGCCAACTTGCACAAATCCTGAGAGGGAGATGGAGAGAAGAGGGTGGGTCACTGTGGGAACACCCCCTTCTGGAGGGGGACTCCAGAGTCAGCAGGTGGCAGCGGCGAGCTTACTCAGGACCCTTCTCCCCAGTTAGCCAAATGCTAACTAACAGTGCTCCATGGGCCCGGAGAGATAGCACAGCGGTGTTTGCCTTGCAAGCAGCCAATCCAGGACCTAAGGTGGTTGGTTCAAATCCCGGTGTCCCATATGGTCCCCCGTGCCTGCCAGGAGCTATTTCTGAGCAGACAGCCAGGAGTAACCCCTGAGCGTCACCAGTTGTGGCCCAAAAACCAAAAAAAAAAAAAAAAAAACAAAAAAAAACAAAAAAAAACAGTGCTCCAGGCATAGGTCCCGCTTCCTACTGGCTCCCAACATGCAGCTCTCCAAGACCAGTCCTGGCCTCGCATTTTCTTTGGCGAAACCAAACCTGACAACAGGCCTGGGTTAATGAATGAATAAAACCTGAACAGGGTTGAAATGACAGCAAAGGAGGGAAGGCATTTGCCTTGCATATGCCCGGTTCAGGTCCAATCCCCAGCATCTCCATAGGGTTTCCAGAGCTTCCAGGAATAATTTCTGAGTGCAGAGCCAGAGTAACACCCCCACAGGCCCCAGCACTACTGGGGGTGGCCAAAAACAAGAACAAAAAAACCTGAACTGAGCCTATTCAAAAACCTTGGGGCGAGAGCGGTGGCGCAGAGGTAGTTCATTTGTTTGCCTTGCATGCAGCTGACCTAAGACGGACTGCAGTTTGATCCCCTGGTGTCCTATATGGTTCCCCCAAGCCAGGAACAAGAAATTTCTGAGCAAATAGCCAGGAGTAACCCCTGAGCATCACTGGGTGTGGCCCAAAAACAAACAGACAAAAAAGAAAACAACAAAACAAAACTTTAACTCGAGCAGGGGCAATAGCAGAGCTGTGAGGCGTTTGCCTTGTACACAGCCAAACCAGGATGGACTCCGGTTCAAATCCCGGCATCCCACATGATCCCCAAGCCTGCCAGGAGCGACTTCTGAGTGCAGAGCCAGGAGTAAACCCCGAGTGCTGACAGGCATGACGCAAAAACCAAAAATAGAAAAAATAAAAACCAAAAACCTTCTAAATGGGCAAGTGATAGCACAGCGGGGAGGGTGTGTTTGCCTTGCCATCGGCCGACACAGATGGATCCGGGTTTGATCTCCGGCATCCCATAGGGTCCCCTGAGCCCACCAGGAGTGATTTCTGATTAGAGTCAGGAGGAACCTGAGTGTTACCAGGTGTGGCCCAAAAACTAAACCAAAACAAAACAAAACAAAAACAAAATAGAAACCTCTAACTCAAACAAGAACAAAAAGCCCCAAACTGAGCCCATTCATAAGCCTCTAACTCAAACCAGGCATCTGGAGTCCCTAGAGAAGTCTGTGGAGTTCAGCTTTCGTTTGACAGGTCAGAGAGCTGGTGCACAGGGGAGCCCTGTCCCCTTCCTAGTAAGGTGTTTCCCCTCCTCTAGCCTCACCCCCCCCCCAGCACGAAGCTTGAAGTAGTTCTGCCAGGTGTGACCCCAAAACAAAACACACAGAAAAAATCTTTTCATTGGGCCGGGGGAATAATACAGCGCAGAGGACTTGCACTGTGGCTGGCTCTGGTTTGAGCACCAACTCCTGAGCACTAACTAGCAGTGACCCCTGAAAACTGAGTCTGCCATGAGCGTGACTAGTATGGTCCCCAAACCAGAGAAAAAATAGCTAGAAGGAAAACAAAAAAGTGATCTTTATTTTGCCAAATCTTGAGGGGAACAAAAGTAACAGGATTATCACCAACACGATTTTATTCATTCACTCAATATTAATTGCTGCTGTGCTTAGCACTGAAACGTTCCCCTCACCACACACACACACACACACCCACACACACACACACACACCTATTTTAAATGAAATAAATAAACGTGCTTGGTTATGGAATCAAGACAATCTATCAATTGGAAGTAAGTTTGCTTTTTATTGGGGAGGGGCTGCATGCAAGGCAAACCTCGACCCATTGTGCTATATCGCACCAGCCCCCTCCCGTCAGTTTTGATTTTAGTTTTTGGGTCACACCCGGCAGCGCTCAGGGGTCATTCCTGGCTCTGTGCTCAGAAATCACTCCTGGCAGGCATGGAGGACCATATGGGACGCCAGGATTCAAACCAATGCTGGTCCTGGGTCAGCTGCTTGCAAGGCAAAGAACTCCCTACTGCTGTGCTATCTCTCCAGCCCCACCAGTTTGATTTTTATGAATAACTTTTTTTTTTTTTTTTTTGGTTTTTGGGTCACACCCGGCGGTGCTCAGGGGTTACTCCTGGCTATCTGCTCAGAAATAGCTCCTGGCAGGCACAGGGGACCATATGGGACACCGGGATTTGAACCAACTACCTTTGGTCCTGGATTGGCTGCTTGCAAGGCAAATGCTGCTGTGCTATCTCTCCGGGCCCTTATGAATAACTTTTGGTCTTTGCCTTCCTACTTGCATTCTACAAAGGATTCAGAAAATTTGCAGGTGAATAGCTCCTGTTCCTTGACAGGCCTCTTTCTGATGAAGATTCTACATTATATATATTTTTTCTAATTTGCAAACGACTTTTTTCCTAAGCAACAGCTTTGGCTGACAGCTTGGGTGCACATAATACTGGTGCACAGAGGAAGAGGAAACATTTCAAACCAGGATGCTTTCTTCTTTTTCTAATTTTTCGTCGGAGTCACTAACAGTGGCGCCAAGCCAGGCTGAGCTAGGGCACTGCAGGGCCACACAGCCAATGGACATATGGTGCCAGGGCTAGAACTCAGGGCTCAGATAACGGTTGGGCTAGCCCTTTGCCTTATAACTATCCTTCTAGCCAGAGCTGATTCTTGGCTCTGCTGACATAAGCACGGAAATGAATTAATTATTCAGAAATGCAGACGTTGACAACACAAGCTCTTCACCGCTTTCTTCTCCAACACCCACACCGGTATAAAGAATTAATCAAAAAGGGCTGGAGAAATTGCACAGTGGGGAGGGTGTTTGTCTTGCACATGGCTGACCCGGGTTCAATCCTCATTCCTCTAAGCACCACCAGGGTGCAGGGTGCAGAGTGAGGAGGAACCCCTGTGAGCCACAAGGTGTGGCCTAAAAACAAAACAATCAAGGAAAACAACACAACTGTTTTTGGGAGACCACCATAGTCCCTTTCCTCAATGGCTCACATCTGTCTTTGCCTCACTTTCCCCACTGCGGGGTGCTCAGCAGTCCCTCTGCAACAGATGAGCATGACCCGCCAATCCCCAAGGTAGCATGGAGACAGCGACTGAACTTTCTTTTTTTTTTTTTGGTTTTTGGGCCACACCCATTTGACACTCAGGGATTACTCCTGGCTATGCGCTCAGAAAGTGCCCCTGGCTTGGGGGGACCCTATGGGACACCGGGGGATCGAACCGCGGTCCGTCCTACGCTAGCGCTTGCAAGGCAGACACCTTACCTTTAGCGCCACCTTCCCGGCCCAGCGACTGAACTTTCTAATGGTCCTTTCTGCCTGCCCTGTGGCCTCTCACACTCACCGAGGTCCTGCTCCAATCACCGAAACATCAGGGACCATTAGGGACCTGCACTGTGCACCAACAGCAGCTGGTCTTTGCGTGAGGAAAAAACTGATCTTGATTTCAGGTTCAGCCTTAGAGGCCAGGCATCAAATATCTTTTTTTTTTTTTCTGGTGTCTGGGCTACACCTGGTGATGCTCTGGGGTACCCCTAGCTCAGCACCCAGAAATCACTCTTGGCAGTGCTCAGGGGACCCTAGGGGATACCAGGGATCGAAATCAGATCAGTCACGTGCAAAGCAAAAACTCTCCCTGTTGTACCATTGCTCTGGTCCTGGGTCTGTGCCTAGCATCTTTCTCATTCAGAGATCAAGAGGACACCTCTGGTTTTCAAAGCTCACTTGTTTTTGTTCTCCTTAGTTAATGTGACATTTTTGGTGGCAGGAGGCTCCCCAGTGATGTTGGGGACCATCAGGGGCTACAACGTACAATGCTTTTATTATTATTTTTGTTTGTTTCTGGGTCACATCCAGTGGTGCTCAGGGGTTACTCTTGGTTATGCACTCAGAAATTGCTCCTGGCAGGCTCAGGGGACCAATGGGATGCTGGGATTCGAACCACCTTCTGTTCGAATCGGCTGCATGCAAGGCAAACGCCCAGCTGCTGTGCTATCTCTCTGGCCCATGCAATGCTCTTTAAAGGAGAGAAATGCAGCATCCACAGCCGGGGTCTCTGCACTGTAGGGGTTGGACCCCTGGGCCTCACACAGGCAAGTGGTGTGCAGCATGTACCCCGCTGGCCCGACAGGCGGTTTTCTGTGTTTTCCACAATAAACACACATAGGGAGGGGTCACAGCCCATGTGGGGGGGGGAGGGTACTATGGGCTGTGACACTATGGGGTCATAGTGAGGGGAGAGACCCACATCCAGAGCCTCCCAGGGCCTTCCAGACCCACAAGGCGTTTTTGTGGCCCTTCCAAGTTTTCCCTTTCAAACCCCTTTGTGTGGGCTCCCAGATGCTCAAGGGTTCAGGAAGTTTCCTTTGGGTAAAAGATGTGGTTGGCAGACTTGGCAGTTCACAAACACCATGTTTCCCTTCTATCCTGGGGTGCGCCCAGATGCACCCCGAACAGAGCCAGTTGCTTCAAGCCCCTGAGATGCCTAAGAGCAGTCATGCCAGGAACCAAGACAGGAGATGCTTCCCCTTGACCTGCACATGTTCCCACTCTCTCCCAGGGGGTGGTGCCAAGACAGGGCAACTAACTGACCAGCCAGGGCACATCTGGGAGGTGTAAGGGGGTGGGGGTGGGTTGTTACATCTATCCCCTATCTCAGGACTAACCTGGGTTCGATCATCCTGGCATCCCCTAGGGTCACCTGAGCCCCGCCAGGAGTGGAAGAGAAGCAAACAAACAACAACAACAACAAGACACTGCAGAGACTCAGCCAAAGAGACAGGCCAGCGAGAAGTGAGAGGACAGTCCAAGCAGGTGAGGTAAAGGTTGCATGCAGTTGCCTGGGGGTTCAACCTCTGAGTCCCCACCCTGAAACAAACTTGTCAGGTGTGATCCCTGAGCACAGAGGGAAAGTGTAAGCCCCGAGTACCATCAGGTGTGACCCCCCCCCAATAAACCCCCAACATCAGGTGTGACTCCCCAAAATAAAAACCATCAGGTGTGACCCCCCAAATAAAACCCCCAACATCAAGTGTGACCCCCCCAATAAAGACCATCAGGTGTGACCCTCCCCAAATAAAACCAACATCAGGTGTGATCCCCCCAAATAAAACCCCCAACATCAAGTGTGACCCCCCCAAATAAAAACCATCAGGTGTGACCCCCCAAATAAAACCCCCAACATCAGGTGTGACCCCCCGAAATAAACCCTCCAACATCAGGTGTGACCCCCCCAAATAAAACCCCCAACGGCCCGGTCGGCCTCAGCACTGGGGGAGCCAAAAGGGGCGCTAAAGGGCGGCGGTTCGAGTCCCACAGGGCACCCCACAGGGTCCCCCCAGGGCGCGATTTCGGGGGCAGAGCCGGGGGAGCCCGAGCCCGCCCGGACCCCGACACGCGCCGCCCGCCCGCCCGCCCGCCCGCAGCCGGGGCCTTTACCCGAGGCCGCCGCCGGCGCCGCCTCAGCCCGACGCCCGCGAGAACCGCCGCGCCCGGGCCAGCGCCCGCCGCCCGGCCGCCATCTTGCCCGGTGTCGCCGCGCCGCGCTTCCGCCGCATCTCCGTGCCGCGCCGCGACAGTTCCGCCGCGCGTCGCGTCTCCGCCGGGCAGGACGCGGCCGAGCCCCCGCGCGCCGGAAGTCCCGCCCCTTCCGGCCCGCCCTCGAGGCGGCGGAAGTGGCCGGCCGCCGGAAGTCCCGCCCCCGACTCGGCGCTTCCTGCCTCGCGGGCCGTCTCGGGGCTCCGGCGTCGGCGGCTTTTCATGGTAGGGGCGGCCGCGGGGCCGGGAGCCGGGAGCCGGGGTCAGGTTGCGCCAGGGGCTCCAACGACTGGGGCTGGGGGCTGGGAGGCAGCTGGGGGCGCCAAGGCCCGGGGCTGGGGTGTCAGGGGCCTCCCATGGGTGGGACTGGGGTGCCAGGGGGCTCCAGGGGCCGGGGCTGGGAGGCATCTGGGGCACCAAGGCTGGGGTGTCAGGGCCCCCTATGGCTGGGACTAGGCTGTCAGGGGTCTCCAGGGCCTGGGGCTGTGGGGTCTGGGGGCGCCGGCGGCTGGAGACAGGGAGGGGCGGGGGACGCCAGGGCCTGGGGTTAGGATAGGGCTGGGGTGTCAGGGGCCTCCCAAGGCTGGGACTGGGGTGTCAAAGGGCCGCCAGGGGCTGGGGTCTGGGGGCGCTGGGCCTGGAGACTGGGGGGTCAGGGGTTCTAATGGCTGGGGCTGTGGGTTCGGGTCAGGGGGCTCCTGAGGCTGGGAGGGGCGTCGGGGCTCCTGGGACGGGTCAGGGGGCTCCAATGGCCAGGGCTGGGGAGGATCAGAGGACTCAAGGGTTGGGGTGGAGACAGGGCCCTTCAGGGTCTGAGACTGGAGGGTGGGGGTCCAGAGCCTTCAGGATCTCGGGGTGGGGTCAGGGGCCTTCAAGGTCTGCTTGGTGAAGCAGCTCCTGGTGCCCGAGTTGGGGTGACCCAGTCCGGCCCTTCCTTGTTCTTGCCCCCCACCCCTTTCTCAGCCCTTCCCAGGACAGCAATCAGCCAGGAAGTTCCAGAAAGAGTGAAACCCAGCTCCCCAAACTGGCCCCCAACAAGGTGCCTTTGTGCTGCTGTTGCTCCCAAAATGGCCCCCAGACCTACAGGCACAGTTCTTGGACACTTCCTTAGAAATGGCCCCAAGCTCTGGGCAGGAGAGGTGGTACATTTAGGGTTTAAAGTGTTTGCCGTCAACCCTGATTTTGCACACATCCTGAGCACAGAGCCAAGAGTGAATGCCCCCCAGAGTGTGGCCCAAACCCTCCCCCAAACCAGACCAACAAACTAGAAAGGACCGAATCTTAATAGGTTCCCGGACTATTACTAAATCAGGTGGGAGGTGGGAGGCCACTCAATCTGAACAGGGATGTGAGGGGTGATTTATTTTGAAGGGTGGTTTGTGCCACACCAGTGATGCTCAAGAACTGCCCTTTTCTCTGGGTCCAGAGTGGTAGCACAGCATTAGGGTAGGGCATTTGCTTTGGACGCAGCCAACCCTGGACAGACCTAAGTTCTATCCATGGCATTCCATATGGTCCCCTGAGCTTGCTAGGGGATTGCTTGCAATTTCTGACTACAGAGCCAGGAGTAATTCCCGAGCACCACCGGGTGTGGTAGCAAACACCGCCCCTCAAAAAAAAAAAAAAGAAAAAAGAAAAAAACCTGCTCAGGTGTTACTCCTGGCTGTCTGCTCAGAAATAGCTCCTGGCAGGCACGGGGGACCATATGGGACACCGGGATTCGAACCAACCACCTTTGGTCCTGGATCGGCTGCTTGCAAGGCAAGCTATTTTCTCCGGGCCCCTGGACCCTGTATTCTTGATGTGATTTCTGAAAAATAAATGGTCAATCCAGGACCCTTCTCATGCAGAGCCTTCCTTTTCTCCCCTGAGAAATGGAGTTGAGCTCTACCTACTCCAACCCATGTAGTTCTCCAAATATCACTAGGCATGACCCCTGAGCATAAAGCCCGGAGTAAGCCTTGAGTGCTGCAGGGTGTGGTAAAAAAAATAACAAACAAAAAGCTAAAACGAAGCACGATTGATAACATCTCCACTAGACTCTTGGAGAAACAGCCCAGTGCTAAGCCCAGGAAGAGAATGCAGGTCCACGCCTACACAGCTTCTCAGAGGTAGTTCCTCTTACGTTTGGACTGCAAAAATAGTATTTTTCCCTGAAGAAATCCAGTTAAGTTGGTTGAACAAACCTAAACCCCTAGATTTTTTCCAGCTGCAAGAATGCCTTCAGGTTGGGGCATTTGGTAATGAATCTCAAGGCAGTGACTCTTTTGGGGGAGTGTTGGACCACACTCAGCAGCACTCGGGTTTCTCCTGTCTCTGTGCTCAGAAATTACTCCTGGAAGGCTTGGGGAACCATGGGATGCCAAAAATTGAACCTGGGTTGGTGGTGTATAAGCCAAAACTGCTGTGCTATGGCTTTGGCCCCAATGCAGTGACTCTTAAAAAAAGCCCTAGCTGTAGTGCAGTGGTAGGCATTTGCCTTGCATGCTGCTGACCCAGGAAGGACCTGGGTTCGATCCCCGGTGTCCCATATGGTCCCCCAAGCCAGGAGTAACCCCTGAATGTCGCCGGATGTGGGCCCTCTCCCCAAAAGAAGCCAAAGCCCTAGCCTTGTGACCCTCTGCCCTGGACACATGTCAGAATGACCTTGATAACAAAGCTGCTTAAGCCAACTTTTCCCAGCCCAGCACCCCCGAGTCTGATCAGTTGTGCAGCCCTGACAGCTGTCATTCTTTAAGCATCTCCCCATTGAATCTGGCCCTGCAAGGATGGGATCTCCAGTCTCATGGACAGCTTGGTGGGGGATAGGAACCACAGAAAGGAGCCAATACCAAGGGCCCAGGTTACAAAGTACTTGCTCGGTCTCTGTGAGTCAGTGTGAAGCTTGTGGCCTTCACAAACGCCCCCTATTTACGAGTTAGGAAGCAGCTGCTGGTTTGAGTCGCTCTCACATCACACAGCAAGTGGTGGTCCTGGGCCTGCAGATGGCCTCCGGCTCTGCACCCAACTTCTGGGTGAGTGCCTGCAAGGAGACAACTCTGCAGAGGGCTGTTGGAGAAGTTGGTGCCTGTTTTCCCATTGTATGAGCCTGGTTGCAGCCCCTCGGGGCTGGTTTTTATTCTGTGCTTACAGTTGCTTCCTGTCTGCGGCTCTGAAAGGTCCGGGACTGGCTTTTGTTCTGGAGGCTTGGCTTGGTTTGCGGTAGCCTGAGGAAGTGACTGATGTCATGGAGCAAGGAAGAATCAATTTGGCGTGTTAGAGCACTGCTGTTATCAGAGAGCTAGTATGGGGTCACGGCACTTCCCTGTATGGCCACCCCGCTTGATATCCTGGCACCAAGTGGCCATCCCCAGTCGAAGCAGGAGTGATCCTTGAGCACGGAGCCAGCAATAAACACTGAATACCACTAGATGTAGCCCAACATTATAAAGGAACAAATACATAATAATAAGCTTTTCCAAGACCCAGGCATCGCGGTGGGGATGGGAGAACTCATCCCGCCCACTCCTCTCCCCCCAGACCGCGTGGGAACGATGACAACAAAAGGCTGATGGGAAGTAGGGGCATCTTTCTTATCCACCTTGTGAAATGACTGTTCTTGAGCCACGCCCTGAGCTGCTGGGAGGGGGCTCTTCCTGGCTCTGCTCCCCCTGGCAGGGCTGGAACAAGGGGATGGAGAGAGACCCTTTCTGGTGCTAGTTCTGGAGCCCACATAGGTCACGTCATGTGCTGTCTTTGGCCCTAATGGGGCCTAGTGCTGATGTCAGAGGGAGGAGGCTCTCATCTTCCTTATTTGGGGGGGGTGGTTTGGGGATTACACCTGGCTGTGCTCGGTGATTACTTCTGGCTCTGCACTCAGAAATCACTCTTGACATGCTTAGGGGACCCTATGGGATGCCGGGAACCAAACGGGTCCGTCCTGGGTTGGCTGCATGCAAGACAAATGTCCTACCGCTATGCTATCGCTCACTCTGGCCCCCTCCCATCTTCCTTGGCTCTTTTTTTCCTTCCTGTCACAGAGACTTCAAGTGAACTAAGCCAGAGCCTTGCAAACCTCTCTTCAACCCTTGACTTTGAAGAAGCAGGAGCAGCTCCTCAAGAACCCTTCTTAGCCATTCTCCTTGTTCCTTGTTCCCCTCTGCTGGGGCCCGTCTTTGGGTCCCTGGCTGGTTCTTTCGAGGCCCCTTTGGAGGAGCAGTCCCTGGCTTCTGCCTTCCACTACTAGTCTCTTGCCTCATTTGATAAAATAAAAGTGTTAGGGAGCCAGTGAGACGGATGCAGATGGAGTCACTCCTTGGCATGTGGCCGGCCCCAGTTCTATTCCTGATGCCACTTGCTCCCCCCAACACTGCCTGGTGAGACCTGGCGGCTCTCCCTGAGCCCAACCGGAGATGGCCTGAGGTGCTGGGGTGGTCCTCACATCCCTAGCACCTCAGGCTGAGGAGTACCACACCCTTGCATTGAATCTCTAGCCCTATTAGCCCCATATCCTGGGGAAGGTCCTGACTTCCTGAGCACTGCCTGGGAGAGCCCTCTTACCCCCCAAAAAAGATTTTCTTCTTTGTCATTATAATACATGTTTGGTGTTGTTTTTGTTTGTTTCTTTGATTTTGGTTTCTGGACCACACCTGGCGGCACTCGGGTTCCTCCTAGCTCTGCGCTCGTAAATCACTCCTGGCAAGCTCGAGGGACCATATGGGATGTCTGGAATAAAACCCGGGTCCGGCCATGGTTGGCCGCGTGCAAGGCAAATGCCTACCGCTGTGCTATCACTCTGGCCCCTAGACTCCTAGAAGCTTGCTTCATCTGGAGCAGGGGTCCTCAAACTTTTTCAACAGGGGGCCAGTTCACTGTCCCTCAGACCATTGAAGGGTCTGACTCTAGTAAAAACAAAACTTATGAACGAATTCTTATGCACACTGCATAGATCTTATTTTGCAATGAAGAAACAAAACAGATACAAATACAGTATGTGGCCTGCGGGCCATAGTTTGAGGACCACTGAGAGGGTCTGGTGGGAGGTGGTTGATTGGTCAGTTGGTCAGTGGCATGTGGCATTAGGGGACGGGGTGGTGGGCAGTGCCGAGTGTGTTGTAGGACTGTTGGCAGCCCAGAGGCTCTAGGGGCCTGTGGGGTCTGGGGGCTCTCAGGATTGGGGAATTGGTGCCGCTTGGTGGGGGGGCGGAGCCTGGCCCCACCTCTCCCCTGCTCACTTTGAGAAAAGTCCAGATTTTTCCCATGAATTTTTCCATGTTGCTCTCTTGTTTTTGTTTTAGGACTGCACCTGGTGGGCGGGGTGCTTGAGGGGCTGGTAGGGAGACCCTCGGTGGTGCCATAGATGGAACTTTTGGGGTCAGCTGTGTGCAAGAGGGTACCTTAACCCCTGTGCCATTTCTTTGGCTCAAACTTGAAATTGTCTTTATTCGAGGAGGGAAGAGGTTTGTTGTACCACAGCCACTGATACTCAGGAGTTACTCTAGGCTCTGTGCTTAGGGATCACTTCTGTCAGGTCGGGGGAACCCTGTGGGAGACCAGACATCGAACTCCACTCTGCTGGGTACAAGGCCAGTGCCCTCTCCTTGTACTGTCGCTCCAGCCCTTCTAGTTGGTTCCATTCAAGCCTGCCCAGAGACCTGAGGCGTTGGGCCAGAGTTGGCCACGGCCTCCTCAGGTGACTCCCAAGTTTTTTGCCCGCAGGAAGAGATGTCAGGAGAAAGCGTGGTGAGCTCAGCGGTGCCGGCGGCTGCGACCCGCACCACCTCCTTCAAGGGCGCCAGCCCCAGCTCCAAGTACGTGAAGCTGAACGTGGGTGGGGCGCTCTACTACACGACCATGCAGACGCTCACCAAGCAGGACACCATGCTCAAGGCCATGTTCAGCGGCCGCATGGAGGTGCTCACGGACAGCGAGGGTAAGCAGGGTGTCCATGGCCTGCCCACTTCAGGCTCTTTTCTTTTCTTTTCTTTTCTTTTCTTTTCTCTTTTCTCTTCTCTTCTCTCTCTCTCTCTCTCTCCCTCTCTCCCTCTCTCCTCCCTCTCTCTCTTTCTCTCTCTTCTCTCTCTCTCTCTCTCTCTCTCTCTCTCTCTCTCTCTCTCTCTCTCTCCCCCCCTCCATTCCTCAATCCCTCCCACCGGGGCCTTGGCACACAACCTTTGCTGTCATCTGTCCTGCCAACCAAACAGTTGCCTGGCCCAGTGCCCCGTTGCTCTGGAGTGAAGTAGAGGCACTCACTCTGGGTCCTTGAGACTCCCCTGATGGGCTCAGGGAAGTATATGGGATGCCGGGGACTGAACCTGGGTTGGCCGCATGCTAGGAATGGCCTCTACCCTGTGTTGTGCTGTTGCACTGGCCCTGGGAGAGTTTTGATTCCAGCTGGAATTCAGGGCCCAGAGCAGTTTCAGAGGGAAGGAGAGCAGATTCCTCATCTGGGTTTCCCTCTGGCTCCTGGGGAGGGTCAGACCAAGGAACTTGAGGCTCCACATGGGGATTCTGGCCTGCTGGGGAATCTGGGCGGGTGAAACCTGTGTGCAGCGCTGCAGCCTATTCGCTGGAGAACGAGAAGTGCAGACAGTGGCACCCCCTCCCCAAGGAAGCAGGCTAGGGCGGCTTCTCTTCCGGCCTACCTGGCTTCAGGCAGGGCTCATAGAAGGCAGCCAAGGGGCAGCCCTGGCTGGTGGCCATGTGACTGCTGCTGAGGGGACACACTGAGCCCTCCCTTCCCATGCCCTTCCTCCGTGGTCTGAGGTTGTGCCCAGAGCCTGGGCTGCCCGCTGCTGCCCTTTGCGTGGCCGGGAAGGCACTCAGGATGCAGGTCCGCTCTCTGCCCCCTTCTTCCTTTGTTTTGTGCTTTGGGGCTTTGGGCCACACCCAGCAACACTCAGGCTCCTCCTGGCTCTGCTCAGGAATTAGTCCTGGCAGCGCTCTGGGATCCTCTGGGATTGAACCCAGGCCAACCGCATGCAAGGCAAATGCCCTCCCCACTGTTCTATTGCTCTGGCCCCTCTTTCCGTCCGCCCTTTGTGCTCTGATATGGACCCAGCACCCCAGCCTGTATGCCTACGTCTCACAGCCTTTGGGAGCTCCCCTGAAGGCCAGGCATGCCATGGGGGTGGGGAGTCTGGCCTTCCGGTCCCTGCTGTGCCGTCAGAACAGCCTTGTTGGCACCTGGTAAGTGCACAGTGTGTCGAACCCGACATGTGACCTCCGGGACACCCTAGAACATATGGCCCAGGTCCCCCCATCCCTTGCTTGACATGAGACAAAAGCCCGTCAGCAGCCATGAAGTTTGTACCTATGTGGGGGCCGGAAATGCCAAGGTGGGCCCCACCAGGTGAGGGATTGTCACAGTGTGCTACCCTTTGAAGCAGCGGTAGCCGGAGACAGACGACAGGCCCATGAACAAGAGTCGGAATCTCGGGAAGCGGCTTGAGAAGCAAGGTGTTTCTGGGTGCAGAGGGCCCAAGGGTGCGTGGTGCCCCCTGCCTGTGCACCTACGCTCAGAGAAGGATCCAGGCGCTCCATGGAGCTGTTTTGGGTGGCCAGCCTCGAGAGCTGCTCCCAAATGCCCGTCTGCCAGGTGTTGTAGGCGAGGGAGAGGGGCTGAGTTGGCTCCCCGTGTTGCCTGGTCCTCCCTCTTGGGGGACCAGAGGCCAGTGGACGCTCCTTGGGGGAAGGAGATGAGCAGCCCATGGCCTGGAGCCCACACATGTTCTCCCGCAAACTGGACTGTGGGCCTCACCAGCTGCTGCTGCTGCGAGACACAACAAGCACGGAAGCCTCTGGGTGCTGCCAGAATCAGCTCCGCGTGCCCAGGCTTCCTGCCTCGTCCCTTGGACCCTACTACCCCCTGCAAGATGGCGTTCCTAGAACAGAAAGGGGCTGGACAGAACAGTTACCCCCGCATGTGAGCAGAGCTAGGTCTCTCCCAAGTTGGCGCCTCTCCACAGTGCCCTGGCACATCTCTGCTGCCACCAGCCTGCATCTCTACTACTCCATGCGCCTGTCTGCCTTTTTGCCCTTTAAGCCTACAGATTTGTGGCCCCCCTGCAACAGGCTCATACTCCACCCCACCTCCACCCCCCAGGAGCTGCACGCCCTGTGTTTGCTTTTCTCTCCTGGGCCCTGGAGCCGCCTGTGGCAGGGAATCCAGTTTATGCTTTGAAAACAGCCAAACTCTGCCAGAAGTCTGTGCGCTGATGGAAACCGCATGGCCGGGGCCTGGCTTCATCAGCCTTATTTATCCGAAGCATTTCCTGGCGCATTCTTGAGCCGTCGCCCAGCCCAGCCTCGTGGGCTCCTGCTCATTTACAGAAACTCTGATGCTGGAATCCCGCTCTCGTTTCCCAGAGGCCCAGTCATCCAGGTGGCAGGGCTGGGGCTGGGTCTGCTCAGCTGCTCTGTGTCTCCGGGACTAAGCGGCTGCCTCTGTTTGGGCGAGAGGCATTTATTTCCCTCGAGCTGCTGCTTCTCTGCGCCTTCCTCACCCCCCACGGGAATGTCCCCAGCCTCTGTTTCACCCACCCTGCTTTTAACCTGTCTCAAGAAGAACTACTTTACTAGGGTTTGTGCTGGTTTTGTCCAGGGGACCTTGGTTCTCAAAACAGAGGTTGAGGGCAACCCCACCACCAGCCCTAAGGAGACATTTGGTCCCTGTTTGGAATCCTCTTCTCTCACTGGGTCTAGAGGAGGAGTCTCTCAGAGAGCCCCCCCAAACGTGTCTGTCTCTGGTGGAACCTACAGAACCTCTGGCTTTCTCAGGGAGCCACGCCAGCCTGCAGCAGGATTGATGAGGACCCTGGGAAGCGGGCGGGGTGACCTCCCTGGCCCCCACGTAATGAGCCGTGTTCCTGGTTTCTGGCTCTGCTCAGCGGTCAAGCCTACTCCAGAAGTGACAGACTGGGGCTGGTCTGGCTGGTGTGTGCCTCCGTGGCCCGGCTGTCATGGGCCAGTCGGTGCTTACCTGAGGTTACTAGAGAGGAATTCCTGTACAGGCACTGTTGGGTGGGGGGGATCCCTGAGGACCATGAGGAATGGCTGGTCTCGGGGGAGATGTGGTAGGAGACAAGCAGACACCCTAGAAAGGTCTCCCGGTCCTGGCAGTCTTACTCTGCAGTTATCAGGGAGTAGCTGGGACATTCTCACCCAGGGGTTGTATAGATTTGGGGCTGCCCTCAGTAGTGCTCCGGCCATTCCTGACCTTGGTGGTGGGTGCTCAAGGACCACTTTCAGTGACAGGGATCGAACTGGGGTCATGTGTGTGCAAGGCCAGTGCCTTAACCTTGTCCTGTCTCTCCGAGTGGCTTGGCCAAGGGTTTTTTCCAGGGTCCTTTGGAATGTGTGTTAGGCCTCTGGGGTCTTGGCATCCCAAAACAGAGCGCCTGGGGGACAGTTGCCTCCAGCCAGCGGGGCTGGGCTGGGTGGGCAGGCAGGGCCCAAGGCACTCTTGTCTCTGCGGCCCTCGAGCAGGTGAGCTGGGTCCCATCCTTGCTCCTGGTCCTGCTGCGCTCCAGAAGGGGAGAAGCGTGTGCCGGGTACCAGGCGCCCCCTTCGCCCTCTGCAGGCTGGATCCTCATCGACCGATGTGGGAAGCACTTTGGGACCATCCTCAACTACCTTCGAGACGGTGCCGTGCCCTTGCCTGAGAGCCGCCGAGAGATTGAGGAGCTGCTGGCAGAAGCCAAGTACTACCTGGTGCAGGGCCTGGTGGAAGAGTGCCAGGCAGCACTGCAAGTAGGCATCACCGCACGCGCACACACACACACACACACACACACAGCAGAGCTTGGGGGAACATACGCACACACACACGACACTTTGAAGCTCACTCCTGGCACACACACACACACACACACACTTTGAAGCTCAGCTGACTCCTGGCAGAGCTTAGGGGAACGACGTACACACACACACACACACACACACACACACACACACACACGACACTTTGAAACTCAGCTCATACCTGGCAGAGCTTAGGGGAACATTATATAGCGCCAGGTATGAAACACAGGTCAGCTGCATGCCAGGCAACTGCCCAGCCTGCTCTGCTGCCTCTCCCCTGGAAGTGTGAACTCACTGAACTGGGAGGCCTCCCTGGCCGAGACCCCGCTCCCCAGAAATCCTGCCCCAGAAGAAAGCTCACAGTGCTGCAGGGCCGGTGTCAGACAGAGGCGCCATCTCTCTCTCCTCTCTCTCCCTTCCTCTCTCTGTCTCTCTTACACACACACACACACACACACACACACACACACACACACACATTTCTTTTCAGATATTCACTATACGCCACGTTACCTTCAGACTTTGCTCTAAGAAGTTGGAGTTGAACGCACTCAAATTACCACTCCCTAACCACCAGCAAGCTCGGAGACATGGTTCCTTCCACAGCATAGTTCATCCTAGTGGAAAGAAACCAGTATCGTCCCGTCCCGTGTGTCCCCCCCCCCCCCCCGCCCTCAACCCAGGAGGCCTGAGCACTCCCCACTAAGTGTCTTGCTGTCTTGACTGTCTGGGGTGACCCAGGGTGTACCCCTCACCCCTAAGACTCCCAGGTGTGGCCCCTCTGAAATTTTTGTTCGTTTGTTTCTTTCCCTCTTTTTTGGCCACACTCGGCAGTGCTTAGGGGTTCCTCCTGGCAGGCCTGGGGACCGTATGGAATGTCAGAACTCCAACCTAGCACTGTGCTCTTGCTCTACCCTCCCTCTGGAATGTTTTTAATCTGTACCTCAAGACTTGACCTTTGTGCTGTGCTGTGAAAAACTGCAGAGAAGGCAGCATGTTCTTGAGCTTTTCTGTTTATGGTTCCTTTTGATTTATGACTTTTTGTTTTGTTTTTGTTTTTGGGCCACACCTGGCGGTGCTCAGGGGTTCCTCCTGGCTGTCTGCTCAGAAATAGCTCCTGGCAGGCACAGGGGACCCTATGGGACACCGGGATTCGAACCAACCACCTTTGGTCCTGGATTGGCTGCTTGCAAGGCAAACGCCGCTGTGCTATCTCTTTGTGATTTATGACTTTTTTGAGGCGCCAGGCAGATCCACGATCTTCACCTTAGGCGCTCTCAAGACCTTGCTCCATCGTGTGGCTTCCCTGGTTTTCTGAGTCTCTCCCTCATGAGGTCCTTGGGTTTTCAGAACTCTCAGGTTTATTTTTATCTTGGAAATCTGCCCTGAGGGCCCCTTCCTGTGGTTCCCCCCAGCACTGATCTCCTGGTTTCACTTTTCCTTTCCCAAGTAATTTTTCCCTGTTCAGTTTCTCTCAGCCCCTCCACATTGGTTCGTTTCTTGGGTCACACCAGGCGGTGCTCGGGGCTTATTCCTGGCTCTGGTCGGGAATCGCATTGGGTGGGTCTCAGGGCACCCTGTGTGGTCTGGGCAGGGGCCCTGCATTCAAGGCCAGCACCTCTTCGCCTTGGTGCCTACAGCTGCATCACCCACAGACCCCGTCGCACCCTTTCTTCTCAGTTTTGCTTTTTCATACCACTCGCTGCACAGTCCTTGCAGTTGGCCTGCAGGATCTTCTGTCTGGTCTCTCTGGGGCCTCATTCTGACCTTCGTTTCCCACTGCCTTTATTGCCAAGCTCCTCCCCATTTCTCTCTCAGTTCGGGGGTCCCACCTCGCCTTAGACCAGGGGTCCTCAAACTTTTTAAACAGATGGCCATAGTTTGAGGACCACTGCCTTAGACCCTCCATGCATAGTCTGACACTCGTGATCACCAGTGGAAACTTGGCAGTCGGGTTTGGCAAAGCCTAAGGTGCTGAGTGACCCTCCGCCAGCCAGAGGCCTTGAGGGATTCGGGGTGGAGCAAGAAGGCAGCCATCTTCCTCGGGACTCCTGCCGGCTTTATCCTGGGCTTTGACGAGGGGAGAGCCAAGCACTCAGTCCCCCATTTTCCCAAATACCTGCTCGCCTTTCTCCCACAGGACGGTTGATGGTCTCCTGCCTTTGGCTTCCGGGCCTTCCCTGGCCGACACCTTGATGACAGGCCCTCTCTGCTTGGCAGAGGATCTGTGGCAGAGGTTCCGCCAGCGGCCTAGTTTCCGCTTCCTCCCAGCCTGGGGCTTCAGGTCTCCTCCCTCTCCTTAGCATCACTCTGTTTCCTTTTGTTTCCTTTGTCCGTTTCCTCTTCACTTCCTGGCAGTGGGAGGTTAAGCTCTTAGCAATGCCAACCTCTGGCCTCACATCCCTGGGCATATGACATTGGTGCGAGTATTCACAGAGCCCCAGCCCTGAGCACCCCGGCACCCCACCAGCTGGCAGAGGCAGAGGTCCATGCTGTGCGATCTTCCCCGGTTGACGTCCTGTTTTGTTTTTTGTTTTTTTTCTTTTTCTGTTTTTTGGGCCACACCTGGCGTTGCTCGAGTTCCTTCTGGCTCCGCACTCAGAAATTACTCCTAGCAGGCTTGAAGGACCATATGGGATGCCTAGGGTTGAGCCGGGTTCGTACTGGGTCTACCACGTACAAGTCAGATGCCCTGCTGCTGTGCTCTCGCTCCGGCCCCTGATGTCCTGTTTTCTTTCAGCAGAACAAAGATACTTACGAGCCTTTTTGCAAAGTCCCTGTGATTACCTCGTCCAAAGAAGAGCAGAAACTTATAGCGACTTCAAATAAGGTAGCTTGGGGAACAGAGACATACGGTGACTTCAAATGGGGGGCATGGTGATATTTTTTTTCTTCCGCTAAGGGTGAAGCTTCCAGGAACCTTGGGGGAAAACCTTGTCAGTGGCCTGAGCCACTGTGTAGGCCTTGTGTGGGCTCCCACCCTTCACCCGTGTTCCCCTTGTGTGGGCCCTGGCTCCCCGTCTTCAGCCTAGTGGTAGAGCCTGGGTGGGGCAAGCCAGAGGCTCACTGGCCCCATCTTCCCCTCACGCTTCTTTTCTCCCAAACACCCCACAGCCGGCCGTGAAGCTGCTGTACAACAGGAGCAACAACAAATACTCGTATACCAGGTAAGGTTCTGGCCAGGAGAGGAAGGCCTGCTCCCACCAGCTGGGGCCTGCCCCATGACCCCAAGGGTGGTCTCTGTGTGTCAGGGGTGCTCAGGAAGGCAGACAGGTAGAAGGTCCTCCAGCTCAGGAAGAACCGCCCCATTTGTTTCCCAGGTGAACCACCTCCCTCACAAGGTGCAGTGGGTTTTGTCTTTGGGCCACACCTGGCAGCACTCGGGTCACTTCTTGCTCTGCACTCAGAGATCGCTCCTGGCAGGCTCGGGGACCCTACGGGATGCCGGAGATCGAACCCAGGTTGCCTGTGTGCAAGGCAAATGCCCTCCCTGCTGTCCTGTGGAATCACTGGTTCTATTCTAGTCAAAACAGGTTGTCTGTCTGTCTCCCATGGTGGCTTGGCCGTCTCACATTCCCACCAGCGCTGCTGTAGATTCTGGAAAACCTTCAGGGCCTGAGAATGGGTTGCTCTGAGTCAGGACTTTAGGCTGGTGTGTCTGGATTTACTGAGTTTCCTGGGAACCCAGAAGCCCTGGGAGAGATAACTTTCCCTTGGGGAGTTCTAGTCTGCTGGTGGCTGGGGGGCCTACCCCCCCCCCCAGCTGCCTCTTCTGTGCCCTGTGCCCATGGGCCTGGGTTGTCCCAGACCTTCTCTGGTGCTCCGCTTGGGAGCTTAGAGACCAGAGCAGCCAGTTTGCTCCTGGACAGTTCCTTGCCCTGCTTTTTGTGCCTCGCTCTGTGCTAGTACCTGGCTCACGCTGTTCTTGTGGGGTTGCGATTGGTGAGGGCAGACTATACCCCTGCAGTCAGGTGGAGCACCAGCCAAAGGGGTGGCTGTGAGGACCAGCCTGTGGTGCCCTCGCCAAACATGTTTTCTGCAGCAACTCAGATGACAACATGTTGAAGAACATCGAGCTGTTTGACAAGCTGTCACTGCGCTTCAACGGACGGGTCCTGTTCATCAAGGACGTCATTGGGGACGAGATCTGCTGCTGGTCCTTTTACGGCCAGGGCCGTAAGATCGCCGAGGTCTGCTGCACCTCCATCGTCTACGCCACCGAGAAGAAGCAGACTAAGGTAGGAGCCAGGGCGGCCAGCGCCTGTCGGACTGTCGGTTGGGCTTCTTCACCCAGGAGCACCCTCAGCTCAGAATGGAAAGCCGGGGCCTGTTTACATGGACACTCAGGGCCACTTCCCTGGGACTCCAGCCCCCTACCCCCATCTCTGTTCCAGGTCTCCATGGCTTCATTCTCCCCCTGGGCTTGGCGGGGGGGGGGGGGGCACAGCTGCCTCCTATCTGCTCCCTGAGCCTAGAGCCAGGAGCACACCCCAGCCCTCCCCTAACCTGCCCCTGTCCCCCAGTTTAACTAGTAGTGATCAGTAGTAAGGATGTGGGGCTGGAGGGGTGGTTGAGGCGGAAGGTGCTTAACCTCCGATGCAGCCACACCAGTGACCGACTCTGGCTTCCACCCCTGGGCCCACCTCTGGGTCCATGAGCACCGCAGCTGCCAGGCCTTAGCAGAGTCGGAATAGACAGCGAGCAACGCTCCCCCACGGTTAGGGTGGCCCCAGATGAGGCCTTAGGGGCCCGGCCAAGGTGGTGGCGCAGCGCCCACATACTTGACTCGCTCTCGGCCCCGACTCACGCAGGTTGAGTTTCCCGAAGCCCGGATCTACGAGGAGACACTGAATATTTTGCTCTATGAGGCCCAGGATGGCCGAGGGCCCGACAACGCACTGCTGGAAGCCACGGGCGGAGCAGCCGGGCGTTCCCACCACCCCGACGAAGATGAGGAGCGAGAGCGGGAGCGGATCGAGCGGGGTATTGAGCGGGTCCGGAGGATCCACATCAAGCGACCCGACGACCGGGCCCACCTGCACCAGTGAGCAGCTGGCCCTGCCTGGCCCGGCCCACCACACCCTCCCCGCCTCCTGCCTCGCTGCATTTGGTCCCCGCCAGCGCCCGGAGCCCCGGAGACCCTGGTAACAAGTCGAACGGTTCTTCTGCTACTTCCTGACAAGGTGGATTGTCTGTAGGCGCATGAGCAGCCCTCCAGTGGGTCTAGGCTCCCGCCTTTCTCCCAGGACAAGGACGCGAGGGTGGGACAGGGCGTGAGCCTATGTCAACCTCAGTGGGTGGTGGTGCCTGTTGGGGGAGGCTGGCGAGCCTTTTGGAGTTCAGTCGTATAGCTTCCCAGTGGGCACAGCAGTATCTGCACCCCCTTTCCAGCCCCAGGTACTGGCTCGTACCATCCACATGCTAGGCCTGCCCCATACTTGGGTCCAGATGACCCTTGGGGACTTCAGGGTGCCCACGTCTGTGGCCGCTGCGGCTGGGCCAGGCTGGGCAGAGCTGCCCCTCCCCACTGCCCTCCAGGGGCGCCTGCTGGTTCCAGGCGCCATTTCCTCCTGGGCCTTCCCTGTCCCATTGGCCTTGCTGCTGCAAGTGGATCCCCCTCCAGGTCCCAACCTGTAAATTAAACGCAGCCTCCCAGACTCCGTCCCCACAGCAGGGACACTGCCATGGGGGTAGCTTGGTGGCTGTGAACCTGGCCATCGCTCGGTGGGGGGAGGGCTCCCTCATGTCTTGGATTTTAACCGTGTGGATGGGTGGATGGAGTGAGAGTGAGCAGAGTGAGAGGTACAGCCCCTTGTGGGGCTGGTGGGCGCTGTGGCATGTCTGTCGAAGGGAGGCGTGGGTTGTGCTCAGGACCACTGGAGCGGGGCCTTCTGCACAGTGCCTGGTTACCTACCTCCCGGGCTCCTTCATACCTGCTCCAGATGGCCCAGCATGTGGTGATTGAGGCTAGACTTGGTAGAGAAAGTATTGACAGGCTGTGAGCATGTTGAGATGGGTGGAGCAGTGACGGGCTCAGTACAGTGGAATCGTGAGCTGTGAGTGTGTGAGTAGGGTGGAGTAGTGAGGGGCTGTGAGCCTGAATAGGTTGGAATCATGGTGGGCTGTGAGTGTGTGAGTAGAGTGGGGTAGTGACGGGCTGTGAGCCTGAGTAGGGTGGAATTGTGACGGGCTGTGAGAGTGTGAGTAGATAGGGGACGGTTTCCCTCTGCCTCTCCAGGGGGCTGTGACTATTTTATACCAAAGGGATTCATTCCTGGGGCAACCCAGCACACATGGTGTTCCCAAAAATGTTTCTATTTTGAATTGATTTGTACTGTTGAGACTTTTCTCTACCACTCTCCCCGTGGTAGTTCTCTGCCTTTACTTTGTACCCACCAGCCAGCCAGGCCTACAATCACGAGAACAATCACACGTGACTACAGAGCACACCGTGGGTAGAAGCTTTTGACACTGCCCTTTAGGAAACTTTTGTATAGGGCTATCTTGGTGTGGAGCAGGCCAGGGGACGGCTAACCAGATAACGTCTCGTAAATGTTTTCTGCCGTTCACAACCGACCCTTGGCAACCCTTGAGTTGAACTGTTTTATTTTTAGAAAGGTAAAAAAAGAATGTTTGGATTTTTTTTTTGGTAGCAATGGAAAAGCCATCATAACTAGTTTGTAAAAAATGTTTCCCAAGGAATTCATTCACGTGTGGAACAATCTGATCTGTGTTTGGCTTCTCTGTCCCGTGACCCCGTGTCCCGGCAGTCTCTCCACTTGGACTCTTCTTAGAGCTTTGCAGTTTCTCTAGGCGTGCATCTCGGCTTCCCTAGAGGACTTAGCCAGCTTTCTGTGTGAGCCGCCTGATACTGTGAGGTGGCCAAGCAAGGTTCAGTCCCAGCTCTGTCGCCAAATAAGACCCTACACAGAAGCCGCACTATAGATGTTGGTCCTACAAGCAAGTGGAAACTGTTCATAATGGTTACGGATCAAGCAAAACCCTGTATGGTTTGGTGAGGCGTCAGGGTTAGGTGGACCTTTCAAAGCCACAAAGCCACTTCTGGTCAGAAGTTCAGTTCCTTTAAATCAGTCCTCATTGTGTCTCGGGGCCGCTGCCCCAGGTGACTCTGGGCACGGCTGTCCCTCAGGGTCGTTCCCCTTCTCCCCACCCCACCCCCTGTCCCAGCCGTGTGTCTCTTGAAAACTTGCTCTGTGTTCCTGTAGTGATGTGCCGGACAAGCATTTGTGGATGGGAAATAAAAGTTCCGCTTCTCTCCTTGTCTGGGTCTTTTCAGGAGGGTCAACACAGTTGACCAACATCTGTGTTGGGGTGCAGAGGGCAGAACTTGCAGCTGGAACGGCAGACGCCCCTCAGTAGCAAAGGTCTTGGGTTGATGGAGCAGCACCAACACAGAGCCAAGGCAGCTTTGCAAGGCATGAAATGTTCTTCCTTTCAGCCCATATGCCTGGTTCTGTCCTTGCAGCAGGTGGGCAGCTTGGGAAGGAGAAAGCTTGTTCATCCTGGAGCTCCCAGTGGGGTCCTTTGCAGCCAGTCCTGTGGGTGACCCGAGACTGGGTCCCAGATACACATGATGACCCAGTGCCTTGGGTGGGGGAGCTCTGGCATGAGGGCCCTTGCTCCAGATACACTTCTTTTCCAGAGCTGCTGGAGTTCAATCCACTGTCGGGTCCCCCCCCCCCCGTCGGCCGGGGCAGCGGTGGTGACGGGCATGATCAGGGGCAGCTGCCTCTCAGGATGTCACGTTGACTGACACCTACGAGTCAGCGTGCAAAGTTAGGAACCTCCCGCTTGGGCCTCCCCAGAAGGAAGCAGTTTTCACCCCCACTGTCAGCATCAGCCAGGCGGGTCTGGGGGAACCCGGGGGACCCGGTCCCACCTGCCACCAAACAAGCCACGCCGAGAAATAGCGTGTGGTGCCAGAGTAATCAGGAAGACACTGGTGATAGCAGGGTCAGACTCGGGCTTAAGGGCCAGCACAGTGGGTGGCTGGCTGACCCAGATTCAATCCCAGCATCCCTTACGGTTCCCCAATCCCCCACCAGGAATGATCCCTGAGCACTGATCGAGGAGGCTGCCCCAAGCACAGCCAGATGTGCCTTCCAAAGAACGAAGACTAAATTGGTTTAGGACAGCATGTAAGCAGGAGAACTGGCTTGTACTCAAGGTCAGAAGTGACCTTACATTCTGGTTTGGCTTTGGTTTGGGTCCATCACCCGTGGACTCAGGGATCACTCGTGGCAGAGTCACTGTGGAACTCAGGGACTGACCATGTGCACTCTGGGGCTCAAACATGGGTTGGCTGTGCAAGGCCCTTTGCTTAAAGATTTTAATGATGGCCTGAAGAACTTGTTGTATTTCGGGTGTATTTTACAGGCGACCGCTGTGTTCTATTTACATGTACAAAATGCCTTAGGGACCAGTAAATTGGTGCTTGCCTTGTATGTAACCGGCCCAGGTTCATTCTTGGCACCCTCTATGGTCCCCTGAGCATTGCTGGTGTGGCCCAAAAACGGAAGGGAAAAATAACGGGGAGCCGGAACAGTAGCACAGCGGGTAGGGCTTTTACTTGCAATCAGCCGATCTGGGTTGGATCCCCAGCATCCCATAGGGTCCCCCGAGCCTGCCAGGGGTAACTCCGGAGTGCTTCTGAGTGTGGCCAAGAACAACAAAAAAACAACAAAAGGCCAAATGTCCTAGTGAAATGAGACTGATGCGTGCACAGGGAGAGAGATGCACTAATACTTCACGTGATGAAGCCCCCACGGGAGAGTGTAAGACAGTCCTGTGCCGACAAGCCCAGCACTTGGGCCACTGCTCAGTGTCAGGTAAACCCAGAGCCTCATTCCCGCCCAGAAAGTGCATCTGAGATCCAGCCCGGCTGGCTTTTCACCGGGCTTTCCCTCTACTCCACACCATGCTATCTTGCTTTTCTCTCTCCAGAAAAATCCTGTCCTCCCCTAAACATGTTCCTCTTTCTCCTCACATATTTCTAAGTCTTCATTAAAAGAAAAAAAAGGGAAAAGGGCCCGGAGAGATAGCACAGCGGTGTTTGCCTTGCAAGCAGCCGATCCAGGACCAAAGGTGCTTGGTTCGAATCCCGGTGTCCCATATGGTCCCCTGAGCCTGCCAGGAGCTATTTCTGAGCAGACAGCCAGGAGTAACCCCTGAGCACCGCCGGGTGTGACCCAAAAAACCAAAAAAAAAAAAAAAAAAAAAAAAAGGGAAAAGATTCTATCTTGTTTTTGTTGTTTATGTTTGGTTTCGATGGGTTTGGTTTCGGGGCTCTCAGAGGCTCTTCCTGGCTCTGCGCTCAGGATCACTCCTGGCAGGCTCCGAGGACCCTATGGAATCCTGGGGATCAAGCCCAGGTCTGCTGGATGCAAGGCAAATACCCTCCCCACTGTGCTCTCACTCCGGCCCCAATCACTTTTTTTTTTTTTTTTTAAGTTTTTGGTTTTTGGGCCACACCCGGCGGTGCTCAGGGGTTACTCCTGGCTGTCTGCTCAGAAGTAGCTCCTGGCAGGCACGGGGGACCCTATGGGACACCGGGATTCGAACCAACCACCTTGGGTCCTGGATCGGCTGCTTGCAAGGCAAACGCCGCTGTGCTATCTCTCCGGGCCCCCAATCACTTTGTTTTGTTTTTTTTTTTTTTTTTTTTTTTTTTTTTGGTTTTTGGGCCACACCCGTTTGACGCTCAGGGGTTACTCCTGGCTATGCGCTCAGAAATCGCCCCTGGCTTGGGGGGACCATATGGGACGCCGGGGGATCGAACCGCGGTCCTTCCTTGGCTAGCGCTTGCAAGGCAGTCACCTTACCTCCAGCGCCACCTACCCGGCCCCCAATCACTTTGTTTTTAATAGGTGGTTTTCCACCACGTCTGGATTAGAACCTGCTGAGTCCCTGTGAATGAGGGTGCAGGACTCTGCCTGGCCCATAGGCTTCCAACTCTCAGGCCCCATGAAAAGTTGGGCTCCTCATTGAAGGTGGGGATCAGCCAGGTCCCAGGTCCAGACAGCAGGCAAACTCTGCCTCTCCCCCCCACTCTGGGTTTGGAGCAGCAGCATTAGCAACATTTTCTTTGAGGTTGTGGCGCCACACCCAACAGTGCTCGGGACCTTCCTGGCTCTGTGCTCAGGAGTGACTTCCAGCATTGACCAAGGGCCCACATGTGGTGCTGGAGACGGACCAGTTGTCAGCTACTCTGCAGGCAAGGGCAGGAAGCTCTCCCCTGTCCCCTGGGTGAAGTTTTCACCTGCATTCTCCCCAAACTCCCTCTCCCCAACACAGCCACTCACCACTGTTAATTGTCCTTTTTTATCTTTATAGATTTGCTCTTCTGGTCCAGTGTCAAAAACAATGGTGCCTTCTCTCCCGGGACTAATATAAAATTGTAAACTGAAAATGCACAAAGCCTTATGTTACATTTTTCTCCACCTTCCGTGTGCCCAAGAGCCTGCTTAAAGCAGTACTGGGGCAGAAACAATAAATACCACAGCAGCAGGGCATTTGCCTTGCACAAGGCCGACCCAGGTTCGATCCCCAGCATCCCATATGGCCCCCCAAGCCTACCAGGACGGATTTCTGAGTGCAAAACCAAGAGTAACTTCTGAGCGTCACTGGATGTGGCCATAAACCGAAGAAAAATAAAAATAAAATAAAAATAACGGGGCCAGAGAGATAGCACAGCAGTAGGGCATTTGCTTTGCATGCAGCCAGTCCAGGATGGACAGTGGTTCGAATCCTGGCATCCCGTATGGTCCCCAAACCTGCCAGGAGCGATTTCTGAGCAGAGCCAGGAATACTCCCTGATCATTGCTGAGTGTGACCAAAAAAATAAAGCGGTACTAAGATCCAAATGTAAATCAGGCTCCTTTATTTGCTTTTTTGATAGTGCCAGTAACGTCCGAGAGGTTTCTGGCCTCGTTTGACCCTCATTGGGTAGCTAGGTTGGGGACCTGGCTTTTGGGGCCATGCCTGGCAGTGCTCAGGGGCCACGCCTGCCGAGGTGCTGGGGACAGTACAAGCCCTTCTGTGCAAGACCAGCACTTTACCCACTGTCCCATTCCGCCGGCCTTCCGTTGGGTATCTGAAGAACTTGGACTTAAAACTGACCCATGTGACCTGCCCAGGGCCACAGGATGGAAACACCTGAGTCTCGACCCTCGACTCACACTCAGGATGTGTGTGTGGGAGTGCTGGCAGGCCTGGGCCACAGGCTTTCTTGGGACACCCTACAGGTTTGTCAGTACTTTCTCGGCAGGCTCAAACCTCCGTCCCAAACAGGCACCCACAGCAAATAGGTCTGACGCCTGGGCAGGTAGGCTGGTAAGAGCACTGTAAGCTGAGTCACATGGCTCCTGTGCTAACATGGGGCAAAGGGCCTCCCAGCCCCACCAAATTTCCCTCCCCCTCCCCCACTGTGCTTATTTGAAAGAAAAAAAGCAGGAAGGAAGCCGGGAATTGGGGCTTCACTTTGGGCTGTGCTCAGGTCTCACTCCGATGGGCTCAGGGGACCCTGTGGGATGCTGGGAATCAGGCAGGGGCCGGCCACGAGTAAGGCAGATGCCTTCCCTGCTGTGCTCCCTCCAGCCCCACGAACGTTGGGCATCTTTCGGGGGGGGGTACTTTGAACGCTCCCCATCCCCACCCCCTTCCACCACTCAGTGTCCTGCCAAGCGACCCCCACAAACCAACTTCCAGAGCAGGAGCAGATCCCCTACCTGCCCTGCACCACATGGACCAGGTTGTCTCTCTGAACCAGCATGACCAGTTTGGCGACAGCCTCGAAGATGTGCTCGCACTGCAGGATGGCATCACCCTGGGCGGGGAGGCGAGCTCAGGGGTGCGGGCCAGAGTGCCCACCACCAGGTAAAGTCCACAGCAGCCTGGGGACGGACTGGCCGCCACTTACCTTCTGCTTGCTGTTCCCGGGAGAAACGTGGATGACCAAGAACCCGTCCCTCAGGCTGCTCGTCGAGATTCCTTAGGACAGATTCAAAATCAGGGGCCTGGAAATGGTGCAGCTTGACACGAGGCAGGGTAAAGGGGGGCCTGGGCTTGCGCTTTGCACACAGAAACTACGTTTAGTTTCTACTACAGGCTCCGCCTAGCACAATGCCGATGTCGCCCCCAAAACCAAAATAGAAAGACAGACATTGATGACCCCCCTCCAAAAAAAAATCTCAGGCCCGTCTCCTAGCTGGGCACAGGAAGAGACTCAGCCCAGAAATCAGGATGCTGGAGCCAGAGTGATGGCACAGCGGCAGGGCATTTGCCTTGCACGTGGCCAACCCAGGATGGACCCCGTTCAATCCCCGGCATCCTATATGGTCCCACAAGCGCGTGCGCGTTCACACACACACACACACACACCTCTGCAACCACTGCTCACCCCGAAGCGCCGCGTACTCTATCTTCTGCTTGATTTTGGCCTCCTCCACCATGTACGCGGCCCCCTGGGTGAGGAGCAGCTGCCTCGGCCGCACCTTGGAGCCAGTCCTGTCGTACTTGAGCACTGGGACCCCGTACTGCAAGAGGGCACCCACCGGGCCTGTCACTCAGCCCCAGGAAGTACCCCGGGGAGCCCCACAGGCTTTCATTGGGGATTCCCTAAGCCTGAGGAGGCAGGGAGCAGCAGAGATGTTTGCCCCCACTTGGGTACCCCAGCCGTTTCCCCTAGGCTCCTATCTCCCTAGTTCCAGAGGGCTCAGAGCAGCCACTGGAGTGGACCGTCCATCTCCTCCTTTCTCCTGTCACTAATCTGTTTCTTGTTTGGGGGCCACACCCAGTGGTAGCGCTCGGGGCTCTTCCTGGCTGCACTCAGAAATCACTCCTGGAAGCCAGAGTGGTGGTACAGGCAGTAGGGCGTTCGCCCTAGGACTGACCAAGGTTCCATTCCCCCAGCGTCCCATATGGTCCCCAAGCCAGGATTTCTGAGCACAGAGCCAGGAGTAACCCCTGAGCATCACCGGGTATGACCCAAAAACAAAACGAACAAAAAAAAAATTACTAGTGGCCGGGCTCGAGGGACTCTTTGGGATGCCGGGGATCAAACCCGGGTTGGCTATGTGCAAGGCAAACATCCTCCCTGCCGTGATATCTGTCCAGCTCCCAATCACTAACCTGAGAAGCCCACTACAGATCCCACACTCAACTCCTCCCTAACACTTGCTTCCTAGGCTGACTACCCCACAGCGCTCACCGTCCCCCTGCTCTGATGGGCCCCACAGATGCTGTTCCCCTGCCCCCACCAGCCCAGCCCCTTTGAGCAGGAATCCCCCTTCTCACCTGGATCTGCTCACTGCCCAGGAGCTGGAGCACCTTAGGGTTAATGTCGCCTTTATCTAGGAAGGAACCGGAACTTAACTGCCCCGAAATGCTCAGGAAAACCCAGGTCACCCCCCTTACAGCATCACAAGCTGCAGTTCTGGCCCCTTCGTGACCAGGAGGACCTCAGGAAGTGGGGGGACAGGTTGGGGGGGCAGTGGATCTGGGAGCCACTCCCAGTGATGCCCAGCCAATTGGATTCAAGGCATGCACAAGCCTGATCTCTCGGGCCACCTCTGACCCCCTTGGGGCTGCAGAGCCAACTCACCAATCCTACTCTGGGCAAAGGGTTGGTTCAGACTCTCCGCGTAACCTTCTTTCTTGCCCCTGAACACGTCGCTCGCCACCACCTTTTGCTGCATCTGGAACCACATTGATTCTGGGCACAGACACGGTGACCGGGCACCCCCACACTCGGGCTGAGGCTCTTGGCTAAGCTGGGACCTCTGTCCCACAACTGTGTGCGTGGGTCATACCCAAGCAAGGCCTGCTTCGCAAAGCCTGCCCTTGCCCATCGCCCTCTACAATAAGCCCTCGGTGGGGCTGGGGCGACAGCACAGCAAGGAGGGTGTTTGCCTGGCATGTGGCCAATGCCGGTTCAATCCCTGGCATCCCATAGGGTCTCCTGAGCCTGCCAGGAGAGATTTCTAAGCGCAGAGCCAGGAGTAACTTCTGAACACTCTTGGGTGTGGCCCCCACAACAAAAGAGGCTGGATTGCTAACACAGCGGGGATGGCGTTTGCCTTGCATGTGGCTGACCCAGGTCAGACCCAGGCTCAAAACCAGCATCCTATAGGGTCCCCTGAGCCAGCCAGAAGTGATTTCTGAGCGCAAAGCCAGGAGGAACTAACCCATGAGTGCCACTGGGTGTGGACCAAAAACCAATATCTAATTATCATTAATAATAAGCTTCTAGCATCGCCTGATCTCCAGCAAAGCAACCCGGCCCTTGCATGCCCTTACATTCCGGCAGACTCTGAGCCACGCCCCTGCTGAGCCACCTACCCCGCACCTCATACCCCCAGGGTGAGGCAGACACAGATGCCCGCCCGGGCGGGGCCTCCCACACACCCATGGCACCTACCAGCACCCTCTGCTCGGCCGTGATCCCCCGGCAGTACTTCCGCACCAGGTTCCTTGTGCACATGGTCCGGAGCAGCCCTGACACCTGCTTAGAGGAGGACACCCCCTTAGCCAGGTACCCCCCCTATGCTCCCATGCTCCCACCTGGCTCTGGCAGCAGTCTCAGCTGCCTTGTGTCTAGGGCAAGAGTGGCTTCGGGCCAGAGCAATAGCACAGCAGCGGGGCGTTTGCCTTGCACACAGCCGACCCAGGACGGACCCGGGTTTGATTCCCAGCATCCCATAGGGTCCTCTGAGCCTGCCAGGAGTGATTTCTGAGCGAAGAGCCAGGAGGAACCCCTGAGTGCCACCAGGTGTGGCTCAAATAAAAACAAACAAAACAAACAAAACTGAGGTGGCTTCATCCTACAGACATTGGGTCGTGTGGCCCTGGAATCAAGGCTTGGTTTGCATTTGGGCCGTGCTCAACCAAGCTCTAAAAGTGTTTCCAGCCATGCTAAGGATTCAATCCTGGGCCTCTAGGGTGCTCTGGCTTCCCAACCCAAACTAACACTTTTTTTTTTTTTTTTTTTTTTGGTTGTTGGGCCTCACTCGGTGATGCTCAGGCTCTATATTCAGGAATCACTCCTGGCATTTTTTAATTGTGTGACCCAAATAATCAAAAAAGGGGGAGTCAGGGCCAGAGAGATAGCATGGAGGTAAGGTGTTTGCCTTGCATGCAGAAGGACGGTGGTTCGAATCCTGGCATCCCATAGGGTCCCCCAAGCCTGCCGGGGCAATTTCTGAGTGTAGAGCTAGGAGTGACCCCTGAGTGCTGCCAGGTGTGACCCAGAAACCCAAAAAAAAAAAAAAAACGTGGGGGGAGTTGAGCTCTGACAAGCTCTCACACACCTCCAGGGGGTCTTCACTGGGGGCAGTGGCATTCTCAGCTCTGCCTGAAAAGTCCCATCAGGGCCTTACGTGCTCCAGGTTGCCGGGCGGCCTCAGCCAGCTCTTGTCCAGGACACTCTTCGGGACGTGGTATCGGAGGTTCAGGATGTAGTTCCTGCGCACGAGCACCATGAACTCCTCATCCTCGGGACACAGCGGCTTGTCACGGTGCATGAAGCCCTTGATGAACCTGACACAAAGGGGTTCTCTTTATTTGGGTTTCTTTTTTTGGGGGGGGGCCACACCCGGCGGTGCTCAGGGGTTACTCCTGGCTGTCTGCTCAGAAATAGCTCCTGGCAGGCAAGGGGGACCATATGGGACACCGGGATTGGAACCAACCACCTTTGGTCCTGGATCGGCTGCTTGCAAGGCAAACGCCGCTGTGCTATCTCTCTGGGCCCCATTTGGGTTTCTTTTAGTTGGCTTTTTTGTTTGTTTTTAAACCACACCTGGCAGCGCTCAGGTTACTCCTGGCTTTGGCATATGGGATGCCAGGGATCGAACCCAGCTTCTGTGCAAGGCAAGTGCCTTCCATGCTGTGCTATTGCTTCAAACCCCCCCCCCCCTTATTTATTTTTTTTTAATTTTGGCTTTTGGGCTATATCTGGTAATGCTCAGGGCTTCCTCCTGGCTCGATGCTCAGGAATCACTCCTGACAGTGCTCGGGATGCTGGAAATTGAAGCTAAGTTGACCGCATGCAAGGCAAGTGCTCTACCTCCTGGATTACCACTAGAGACGATCATCACCGAGAGTCCACAGGCTAAGTCAGTCCCCCAAAATTACATTCTGTGACACCCACCCTCTAGGCTCAGTTGGGTCTCGAGTAACTTGGATTCACGGCCCCTAAGAGAGGCTGCTGCGTGCAGGCCCGATTCCTGCCATTCCCTGGAAAAGGCAAAGACTTGGCAGGTGAATCCCCACATTTCTCCAACGGGTCCACCAGCTAACGACACGGGGCCATCAGTGGACAGTGGTACGCTGAGCCTTTTCCATCTGCCACAGTCCTCACCCTGCCTGACTATCTCCTCCCAACCCCTACGGCCAGATCTGTGGAACTCCAGAGACATTTGACCTTGTGCTGTGACTGAGCTGGAGACCTGGGCCACATTCAAGCTCAGAAGGGGGCAGCATGATGATGGGTGAAGGCAGCGCCCAAATTCAAAAACACTCAGCAAAGCCCCAGTGAGAACGTACTTACTTTGTTTGCTTGTTTTTGTTTTGAGAGCCACACCCGGTAGCACTCAGGGGTTCCTCCTGGCTCTGCGTTCAGAAATCACCCCTGGAAGGCTCGGGGGATCATATGGGATTGCAGGGATAGAACCCGGGTTCATCCCGGGTTGGCAGCGTGCAAGGCAAATGCCCTCCCTGCTGTGCTATCACACCCCCCCCCCCCAAGCGGGAACTTACTTCTGGATGATCCACACAGCCCACTTCCTTCTGTCTGCTTCCTTCCGGGCCAGGACCCCGCGCCAGTGGGCCTCGAGCCTGATGGCTGAAAGAGTCCACGGGGCATTAGCAGAGGCGTCCAGGCACCAGGCAAAGTGTCTGTGTCCTACTGACACACGAAGGCTCGTCTTGGCAGGGCCAGCATGCTGGCTGACATCCTCCCCTCCATGCTGGTGCTTCAGCCCCTTGGCTCCTAACTTGGACATGCTTGTGTTTCTGTCTTCATGGCAGGTTACTTCTGTTCTGAAAACAAGCCTGCACACCCACGCCCAGGTGGAGGTCAAACTGTCGCTTATGTTCAAGGATGCTACTGCACACACCCATGGGTGGGCTCTAAACAAAATGCAAAAAAGTACCCTAAAAAACCAACATCGCCTAACCAACAGAGTACAAGCCTGTGAGGTCTATCAGCATGATGTCTATACAGCATAAGGTCTACATAGCTTGATGTCTACACAGCATGCCATTCATACAGCATAACATGTACAAGTCTTGGTATTAGCCGGTTTTCACCATACAATTTCACACACAGCATGACGGCTACACAGCATGATGTCTGCACAGCCAGATGTCTCCCTTCTCAGGAGACATTCCTGGAAGGCCATCCTTGGACAATTTTGTGGCCACTAGGTGGTCAGCTGTGAGGGGTTCCAGTGCCGAGACCTGCTGTGGGAGCTGTAGCTTCCGCTGCGCCCTAGGTGAGTCGCCCATCCTCGGCCAGGAGGGATGCAAGTGACCCATACCATCAATGTGAAAGAAGGGAGAAAGAGGTGCTGGGAGGTAGGCAGGGAGTGCTGGCGAGGGTGGCCAGGACCCACATGTTCTGACCCCTTCAGAGTCTCTGGAGATGTGGCTTAGGGGTGCCACACTTGCCTGGCACAAGTAAGGCCTTTTGTCGCCAGCGCTGCAGACACAGAAATATTATTTCATTTTTTGCTTGTTTGTTCTTTGGGCCACATCTGGCAGTGCTCAGGGCTTACTCCTAGCTCTGTGCTCAGGAATCACTCCTGGCGGTGCTGGAGGAATGCTATGGGATGCCGAGGATCAAACCCAAGTTGAATTCCTACAAGGCAGATGCCCTCCCTGCTGTCCACGGAAGCAACATTTAAGTGGTACCAGTACAAACCAGTAAAACATGTCCAGGGCTTAAACACGCTCTGGTGGGTTCTCACCTCTGCCACACAGAATAAAAAGGAGAAAGATCCAGGGGCCCCTCCCCACGGACCCACAAGTAGCCCACAGGAGACTTCAGGCCGGGCTTTACCTGCTTGCCTCTTCCGCAGGTACTCCCTCCTCTCCAAGCAGCCTCGGTACGTGGCTTGGATCCTTGCGACTGAGAGACAGCAAGAAAAAAAAAAAAGAGCTTTGGTGTTCTCGTGCACATGAAAAATTACTTTTTCCTTTCACCTTTTCTGAGTTAATTAAGCACAAGTACCCTTAATTACGCCAACCCTGACCTTCAGGTGATTTATGTTAAACTCTGGCCAAAGTGTCGGGGAAGCAGCAGAAAAGAGAGAAGTTTGGCTGGCTCAAGGAGCTGCTCAACAACCCCAGGTCAAAATGTACCTTTTTCCATGACTGTCTGACTTCCTGTGTGAAACTGCAATCAGAGACCCACACATGGGTGACCTGACTACCACCTGCTTCTCTCTGTGGTTGTGGGGTGCAAAGTGGTGTCTGGGCAGGAAGGAGGCCCCAGGCCATCAGAGCTCACTCCCGCCCACCACCTCACCCCATCCCCTGGTGCACCCGAGACTTCATACCCTACCTGCTGACTCACTCCCAGCTCTACCAGTGGCATCCACGTGTTCTAGAAACCTGTGCTCTGGCTTGGGGCCCCGGTGGCTGGCTGGGAGGTGGCTCAAGCCCAGGATGACCCCAAAGCCAGGAACTCCCCTTCTCTGGGTCCCTGAGGGGCTCTGATGTGCCCACCCTGCCCTTTTTTTTTTTTTTTTTTAACCAGGTGCCTGGATTTTTCTGCATGTCATTGCTCTTGGGTGTGTGTGTGTTTGTCTAACATAGCACTCACTGGCCCTGGGTTGGCCTGACCTTTACCTAAAACAAAGATCATCCCTGGTTCTTTTGTATGTTTGCTTACAATTTGGATTGTGAAAACAGAGCTCCCTGAACCCAGGACAAGGTGGTCCCAAGCACCCAAAGTACAGACGCATAGAATTTTTCTACTCTACAGCTTCCCCATAGGCAAAGGGTGTTAGCCCAAAGATAAAAACCGCAAAATGTCCCCTCTAAAGGGCAAGACCCCCCCCATTCTGCTGAAATAGAGGAACCAGGTGGTCCAAATATTCCACCATATAAGGACCCCTTGACACAAAATTGAGTCGGGACATCAATGCTAAGACATGATGTGATTTGTGTTCAAATGGAAATGGACCAATCATGTAAGTGGTGATGGATGAACTGCTTGTATTAACCAATGAAAACTTTGAGTTGTTGGAGCTTTTAAAGCCCTCTATAAACTGGTTGAGATTTGGTTTTGTCAAGACTCCCTTGGTTGTATGAGACTCGGACCTCGGCTAGCCGAATAAACTCCCTTTTGCATCCTGCATAATCGGAGGTGGTCTCTGACTCTCAGAGCCAACTTGGGTGTCAATTCGAACCTTTATAGCAGGGGTCTCAAACTCGCGGCCCATGGGCCATTTGCAGCCTTCCGTACAACATTTTGTGGCCCTGCCCTAGAGGAATCTTTTTTTGTTTTGTTTTGTTTGAGTTGTTTGGGTCACACCCCCCAATGTTCAAGGCTTACTGCTGACTTTGCACTCAAGGATCACCCCGACTTTGCCTCCTGCGGCCCCCCAGGTCAATTGAGTGTGAGACCCCTGCTTTATAGGATTTACCCCAAAACAGAGTGTCTTCCTTGTAAACCTGGGTGGGACTGGCTCAGGATAGCCTGAGCTTACCACCCTTACTCTGCCCTTACTGCCCCACCTGGAGGTGGTCCTTGTACTCACTGAAAAGGGCAGTTCTGGCAGGCAGCTTGGGGGAAATATGAGGTAGAAGATGGCCAGACTACATGTGTTTCACACTCATCCTGGTTTGAATTATTTCATGGGTGGCCCTGATTCAGAGACATTCACCTTGGCTTGGAGATACAGCACATGGGGTAATTTTACTGAAAGGGTCTCTGAGGCCTTAGAACTGGTTCCCCATTGTTCTCCCTTTGCAGCCCCTCCCTGCAGCCCTTTCTGTTTACTGACTTTGTTTTGGTTTGGTTTTTGGAACACACCCAGCAGCGCTTGGGGGTTACTTCTGGCTCTGTGCTCAGGAATCATTCTGGGCAGGCCTGGGGAATCCTCCTGGCTTTGAAACTATATTTGCCAACAACAACCTCTTTGAAGTGGGGATTGGCCCCACGGGGCGGATTTGGAACCTGGGCACACCCTCAACCCAGAAGGTCCACATGCGCCTCTAACGTGCACCCCAAATGCTGACTATGATGGATCACAGCCTCACATCTCAGCTCCCCACAACCGATGCAATCAGGTCTCCATAGGGCACTCCTCTGTATAGACACCTGTAGCTAAATAACTGCCTTCAACTTCCATGCCATGAAAATTAGGACAGGAAAAAAATATTTAAAAAATCGCCATACCTAATTGGTGTTTACTAAACTCAAGGCATCCTCCGTGGCAAACAGAGTTCGGGGGAAGCGAATGAATATTTTGGTTCTAGGAGTGGAAGGAATAAAGCATTGTGAGCAGGTCTGTTCCCTGTGGCAGGTCGGGGACCCCCAGACACTCACTGTCCCCCTCATGTTCATGCAGAACTATGAAATGCTTCCATCACATTCCAGAGTGAGGCCCCTGCAGATGGAAGCCAGGGGTGGGGGATGAGTTTGGCCTGCCTTGGGGGGGTGCCGAGCCAATGGGGGGGGGGGAGAGTGGAGAAGGGAGGTGGGCAGCTGGAGGCCATGTGATGTCTTTTGTGGTTCAGAACCCATCTTTTCCCTACATCTGTTAGCAAGGGGGACATTTGGGGGTCACATTTGGGGTGACCCAAGGAGAGAGCTGGATGGGTGCCAGGGGGCTCCATCCTGAGACTTAGGGGTTGGGACTCTCCTATTCCCAGGGAGCAGAGGGGGGAGGTGGCACCAGATGTGGGGGGCATGATTGAATGACGCCTCCGTGGAACAACCTCTTAAGGGGCGCAGTCTGGGGTCCATCTAGTGTGATGGTCGGAGAGAGGAGAGAGAGAGAGACCCTGGCCCTTCTCAGACTCTTCCTAGCCTAGTCCTGTGGCCAATCAAAGTGGCCTTTTTAGGGTCCTGTGAAGGAGCCCCTTGGGGGAGTAACATGCATAGGCTCCCTCTGCACAGACAGACAGACAGACAGACAGGTTACAGGAAAGGATGGGGCAGAAAGGCTGGTGGGGTGCTCCACATCACTGCAGAGCCTGAGGGAGGCACCGTCGGTGCAGCCAGTGCCCAGTGGGGGAGGAACTATCTGCTTGTCAATAAGTCACACCCTGGGAACCCCCACTCACCTCCCCAGTTTGTACTCCTGGGGCCTGTAGCCGATATACTTGATGAGCCGCTCAACACCCTCTGACGGAGGCCCGTGCCAGTGTGGCCAGGTGTCAGGACACAAGCACTTGTACCTAGGCGGAGGCAGAGGCAGGGACGCTGGAGAGGGAATGAAGCCCCAGAGTGTGGGCTTCGTGCCTCTGTGGCAAACCAGCCACTCAGGGCAACACTGGCTCAGCCCAGCGGCTCCTTTGATTCAGTTTACGGGCTCAGTGTGAGGGAAAAGACCTGCCTTCTCAGTGGGGTGCGGGGTGTCCTGTGTGTATCTCTGCGTGTGTCTTTGTATGTCTCTGTGTGTCTTTGCTTCTGTGTCTGTCTCTATGTGTCTCTGTGTGTCTGTGTTAAAAAAAAATACCCCTTAAGCTCTTGGGCCCCAAATAATAGCACAGCAGGGAGGGGTGTTTGCCTTCTCTTCTGCCAACCTAGTTCGGGTCCTCAGCACCCCACATGGCCCCCTGAGCCTGCCAGGAGTGATTCCTGAGTGTGTAGCCCGGAGGAACCCATGAGTGCCACAGGGTGGGGCTCCCCAAACCAAAATTCCTTTTTCAGGAAGGGCCCTCCTGAGCCAGTGCTCATAAAGGAGGCATCAACCCACCCCTTCCGTCCCCTTCAGGGGTTCAGATCCTGCCGGTGGCTCTCACAGGCTCCTCACCTCTGACCAGCAGCCCCTATCCTGTGTTGGGACAGACCTGTCCCTTGAAGAGCTGTTTCGGTACCTAGGACAGCACCGAGGGAGGTGGGTGCTTTTGGTATTTCTAGAACAGACTTCCTCAGCTTTTAATTTTTTTTAATTGTTTCCCTTTTTGTTTGGGAGCCACACCTAGGGGATACTCCTGGCTCTGCACTCAGAAGTCGCTCCTGGCTCTGGGTGCCATATGGGATGCCAGGGATTGAACCTGGGTCCGTCTTGGTTGGCCACTTGCAAGGCAAAGGCCCTCCTGCTGTGCAATCTCTCCAGCCCTCCTTAAGCTTTTTAAATGGGCCAGTTCACTGTCCCTCAAACCTCTGGAGGACTGGACTATAGTTTAAAAAATACTATGAACGGGGCCGGGTAGGTGGCGCTGGAGGTAAGGTGTCTGCCTTGCAAGCGCTAGCCAAGGAAGGACCTCGGTTCGATCCCCCGGCGTCCCATATGGTCCACCCAAGCCAGGGGCGATTTCTGAGCACATAGCCAGGAGTAACCCCTGAGCGTCAAACGGGTGTGGCCCAAAAACCAAAAAAAAAAAAAAAAAAAATACTATGAACAAATTCCTATGTACACTGCACATATCTTACTTTTAATTAAAAAATATGAGTACTGGGGCCGGAGAGATAGCACAGCGGTGTTTGCCTTGAAAGCAGCCGACCCCAGGACCTAACGTGGTTGGTTTGAATCTCAGCGTCCTATATATTCCCCGTGCCTGCCAGGAGCTATTTCTGAACAGATAGCCAGGAGTAACCCCTGTGGCCCAAAAACAAAAACAAAAACATATGAGAACAAATATAGTATTTGAAATGAGATCAAGCAAACTTGAATACAAAAATGTACCAATATTTCACTGGAAACTAAGGGCTTGCTTTTGGCAGTCCAGAGTTTGAGAAACCCTGCCCGAGATGAGAGGAGTTGAGAGACAAAGAGGCTAAGGGGAGTTGGAGAGTGTGGGGCACATCCCACATATGCACTGCAGCTAGGGACAAGTCAGCCGCTAAGCAGGACAGGCAGTGGCGGCAAAATCACCCAGTGGGCCGGATAAATGTCCTCCGTGAACTGCATGTGGTCCACAGGTGTAGTTTGAGGACCGTGTTCTAGAAAAAAATAAAGGTGTCCCTTTTGTTCCTCATCTTATTTTGGGGCCAACCTGATGATGCTCTTGGCTTACTCCTGGCTCTGTGCTCAAAGATGCTCGGGGCCATGTTGGGAAGCCAGAGATTGAACTCAGGTCAGCCGTGTGCAAAGCCAATCCTTTTCTAGTCTTTAGTATAAAGGAGGGAGAGGGAGGGAGAGAGAAAGGGGGAGAGAGGAGAATAGCCTGAGAATTGCCTGAGAATAGCCTAGGTTTGATCCCCAGCATCCAATATGTCCCCCTGAAGTTGCCAGGAGTAATTCCTGAGCACCTCTAGGTGTGGCCCAAAAACCAAACAGAAATGTGTGGCAGTGTGATTCCAAAATGGTTACAGAAGGAAGGAAGAAAATGTAAAGGAGAGAGGAAAGTAGGGTTGAAGATAAGAACTTGCTTGAACCCCCCCCCAAAAGCTTCAGGTCCATTGGGCCTGCAGTTCAGGACAAGGCATGCCCAGCTGCCTTCCCAAGACAAGAGTCCTGTCTTCTCCTCCCCCCATGAGGTCAGTGTTTGGGGGTAACATTGTGGTTCTCCTCATCACTGAAGACAGTGGCCTACTGGAACCTCAGTAGAACATAGTTAAAATTACCTCTCCTCTCAGGGTTTTTTTTTTGGGGGGGGGGGCTCTGGGGTGGGCTACACTCAGCATTGCTCAGGGACCATGAGGTATCATGAATCAAACCGGGGGGCCAACAAGGGCCAGGGGTGCACTTTGTTGCCCAGTCCAATCTCTCAGGCCTGTTTTATTTAAGAGTTTCACTTGGTTTCTGTTTATCAGTGGCCCAGGAACAGGAAGTCGATCAATTGTGAGTGACAAGATGGGCGTTAACAGGGGAGAGAGATGTCACCCGGGGACCAAGGTACCAGGGGGATAAGCCAGGCGTGTCCTCAGGCACAGAGAAGTCAAGGATAGCATGTGGTTTGACCCAGGACAGACCCCGAGTTCAATTCCAGCATCCCACATGTCCCCCTGAGGCCTGCCAGGGAGAGATTTCTGAGCATAGTGCCAGGAGTAATCCCTGAGCACCTCCAGGTGTGTCCCCAAAACCCAAAACAAACAAACAAACAAACAAACAAATGTTTAAGAAAATATACAATAAATAACCTCAGGCCTGTGATTTCAAAAGAAGCCCTCACAGAAAAGCCATCTGGGAATCGACGGTTTATTCACTGTTTTAACTTCCAAAACTTCGCCCTTTACCTCTTGGGCCCAGAACACCTGGGGCCAGAGCACCAGAGCAATTTCAGCATGGAGCCACTGCAGCCAGGATGGGTTCACTAGAGTGAAAACCTGGAGCATGTGGGAGTATGTGGGGGGGCAGGTGGGGAGCACTGGAAGCCGATTCACACACTCCAGGAGCCCACGGTCCAATGCCTGTGTTCGACAAGAGCAGGAGCCGTACCCCAACTCCCACCACTCATTGGCATTCCACCTTTTCCCACTACCGACCCCCAAGGCCCAGAAGTTTCCAGACTGACCCAGCACTGCAGGGGCAGGCCTGCTCGCCCAATGGCAGGCTGTGTCCTAGGCCTCGCTGATCCTCCCCCAGAAGCTCCAGGACTGGGTCAGTGGGATAAGGGAGAGGATGAAGGGCCCGCAGGGGTTGGGGTGGGGGGAAGGGTTCTCAGAACCTTCTCAAAGTACCTTTGCAGGAAATATGCTCATACTTCCGCCGGTAGGGCGAAGCCCGGCCCGTCTCACCCGCAAGGTGCTCCATGAGCCCCAGGTACTGGACTTGATGTTGGATGAGGGGAATCGTCGAACTTGCCTGTGCAGGGAGAAGGGGCGAGGCTCAAGGCAGGGCGGTGGGCCAGGCGTCCAGCCAAGGACACATGGAGGCTGTGACTGGGTGTCTGTTTGGGCTTTGGGGCAGTTCACAGACTTTGGGGGGAGGGAAGAGAGAGATAGAGTGGAAAAAGAGAGAGATCCCCCCAAGCCTGCCAGGAGCGATTTCTGAGCGCAGAACCAGGAGTAATCCCTGAGCACCAAAAACTAAAAACAAAACAAAAAATAAATAAGAGGAAAAAGAGGAGAAAGAGATAAGGGTGTGAGAGAGAGGAGGAAGGGAAAGGGGTTTGAGAGACAAAGAGAGAATATACATTTGTGGGGACATGGGATAATTTCTCTGGAAAATTCAGATTTCTGGGTTCTCTTGAAATACCTCCCACTCTGATAGCTCTGGCGCAGGACCCCAGTGTCAGCACCCGACTAGCGAGGGTGCACCCATTCAGAAGAGGTGGGTGAGTGCTCGTCCAGTCTGGACTTTGGCTACAGATTGGGGGCGCGGGGCTCCCCGAACCCCACCTCAGAGCATGCTGGGAGTGAATTCCTGCCACAGGAGGTGACAGTGTGTCTGCCCCAAGGCTCGGCCCCACCGGGGCTGAGCGTGGCTCCCCAGCACTACCAAAAAAGAACTCCCCCAGGACCACCCCTCGAATTCTGTTCACTTAACCGGTTTCGTGGAAACGGGCCCCGATATAGGGCTGCAGAGGCGGTACAGTAGGGAGGGTTTTTATCTCACAAGCAGCCGGCCTGGGGTTCGATCCTCAGCACCCCCCAAACCCCTGAGACTCCTGTGAGTGCAGAACAGGAAGCTCTGAGAACAGGTCACAGAGAGTGGGGCCTCAAACAGCCCCCCCAAATAAAATGAATAAAAATAAGATTGTAGGGCCCGGAGAGCTAGCACAGCGGTGTTTGCTTTGCAAGCAGCCGATCCAGGACCTAAGGTGGTTGGTTCGAATCCCGGTGTCCCATAGGGTCCCCCGTGCCTGCCAGGAGCTATTTCTGAGCAGACAGCCAGGAGTAACCCCTGAGCACCGCCGGGTGTGGCCCAAAAACCAAAAACCAAAAAAAAAAAAAAAAAAAAAAAGATTGTAATCAACTTGCTGGTGAGCAAGCCTGTGGTGGTCTTTAGGCAGATGGGCCCAGAGTGGCAGCCAATTATGCTGGGATCGGACTCGGGGCCTCGCGCCTGCTCTGATCTTGTGAGCATCTCCCCAAGCTGGTCTCCCAGATCTTGGCACCCCAGTCATGGGGGTCCCTCATTTCCTCTCCAGGACCTTGTTTCCCCACTCACTAGGTTCCTTCCTCTCGTTGGGCTTGATGCAGCGGATGTACGAAGGCTCCTTGGAGATGAGGATTTCCAGGAGGCTGCTCAGACTGTTCTTAAACTGGGTTCCAACCTGCAGAGCAAGAGGTGGGGGGAGAGAAAGGGTGAGGGCATCAGGCCCAGGGTCCCGACTCTAGGCCCCAAAAGTCCTGTGTGGTATGAACTCTCTTCAGTGTTGAAACAAAACTTCAGAGCCACCGAATGGGAAGCCCAGGCTGTATCTGCTCAGGTGACAAGAGTCGGGACAAACCTGGGTGCCTGTTGTCCCCCATGGCCAAACCAGGCCACCTTCATGGGACACTCAGATTATGGTGCTGAGTTTTGCAAGTTCTTCCTTTAACGTTTTCTGTTTTGTTTTGTTCTGTTTTGGGGCTACACCCAGCGGTGCTCAATGGTTCCTCCTGGCCCTGTGCTCAGGAATCACTCCTGGCAGGCTTGGCAGACCCTACAGGATGCCGGGGATCGAACCCGGGTCGGCCGTGTGCAAGGCAAACACCCTCCCCACTGTGCTCTCGCTCCGGCCCTGAGTCCTCCCTTTCAGCCTGGCCCCTGGCCCACCTACATGCAATGGCCATTCATCCAGGCCCCGAGCCACTGAGCACAGCGGGTTTGAGGGATGACATGGGCGGGGAAGAAGGGGACCAGACAGGGGCCGTGGGGGTGACCTTCACCGTGGGAGGCCGCCGGCGGTTCTCTAACTCGGCCACCAGGAAGCACTGCTGGAGGATGTGGTTCTGGGACCTGCACAGCACCTGGGGAGAGACAGGTGGGCTGTCTTGGACTGCGTGGAAAGCTCAGGGGTGCGCAGTATTCCAGGGTCCTTGGCGGCAGAAACACTCGAAGAGGAGGAAGTGGGAAACATAGGAACTGAACAAGGTGGGAGGGAGAGTCCACATGGCACCTCCACTGCCTGGCCCCGGGGGGCTGTTTTCCTGGGATGGTCCCAACACTCACACACACACACACACACACACACACACACACACACACGCAGTCACAGTCACACACGACTCAGACACATACATTCAGTCACACACACACGTACCACCCTCGCACATACTTACTACGGAACACATAAATTCATGTTCTCACGCAAGCAACCATTGACACAATCAAACGTCCTCCACGAAACACTCTCGCCACGTTAATCAAACGCATACCCTCAGACAACTACGTGCTTACACATTCTCACAGAGCACGTATTTACACATTACATGTTCTCCCACACAGTTACATATTTACACACATGCTCTCATGGCTTTCATGAACACACACACCTCTCTCTGGCTCTGGGCTCTTCATGTCGACGTGCCCCCCCCAGGAAGGTGTTGGGCTGAGACTCGAACCCAGGCCCAGAGGCCTCACTCTCCAGTCCCCAAAGATGAGCACTGGATGGAGGAGCAAGTGGGAAGCATGAACCCCACTTGGTACAAATGGCAAACCTCAGCCCCAGGGAAAGCTACAGGAAGGGGCAAAGCGGGCATGGGAGAAGGGGGACCATCATGGTCTCCCCCATGGACGTGACCTCAAGCCTCCCCCATTCCCGAGTCTTCTGTCAGCTTTCCAAGACCAACTCCGTGCTCAGCTTTTGGCTTAGTCACTACCACAGGATGCAGCCTGTGAACCCCTAAACTGGAGAGACACCCAATGTCACGTGGGCGCCATGCAACGCAGTGGGAGGCTGCCAAGTTGGGGTGCTGAGGCTGAGGGGTGCATTCTCATGGCCCTCTCCCAGCCCAGAGTGGGGGGGCCCACTTGCCTCTTTCAAGTGCCGGTAAAGCAAGTCGTTATTCTTTTCCAGGAAGCCTGTGGAACAGGAACAAGAGCAGTTGGGGACCAGTGGCTGGACCCTTTCCATGGAGTGTGAGGGGACCCCACAGATCTCTCCAGGTCCTTTCCTGGACCTGGTGGCCTCACAGCTTGGCATAGCTGAGGTTCAGGACTGGGCAGTGCTAGGCAGAGGGGGCGTCTCCTGGATGCAGGAGGATTGGGGTGACCCTGGCTGCTCCCCACTGCGAGAAGCAAATGTCCCGAGACAGACAGAGATGAACTTGGAATATGGGAAACTAGGGTAACTGGGAATGAGAAATCACATTTAACAAATCAGTTGTGTTGGGTTTTTTTTTTGGGGAGGGGGTTGGTGGTGCTCAGAGGTCATCTGGCTCTGCACTCAGAAATCGCTCCTGGCAGGCTTGGAGGACTATATGGGATGCCGGAGATTGGGCTCCCTCGTGTGGAGGGTCCCACTCGGGATATTTGGGGATGACTCTCAGATCAGTGCTTGGGGGCAGTGTTCTTGGGAACATACGTGGTGCTAGGATTCAACCAGGGTTAGCTGTATGCAAGGCAAATGCCTTAAACCCTGTATCATCATCTCTCCAGCCCTGCATGAAGGGGTTTGTTTTGGGGGGCTAAGGAGGTGAGAAAACTCTTCCATGGACTTAAATGAGACAAACTCAGAGCAGTCTTGATCTCAATAGGGGCGAGAGATAGAAGCTCTTCGGCAAAGTGTCTTTGTGGGGGAGGCACCTCCCCATCAGCAGGGAGAGGAGAGGCCCACTGGCCACTGTTTGCTGGTGGCTGATGACCCATGACCTGTGACCCCCTCACCTTTAGTGCAGTACGTGACCTCGCCTGCATAGTGGAGGAGCTGGAACTCCAGCCAGCCAATCCGCTTCCGGCCCTTGGGACCTGCCAGCTTCCGGCTACAGTGAGACAGAGACGGAGACAGAGACAGAGAGACAGAGACAGATGGACCTGAACTGTTGTGGGCACTAGCCCACACTGCACCCCCAAGGATACAGCAAGGGCTCTGGGAGCTCAGCCACCACCGAAGGCCCCGTGGGGAAACCTGGCTCTCTTTGACCCATGTTTGTGGCTCAAGAATGACTCCCCTTGGGGCTGGAACGACAGCACAGCGGGGAGGGCGTTCGCCTTGCACATGGCTGACCTGGGTTTGATCTCCGGCATCCCACAGGGTTCACCGAACCCACCCGGAATGATTCTGAACACAGAGCCAGGAGGAACCCCTGAGCACTGTCGGTGTGACCCAAAAACAAAACTACTCCCCATAATTTAATTTTTTTTCTTCTCATGAGAAGCCAGAGACAAGGGGCCTTGAGAAATGAAGAAAATGACATTTCTATTACATTCTTGAATCTAGCAATGTGTGTGACCCAAAACCAATAATATAATAATAATAGCAGTAATAATAAATTGTTCAGGCATGTCCAAAATGCCACATCCAAAAGCATTTATTTATTTATTTTTTGTTTTGTTTTGTTTTGTTTTGTTTTGACTTTTGGGTCATACCCGGCAGCACTCAGGAGTCACTCCTGGCTCTACGCTCAGAAATCCCTCCAGGCAGGGGCCGGGCAGACAGCTGGCTTTCGGTGCTTTGATCCTGGAGGCCGGCTCTTCCCAGGTATGTGGTTAGGGGACACCCCAGACCGTAGGCATTTTTCCTAGCTTAGGGGGTGCTGGGAGGCTTGGCAGGCCTCCAGCCATTCCCCTATTTCCTCCCCTACTCCAGGCCTTCCCTGGTTGCCAGCCCAGATGGACTCAATCGTGGTCCTCAGGCTTTCCCCCTTTCTTTCCCGACACTAAGTGGAGGACACATGGGGTGGATGGTGGGCCGATGCAGCACTGGTGTATGTCGGGACATTACGTGGTGACATTCACTGGTATTTTTTTTTCTCATTGGTCTCCATTTCAAAAACCATGCGGGGGCGTACCATATATATTTAAAATAAAATGGGAGGATGGACTTTTAGTTTGGGGAAAGACCATTTCGGGTGGGGGTACCATATATTTTCAAAATAACTATGAGAGAATGGACTCTCAGGCTGGAAAGAGGCCAGTACTCTATACCTACTTGTTTACTCTCAACGGCCTCTTGGCCTCTTCCTTCTTTCATTGTGTAACTGTGGTTGCTACCATACTAGGTTTCTGATTAGTTTCTATAAACGGTGACAATTGAGTCCACTGTCTTAAGCTAGATTGTTTATTTTCCCCACTCTTTATCTTTTCTCCTCTTTGTGAACTGTTCAATACGGTATTTTGGTGAAAGAGTCCCTCTCCATCTTTCCTTCCCTTTGTTATTTGTTAAATAAGGAAGTTTGTAGAAGTGTCCCTCCATTTAATGTTTATATAAGAACCAAGTCAATTGGATTGTTGGACTTGTTCTAGCATCCCCATAGGCACCAATCTTGCCATGTGATACTGTTCTTCCTTTGCATAGGCACATTAAAATGGGAAATTATATACAAATACGTTCTTATAGAGATGGGAACACACAAATTTTCTTAAACAGTGACAATTGTGTCCACTAGTCTTAAGTTAGATTGCTTATTTTCCCCATTTTTTTAATTTTTTTTCCTCTTTTCAAACTGTTCAATAAGGAATGTTGGTGAAAGAGTCCCTCAGTTTAATGCTTATGTTTTAACCAGGTCACGGGGTTTGTTGGACTTGTTCCTGTGGCCCCTTATGCGCTGATAACGCCAGGTGGCATTATTCCTTGTTTGCATGGGCACATTAAAATGGAAAATACTATACATACAAATAAGTTCTTATCTAATAGAGATAGGAACACACAAATCTAGTGGTGCAATGGAACCTTACACCCTGAACATTGACATGATGACCTAGCACAGGCCTCAGAGGTTTGGGCATTTTCCAGTCACCCCTGAACCAGGGAAGCCATCTACAAAACATCCAAAGTTGTCTATAACATCACCTGGAAGCAATCCTCAGGGAACACCCTATTGCTGCTCTGACCTTGATTTACTCAAAAGAGTCTTCCCTTAACACTGAGAAGATTTAAATAACAACAACGACCTGCATACTGGACAGGGCTTTCTGCATTGCCCTTGAATTCTGAGTTGAAATTAGACGCCACTCTGCACCATCCTGACTTCAATGTAGGATATACAGATTCCAGGACCTTCAATATAGAAACAGGATACCAACAACAGAGACTGTGAAAAATATAACTGTATGGGCCCTACAGACAATGACCAGGATTGGACAAACTAGTTTGCCTGGAACCTAGAAATGGTCTTATGTCAGGAAACTTCAGGGGTAAGGTCTCCTTGTACTTAGGCCAAAAGTTTTTCCTTTCCATGACCCCCATACTTTGGTGGACTCATGCAAACAATAATTGCCACTCTAACATTGTTTATACAGTGCTCCTTTGACTCTAAACCTTTAAGAAACCACTAGTAAAAATATCTGGAACTGCAAAAAAAAAATGGTTTACATTAGTGTTAACATATATGCTTTTAGTTAAACTAGCATTCTGGGGGATAAAGGAGGAAGAAAAGGATATATGCTTGGGAACAGGGATGAAGGGAGGACAACACTGGGGATGATGGATATTCCCCTGATTCAATATTAATATGTACCTAAAATACTACTGTGAAAGATATGTAAGTCATTATGATAAAAAATTGTGTTTATTTAGATATGTTCTTTAACTTACATGTATTATTATATTAATTATATGTTATGTTATGTTACTATATTATGTTATGACAGTTTACCTCAATATGTTAATCAATTTTGTCTCTTGAATAAATTCTTACAATAAAAAAAAAAAAAGAAATCCCTCCTGGCAGGCTTGGGGGACCATATGGGATGCTGGGATTTGAACCAATGACCTTCTGCATGAAAGGCAAACGCCTTACCCCCATGCTATCTCTCTGGCCCAATTTTTTGTTTTGTTTTTGTGGGTTTTTTTGTTTGTTTGTTTTTGAGGCCACACCTGTCAGCACTCAGGAATTAGTCCTGGCTCTGCACTTAGAAATCACTCCTGGGGGCCGGTGAGGTGGCGCTAGAGGTAAGGTGTCTGCCTTGCAAGCGCTAGCCAAGGAAAGATCGCGACCGTGGTTCAATCCCCTGGCATCCCATATGGTCCCCCAAGCCAGGGACAATTTCTGAGCGCTTAGCCAGGAGTAACCCCTGAGCATCAAATGGGTATGGCCTGAAAAAAAAAAAGAAATCACTCCTGGCAGGCTCAGGGGGACCATATGGGATGCTGGGAATTTAACCCGGGTCCATCCCAGGTTGGCTGTGTGCAAGGCAAAAGCCCTACTGCTGTGCTATCTCTCAGGCCCCCAAAAGCATTTGAAAACTTGGAGTTGGGAAGATGAGTTTGAGTTCCATGAATGTGAGTAGAGTAGTTCCCTTCCTCTGTCATAGAAGGAGCTGGTTCTTGGGGTGAACAACCCTAAGAAATAACATCTACAAGAACCCACTTTCCTGAAAGGGGCACCCAGCAAGCACATACGTCTGGAAGTGTGCATGTCTGCCCACTTTTTCTTCCAGTTTCTCCAGAAAACTCAAATCCGTGGCAGGGCCAGGACGAATGCATTCTTCGTCCTGCGAAAGAAGAGCAGAGACCCCGGCCCTGAGCCCCTCAGAGCACCGGGACAGAGCAGCAATGCATCCAAGCTGCAATCGTTCCATGGTGTGTGTGTGTGTGTGTTAATGTTAATCATGTGTGACACCCAGCAGTGCTCGGGGATTGCTCTTTGCTCAGGAAACCCTGCTTGTGGCCTAGGGGACCATTTGGGATGTCAGAGATCAAACCTGGGTCTACCATATTGGAGGCAAATATCTTCATTGTGCTATCGCTCCAAAGGTTTCCTAACACACTTTGTGATTGTGTTTCTGGCAGTGTGCACTCACCACAAGTGGCTCCAAAACCCTTGAGTGTTGTTTGGGAGAACTACTTGGTCCCGTCCCCCCTCGCCAAATAAGAAGAAAATATTTTGGGGCCGAAGAGATAGCATGGAGGTAAGGCGTTTGCCTTTCATGCAGAATGTCATCCGTTCAAATCCAGGTGTCCCATATGATCCCCCGTGCCTACCAGGAGCAATTTCTGAGCCTGGAGCCAGGAATAACCCCTGAGCATTGCTGGGTGTGACCCAAAAACCACAAAAAAAAAAAAAAAAAGAAAATATTTTTTGTTTTGTTTTTGGGCCATACCCAGTGGTGTTCAGAGGTTTCTCCTGGCTCCACAATCAGAAATCACTCACGGCAGCTCAAGGGACCACATAGAATACCAAGGAGTGAGTCCAGGTTGGCTGCATGCAAGGCAAAAAGCCCTCCCCACTGTGCTTTCACTTCAGCCCCTAAGAAGAACATCTTAACCCAGTGGATTCCCTCTCGATCACCAGCCTAGACCAAAGTTCTGCTTGTTGTCAACAGCCTATAAGTTCATTTTCTTACCAGGATAGAAATGATTCCTTTGTGTCTCTCTTCCACCAAGTCACAGATGATTTTGTTGTTGAAGTACTGAATGGGTTCCCACTACAATGGCAAACAGAAAACTCTTCAAGAAGGCTTTAGCGGAGCAGGGAATGGATTTCCTAAATGTGTTTTTAGAGAAAACAAACAGCTTTCCAAGCAAAATATAAACTTTAGAGGGGGGAATATGAACTCTATAACCAAATTGCAGAAACAAGATCCAAGGAATTTTATGACCAACATGATAGAAATATGATCCACTAGGAAATAAGCAGAGGAGACATGATTAGCTCTGACTCAGGCAGATCTGGGAAAATATCTCTACTGCCCTGACGGGTCGCCATAAGTGTTTTTCATGAACTGATGAAATCAAGCAGAGACAGGGATCACCTGGATCTTGTTTGCTCACCAGATCTCTGTATGCTGAGTGGATCTCTGTCTGTTCACCGAATCCCTGTCTGCTCATTAGATCCCTGTTTGTTTGCTGGATCACTGTCTGCTCACTGGATCCTGCTTGTTCACCAGATCCCTTTTTGTTCACCGAACCCATGTCTGCTCACTGGATCCCTAACTGATCACCAGATCCCTGTCACTCACCTGGATCCCTTCCAGCTCATACTCTGTCTGCTCGGCCTTCAGCGTCCTCTCGATCAGCAGCTGCTGCAGCTTCTCGTTGCAGTAATTGATGCAGAACTGCTCGAACCTACGGATGCGCAAGACTGACCCAAGAGCTCCCAGGGACCTGAAGTTTCAGGTTGGCTTGGGTTGGGTTTGGGATCACAGCCGGTTGTGCCCTGGATCCCTCCTGGCACCGCTCAGGGAGACCATAGGAAGTGCCGGGGATTGAAACTGAGTCGGCTGCCTTCAAAGCCAACGTCTTAACCTGTTTCCATCCTCCACCAACAAGATCAATTTTTATCCATTGTATGGACTAAAAACAATGGCTTTGATGAGTCCAGTGAGCTTACTCCAGAGGCGACAAGAGTTCAATGAAAAAAAAAAATCACCTGCTTTGTGGCTGTTCCACTTCTAGAAATGTCTAGAAACCAGGGGTGGTAACAGTCTGAACATTTCTGGGGACGGAAACGTGGATCCAAGTGATTGGGAGAGGCCGCAACTCCCGCTGGGAACGAAGTCGCACTGGGCCAGGCCAGACTCACCCGTTCTTGTCAAAGACCTCGAACCCATAGATGTCCACCAGCCCGATCACCGTCTTCTGTGTGAAATCCTAGACGGGTGACACCGGCTCTTAGCAGCGGCTGGCTGCACAGCTGGGCCACAGAGCCAGAGCTCCAGGCTCCTGTCCCTCCCACAGAGCTACACTTCTGGGGTGGGCAGCGTTTCTAAAGAAGCCAGAGTTCCTTCCAGAGTCCACGTTTGTGCTCACCTCCCTGGTCACCCCAGCCCACAGCCCCCCTAAAAGAGAACAAAGCCAATAAACAAGCCCAGAGACGTGCTTCAGGAGAGATCAGGACATCCGCAATCCCTTCCAGGCGGAGGATCCAGAGGGCTGGAGCGACATCACAGTGGGGATGGCCCTTGCCTGGCATATGGTCAAGCCAGATTTGATCCCCGACATCCCGTATGATCCCCGTGCAAGACCAGGAGTGATTCCTGAGCAGAGCCAGGAGTGAGCTTTGAGTGAGCGTCACTAGGTGAGCCCCACTACCACCCACAAAACACAAGTGTATGATCTAGGCTCTCGGACAAGCTAGTGGGTGGAGAGTCAGCTTTTTCCCACCAAGGCTCCTTCAACATTCTACAGACAGTGTGGAGTGGACTGAGGCCGCAGACTCGTCCCCTACAACTGCCCGTCCTGGGCTCCTCCACACTCGCCTCTCCTGGGTTCCTCCCACCACATTTGCTCACTTCTAACAGCTGTAAATTCCCTTCTGAAGAATTATGACTACACACAGATACTCCCTGAATGTTTGAACATACCTGATCCCTGCATGGCATGTGATGTGCCTCCTCCCCTCCTGAATGTGAACTCCCATATTTTTATGCTGGGCTGTGGACCAGGGCTCCCTTCACCTTTAAAGAAGTCTCTCTCTTCCCCCCTCTGTCTTCTCTCTCTCCCCACTCTCTTTCACTCATTTTTGGGCTGCATGCACCGGCACTCAGCATTATTTCCGGCTCTGCACTCAGGAATCACTCCTGATTGCTGATGGTCTCAGGGGACCATATGGGATGCCAGGGATCAAACCCAGGCCGGCTGAGAGCAAGGCAAATGCCCTGCTTGTTGAGCTATGGCTCCAGCCCCCTTTTTGTTTTTGGGCCACAACTGGCGGCTGTCAGCGTTCACTCTGGCTCTGAAAACACTCCTTGAAGGTTTGGGGGAGGGTGTTGGATGCTGAGGATCATTTCAAGGTTGACCACGTGCAATTCAAACACCCTCCCTGCTGTGCTATTACTTTGCCACTCCCTTTCTTAGACACTCCAAAAATGAAACCTGTCTTTACTCCCACAAAGTTATTATTTTATTATTTTGGTGTTTGGGTCACACCCGGTGGCTCTCAGGAGTTACTCCTGGCTCTGCACTCAGAAATCGATCCTGGGGCCCGGAGAGATAGCACAGTGGTGTTTGCCTTGCAAGCAGCTGATCCAGGACCAAAGGTGGTTGGTTTGAATCCCGGTGTCCCATATGGTCCCCCGTGCCTGCCAGGAGCTATTTCTGAGCAGACAGCCAGGAGTAACCCCTGAGCACCGCCGGTGTGGTCCCAAAACCAAAAAAAAAAAAAAAGAAAGAAATCAATCCTGACAGCTCCAGGGACCTACGGAACGCCAGGATTCGAACCACTGTCCGTCCTGGATCAGCTGCGTGCGAGGCAAATGCCCTACTGCCGTGCTATCTCTCCGCCCCCTATTATTATTATTATTATTATTATTATTATCATTATTATTGATGGAGATGATGGTTGGGCTGTAGTACCCAGTGATGTTTCAAGGAATACTCCTGGGACTGTGCTCAGGGCACAATCTTGGTTCTGCTTGTAGGCACACGTAGTTCTGGGGATCAAACCCAAGGGTCCAGCATGCAGAGAATGTTCTCAAGCCGGTAAAGCTCTCTCCAGCCCCGTCTTTTCATTTCTTTTGGGTGGAGGCCATCCCTGGGGTGCTCAGGGGTTACTCCTGGCAGGGCTGGGGGAACTATATGCAATACTGGCCATCAAACCCAGGTTGGTTACATGCAAGGCAGGTGCCTGCACCCCTGTCCTACCTCTCTGGCCCTTAACCCCTCTTTTTCCTGCAGGAGAAAAAACCCATTTGTCAAAGAAATGTAACCTGAGGGAATCTTTGAAGAAAGCAGCTGTATTTCCTCCCTATAACTATTAGTACTCTGCTATTAAGAATTCCTGGGGGCTGGAGAGATAGCATGGAGGTAAGGCGTTTGCCTTTCATGCAGAAGGTCATCGGTTTGAATCCCGGCGCCCCATATGGTCCCCCGTGCCTGCCAGGAGCAATTTCTGAGCCTGGAGCCAGGAATAACGTCTGAGCACTGCCGGGTGTGACCCAAAAACCACAAAAAAAAAAAAAAAAAAAAAAGAATTCCGGGGGGGGGGCGGAGAGATAGCACAGCGGTGTTTGCCTTGCAAGCAGCCGATCCAGGACCAAAGGTGGTTGGTTCAAATCCCGGTGTCCCATATGGTCCCCCGTGCCTGCCAGGAGCTGTTTCTGAGCAGACAGCCAGGAGTTAACCCTGAGCAACGCCGAGTGAGGCCCAAAAACCCACCCCCCCAAAAAAAAAAAAAAGAATTCCTAGGGGCTGGAGAGATAGCACAGAAGTGTTTGCCTTGCAAGCAGCTGATCCAAGACCTAAAGTGGTTGGTTTGAATCCCTGTGTCCCATATGGTCCCCCGTGCCTGCCAGGAGCTATTTCTGAGCAGATAGCCAGGAGTGACTCCTGAGCACAGCCGGGTGTGGCCCAAAAAAGAAAAAACAAAAAAGAAAAAAAAAAAGAATTCCTGGGTACCCCCAAGTGCTGCCTGACATACTCCAAATGCAGAGTCCCCCACATTTGAGGGGGACATGCCAAAAGACTTGGGTTTGCATCCTTGCTGGCTCCTGGCTTGGGGAGCTGCCTGGGTCTTTCCCCTCAGGGGGCTCATAGGGACCTCGTGGGGACAGACCTTGTTAACGAGGGAGGAGTTGATTCTGCTGACCAGCCATGTGAAGGTTCGTTCATATACTGCCTTTGCTAGAGCGTCGCGTGCGTAGATAGAGAGTTCCAGAGTCAGTGGGCAGATGACCTGGGGTAGACAGAGAAAACAACACAGACAATTCAAATAGAACCAAGGACACGAAGCCCTGAGTTCTCAAGAGACTCAAGGAGGGTTTGGAGAAGGAAGCTGTGTCCAGGGTGTCCAGGGACAGAGATGCATGTCCAGAACATTCCAGAACATTCTAGAACATTTTAGAATGTGCAGGGCCCAGGAGATCCAGGCTTGGCAAGACAAGCAATGATGTGGGGAGAATATGGGGGGAAGAGAGAGCCTTAAACTGTGAAAAATCCCCTAGGGACCCACAGATCTGCTCCATGGCAGGGTGGGATGAGGGGTATCATTTCTGGTCCTAGAAATTAAAGAAGGTGAAGTGAACCGGGGCCTGGCTTCTCACTCGAGCCGGAGAAACCCTTCTGAATATGGAGGCTCCAGATAGCTGGTGACAGCCAAAGGTTTCTGAACACACATGACTGGTGTTTAATTTAATGTCTATGACATCATCCGTCCAAGATGTTTTCAGCAGGGTGGGGCTAAGCAAGAGAGATGAAGGAGTGAAGGGAAGAGTGTCTGAAAACCCGCATGTGGGGGGGGGAGCCTGGCTGAGGGGGCCACAGCAATTCGTGAGCATGGTGGGGAGGTTGAGGCAGAAGCATCAGGCAGGGCCTGGATTACACCGGACCTGCAGCCGCAGGGGACAGGTCACCCTTCATCACCTCCATCTGGTCTCACCTCCTCTGTTTTGGCTTCGATCTTCCTATGGGTGAGAGCTTCCAGAAGCATCGATGGCTGCACCCCGAGGAGCTGCAGGAGTGGAGGAGACCAAAGTGTCCTCTTTTATTTTTGGGGTGTGTGTGTTGTTTTTGTGTTTGTTTTTGCTTTTTTGGGTCACACCCGGCTGTGCTCAGGAGTTACTCCTGGCTCTATGCTAAGATATCGCTCCTGGCAGGCTCGGGGGACCATATGGGATGCCGGTATTTTAACCATCATCCTTCTGCATGCAAGACCTTACCTCCATGCTATCTCTTCGGCCCTTATTTTTGGTTTTTGGGTCACACCTGAGATAGTCAGGGGTTACTATTGGCTCTGCACTAAGAAATCACTCCTGGTTGTCTCAGGGGACCATACATGATCTGGGAATCAAACCCAGGTGTGTCGTGGGTTCCATTTTGTGCAAGGCAAAAGCCCTACCACTGTGCTCTCTCTGGCCCCAGTTTCTTTCTTTCTTTTTTTTTTTCTTTTCTTTTTTTGGTTTTTGGGCCATACCCAGTGACGCTCAGGGGTTAATCCTGACTCTGCGCTCAGAAATGGCTCCTGGCTTGGGGGACCATATGGGATTCCGGGGGATCAAATTGCAGTTTGTCTAGGTCAGTTCGTTCAAGGCAAACACCGTACAGCTTGCACCACTGCTCCAGCCCTCTTTTTCTTTTCTTTTTTTTTAATTTTTGGGCCAAACCTGGTGGCACACAGAATTACTCCTCGCTCTGTACTCAGGAATCACACCCAATTGTTGAGGAATGATTGCTGGTGGTCTCAGGGGACCATATACCCAGGTCGGCTGAGTGGAAGGCAAATGCTCCCTGTTTTGATTTTGGTTACACCTACTGGTGCTCAGGGGTTACTCCTGGCTCTGTGCTCAGAAATCACTCCTGGCAGGCACAGGGGACCATGCTGGAGATCAAACCAGGGTTGACCACATGCAAAATAAACACCCTCCCCGCTGTTCTGTTTTATCACTCCAGCCCCTGTGTTTTATTTATTTATGTATTTATGTATGTATATGTATGTATGTATTTATTTATTTATTTATTTAGGGGTTACACATGGTGTGCTCAGGACTTACTCCTGTTGGGGTCTGGGGACCTCCCTGCAGTGCTAGCTGCTTGCTGCCTTCATGCACCAAGGACCACAGCAGGATTTTCCACCCACAAGCCCCCTGGCTGCCCCCGTGCTCCAGAGTGGCTGAGAGGCCGAGCCTGGATGCCCACCCGCAGAGACCACTGCACCCCTCACCCAGGTCTGCTGGCTCCCCTGGACCCAGCTCCTCACCTTGGCGATCCACTTGATCTCGTGGGTGTGGGGAATGGTGGCATGGCCCTGACGACTCTCCCCAAAGCAGATGTTCCCCAAGTGCAGGACGCTGGCGATGATCCCAAAGAGATTCTAGGTGCGGAGAAAGGGCAGGAGAGAGGACGGGTGTGGGGCAGCTGGCAGGGACACGAAGCAGGGCCTGGCTCCTCCAGACTCCAGCCCAGCCAGAGACCTGGGTTTACTCCCCGCCCAGGGACCTGCCTCGCCTGCACCTCAGATGTCAAGGGGTGCAAAAGAGGAACCGCCGAGGAGGGCAGGGAAGCTGCTGCCTCAGTCACCAGCAGAGAACATGTTTTTGGGGGGCTCAAATGTACTCTTGACCACACCTAGAGGTCCTCAGGGGTAGGTCCTGGCTCAGCATTCAGGAAACCACAGTTAATGTCACAGATGGAACTTTAGGATCTCTGAAGAAGTTTGTTGTTTTTTTCATCCTTCTTCCAAGTTGACTGCTTGCAAGGCAAATGCTGTAACACTACTAACTCTCTGGCCTGGACACTTTTATTTGTTGTTGTTGCTGTTGTTAGTTTTGGGGCCACACTTAGCATCGCGAGGTTACTCCTGGCTGTGCATTCAGAAATTACTTCGAGCCAGGGCCGGAGCAATAAAACAGAGGTAGGGCGTTTGCCTGACATGTAGCTAACCCGGGCGGACCCGGGTTCGATCCCCGGCATCCTATGTGGTCCTCTGAGCCTGCTGGGAGTAACTTCTGAGTGCAGAGCCAGGAGTAACTCCTGAGCCTCCAGGTGTAACTCAACCACCCAAAAAACAAAAACAAAAACAAAAACAAAACTGAGTTTTAGAAACATTAGCGCCTTTCATTTAACAGTGAGAAAATTGGGGGTGTCCAGATAAAATACAAAACATAATTAATATTTGCATTTTAAATACACAACGACTAATCTTTTAGCCTATTCCATGCATGTCCAAACATTTACCTAAACTTAAAAATTAAGCATTAGGACTGGAGTGGTGGCGCAAGCCGTAAGGCATCTGCTTTGCTCGAGCTAGCCTAGGATGGATCATAGTTCGATTCCCTGACATCCCATATGGTCCCCCAAGCCAAGAGCAATTTCTGAGCACATAGCCAAGAATAACCCCTGAGCATCACCGGGTGTGACCCAACCCTCCCCCCAAATTAAGCAAAATACCTATTCCTGGCACCCAAGACTTCTGTTTGCTATCTGAAACATACCTGGCAATGCTCAGGGGTCGCTCCTGGTGGAGCTCAGGGGACCCTATGGAATACCAGGGATATCTGCGGCACGCAAGTGCCCTACACATTCCATTATCACATTAGCCCCGTCCCCAACATTTTTTATTTGCTGAACCTGACGATCCCAGCGACAGATGCCCCTCCTGGTAATGTTACCTCCAGGTCAGCATCAGTAAAATTGATGACAGAGAAAGCATTGGACACTGTTTTCCAGGCGTCCTTATCATTGATGGAAGACTGTTTGGCAGAATGGCCCTGTGGACATAGAACCAGGTCACGCACTGACAGCTGGTTGGGGCCAGAGCCGTAGCACAGTAGGGAGGGTGTTTGCTTTGCATGCAGCCAACCCAGGTTCGATCCCCAGCATCGTCCCAGATAGGCCCCTGAGCCCCACCAGGAGCGATTCCTGAGCCAAGAACCTGGAGTAACCCCTGATCATCCCCGGATGTGGCCTCAACACCCCTCCAAAGCTGCTCTGATGATTCCCATTCAGCCGGGACTGGCACCCCATTTCCACGCTCACCTCTCTTTGTTGGGTTTAAAAGGAGGTGCTTCTCCAGCTTCTAATAAGAGATGGGAAACCAGTAGTGCAGCCTGGGACTGGGACCCAGGACTTAACAGCAGCCCCAGGGCCACAGCTCCCCCCCATAGGGCCAGGCATCATCTGCCGGTCCTCCCCACCTGGGAGAGGTACTTGTACAGCTGCGGGTCTCGCTCCAGTCCCAGGTGAGCAAGAAGGCCCTGGTCCCCGCCCTCCAGCAGCTGGTAGAAGATGTGGAAATTTCGCTCGCCCTGGTTCTGGTGGACGACCCGGGACTTTTCTATCAGGTAGCTGATGATGTGGCCGCCAACAGGGACGCCCTTCAGAACAGAGCAGAAACAGCCGCATTGGCTACAACGACCCGCTGGACATGGAGGACACGGGGGGTGTTATTATGGGGTTCGTATTCAAGATATATACAAAGCAACGGTAAAATTTAACAAGAAACAACACTCAACCCCATCCAAGAATGAGAAGAGATGAACAAAAATTTCCTCAAAGAAGAAATACAAGTGGCCAATAGGTACATGGAAAATTTCTCTATATCATTCATTATAAGATATCCCTTCCCGGGGCCGGGCGGTGGCGCTAGAGGTAAGGTGCCTGCCTTGCCTGCGCTAGCCTTGGACGGACCGCGGTTCCATCCCCCGGTGTCCCATATGGTCCCCCAAGCCAGGAGCGACTTCTGAGCACATAGCCAGGAGTAACCCCTGAGCATCACCGGGTGTGGCCCAAAAACCAAAAAAAAAAAAAAAAGATATCCCTTCCCCCAACACCCTAAGATTTCTGTTGAGATGTTAATCCCCTCTGCATGTCAGCTTGGTCCACACCTGGGATGGGGGGGGGGGGTGTATTTTAAATAAAGAATAAGAGACTCTGGATAAGGGGAAGGGAGAAGGAGAAAAAGGCAGAGAGCCAGAGGAGAAGCAGCAAGAAGCTGCTTGGGAAAAGCTTAGCACAGAAGTCATGTGAGAAAAAGCATATGGCGGACAGGGCCTTGGAATAAAAGCAAGCTGATTCCAATAAAACGTTGACCGCTTGTGAATTATTTCTCTGCCGTGATCCTTTGTCTTCAGACCTGCTGGCCGAAGGGCCTAGAGGCACCGTGCCATGCCGAGGAGGCCTCAACCAACATGTGGATCTTATATTTTATAATTGAATCAAAATTAATCACCAGAGAGACGCAAATCAAAACAACAGTGAGAATCACCTCACACTACAGAGACTGGTGCATATTCCAGAGAACAAGAACAACCAGTGCTGGCACAGATGTGAGGAGAAAGGGACTCTCGTTCACTTGCTAGGGGGAATGTCGACTGGTCCAGCCTTTTTGGAAAATAATATGGACCATTCTCAAAAGACTAGAATCTGGGCTTCTGTTTTACCCAGGAATGCAGTTTCTAGAATATTTAGGGGCCCAAAAAGCAATGCAGAAAAGCCGTCTGCATTCCTGTTCATCGCAGCACTATTCACAATAGCCAGAATTTGGAAGCAGCCCAAGTGCCCAAGAACAGGCTGCTCTCCCCTGACCCTTGCACCACGACTACAATGAGGAAATGTCCCTGGGCTGAATATGTCTGCCAATGCCTGGCATTCCCAGTAAGGTAAGAATGGCACCTGTGAGAGGCAGCACTGATATTTCCCCGCCCACCCAAGAAATCCCCTTCTAGGGACCTGCAAGATATTCCAGTGGGTAAGGGATTTGCCTTGCATGTGGCTAGCCCAGATCTGATCCCTGACACCCTAGGTAAGTCCTGAGCATCACAGGGTCTGACTCAAAAACAAATACAATAGACCGGAGTGATAGCATAGTGGTAGGGCATTTGCTTTGCATGCAGCCAACCCAGAACAGACCTGGGTTTGATCCCTAGCATTCCATGTGGCCCCCTGAGCCTTTCTGGGTGTGGCCCAAAAACAAAACAAAAAGGAAAGAAATATGTCTTCCTCAACAAATGAGTGGCTAAAGAAACTTTGGTACATTTACACAATGGAGTATGCAGCTGTTAGGAATAAAAAAAAATGAAGTCATGAAATTTGCCTAAAAAAGGATGGGCATGGAGATTATTATGCTGAATGAAATGAGTCAGAGGAAGAGAGATAGACAGAAAATAGTCTCACTCATCTGTGGGATTTAAAAAAAAAGACTAAAGAAAAAAAGGAAGAGAGATAGACAGAAAATAGTCTCACTCATCTGTGGGATTTAAAAAAAAAGACGAAAGAAAGAAAGAAAGAAGAAAGAAGAAAGAAAGAAAGAAAGAAAGAAAGAAAGAAAGAAAGAAAGAAAGAAAGAAAGAAGAAAGAAAGAAAGAAAAAAAGAAAGAAAGAAAGAAAGAAAGAAAGAAAGAAAAGAAAGAAAGAAAGAAAGAAAGAAAGAAAGAAAAGAAAGAAAGAAAGAAAGAAAAGAAAGAAAGAAAGAAAGAAAGAAAGAAAGAAAGAAAGAAAGAAGGCTGGATTGATAACACAGCATAGGCTTTTTTGCTTTACATGCAGTCAATCCAGGATAGACTTGGCTTGATCCCCAGTGTCCCATATGGTCCCCCTAGCCAGGAGTGATTTCTGAGCACATAGTCAGGAGTAACCCCTGAGCATCTTCGGGTGTAGCCAAAAAAAAAAAGAAGAAAAGAAAAGAAAGAAACAAAAAGACAGTATGGTAATAATACCCAGAGAAAATAGAGATGAGGGCTGGAAAGACCAGCTCATGATATGAAGTTTACCATAAAGAGTGGTGAGTGCATTTAGAGAAATAACTGCACCGACAACTACCATAACAATGATTGTGAGAGAGAAATAGAATGTCTGTCCTGAAGATAGGCACGGGGTGGGGAGGAGGGAAATGGGGGATATTGGTAGTAGGGAAGGGGGGACGTACATTGGATGACTGAAACCCAACTGCAAACATTTTTGTAACTATGGGTGTTTAAATAAATAAATTATTAGTAAAAATAAAAAGCAATGTATCTCCTTCCCTCTGGTGATTGGGAATGGGCACTCACTACTGGCAAGCTCCATGGGCTCCACAGATATCATAGAGACTTTAGTCTACCTTGAAGTCAAACTGGATGTCCATGTATTTTCCAAATCTGCTTGAGTTGTCATTTCGGAGCGTCCTGGCATTTCCAAAAGCCTTAGAACAGAGAGTCGGGGAAGAGTCAGAAACAGAACAGGAGTTAAGGCGTTGACACAAAGCCTTGCTTGTGGCCGATCCACATTCCATCTCCGGTACTATATGATGCTCAAGTATTGGCCAGAAGCACTCCCCCAAACACAGAGCTAGTTGGAGTCCAACCCCTTTCTCCCCCAAACAAACAAAAGCCAGTTGTGGGAGTAGGCAAAGGGTAACTGAAGCCCACTGTCAGTCATGTCATTTAGGCTCACCAAGCTCTTTAACTTCTCTCCTTCAATGGAAGAAGAGGGTACTTGGTCCTTACTCTGTCTTCTAAGGAAATTACTAAATACAGTGAATTTGGGGCCTGAAAGAAAGTACAGGGAGGGTGTTTGTCTTATATGTGACCAACCTGGGTTCAATCTCCTGCACCCAATATGATTCTGCTGTCAAGCATTGACATGAATAGTACCTGAGCTCGGAGCACCACTGGGTATGACTCCCCAAAAAAAGCCCTCAAAACTACAGTGGGTTTGATGCCAATCACTGCAGTAGACTCCATGGAGAAGTGAAGCTAAAATAAAGAGGGGAAAATGATCACCTCCCCAGAAGCCCATGGAGGAGGAGATGGGAAAGGATAAGTAGAGGGATGAAGGCTCAGGCCCTGACCATTCTAGAAGGGACTGCATTGGGCTGGAGTGGTAGTGCAGTGGGAAGATGTTTGCCTTGTACACAACTGACTTGGATTTGACCCCTGGCACACAAACCCCCTCATAGGGTGCCTAGAGCACCACCAGGAGTAATTCCTGAGTGCAGACCCAAGTGTGGCCCCAACATAAAACAAAATAAACAACAACAAAAGAAGATACTATGCCGGGGCTGGAGAGATAGCATGGAGGTAAGGCGTTTGCCTTTCATGCAAGAGGTCATTGGTTCGAATCCCAGCGTCCCATATGGTCCCCCGTGCCTGCCAGGAGCAATTTCTGAGCATGGAGCCAGGAGTAACCCCTGAGCACTGCCAGGTGTGACCCAAAACCCCCAAAAAAAAAAAAAAAAAAAAAAAAAAAGAAGATACTATGCCCCTGACACCAGTTTCTCCTTATACCAGACTTGACTGTTTAAGTCAAAGGGCAAAATGGAGAAATGCCTTCAACCACAAACATCTACTGCAAACAAGCCAAAACAGGTGAAAATTACTTGTTCGAAAGCAATATACCAAAGAATCACAAACCACAGAAGAAATATGCCTCAAAAATTTTTTTTTTTTTTTGGTTTTTGGGCCACACCCGGTGACGCTCAGGGGTTACTCCTGGCTATGCGCTCAGAAATCGCTCCTGGCTTGGGGGACCATATGGGATGCCGGGGGATTGAACTGCGGTCCATCCTAAGCTAGTGCAAGCAAGGCAGGCCCCTTACCTGTAGCGCCACCGCCTGGCCCCTCAAAATTACTTTTATTAAAATAAAAAAGAAGAACCAATAGAGAGAGGCCAGCTAGAACAGCAGGGAGGGCACTTGTCTTGCATGCAGCAGCTAGGTTCCATCCCTAATATTCCATAAGGTCCATTGTGGCCCACTGGGAATGATTCCTGAGTGCAGAGTCAGGAGAAAGTCCAGAGCACTGCTGGGTGTGGGCCCTCCCCTCGCCAAAAAAAGAACCAATCAAATATTATGTTATTGCTTACTGTTCTTGGTGTGTGCTTTTCATAGCATGTTTAACATTCAGAAACTTGCTAAGAGGTAGGCACTTGGAATAGAGCCAGTCCACAGATCCAGATCAGGAACCTGAATCTAGAAAGACTTAGAAGGACTTGCTGTTTGGCTGCCATATTAGCACCCACATCTGCTAGGCCTCCAGGTCACGTCTGTCACCCCAGAATTCCCATGACACCCCTCTCCTTACCTCCCACTAACACGCCTGCTTTCCTAGGATCCTCCATGGCACTCACACACACACACACACACACACACATACCCTCACCCCCATGGAACCCCAAAGAATGCCCACCTCCAGCACCGGATTGGAGAGCAACAGTCTGTCACGGGCAACTTGCAGAGACTCAGTCATGGGGCAGGTCACTGCAAAATACTGGAGGATCTTCTTGGAGGCTTCCGTTTTCCCAGCCCCGCTCTCTCCGGAAATGAGGATAAAGTGGTTATTGAGTTCTGAGCACATCATACGGTAAGCGTTGTCGGCGATGGCGTAGCTGGAGGAGGACCAGACATGAGCGGAGAGAGGGGGAGTGGCTTCACTGGTGCTTCCCAGGGCTGCTGTGATGTCCACCAGGGTGGGAGGACACTGCCTCCTGGACGCCAGGTCCACCCAGTGGCACAAGAACACTCAGCAGAGAATGAGGACCCACCTACGCATGGTCACACATACATTGTATTAGGCAGCAAAACTCCAAAGCAGAGCAAGAGTTTGCGAAATCGTGAGAGTTGTTTGGATCTATCAAATGAATCTTGAGAGGTCTTGGGGGGGGGTGTCATACCCTGCAGTGCTCAGGCATGACTCCTGGCTCTGCACTCAAGTCACTTCTGGTGGGCTCAGGGGACCACCAGGTACTGGAGATCATACCTGGGTTGACCTCGTGCAAAGCAAGTACCCTGCCCACTACACTATCACTTTGACCCCCTTACCAGGTTAATTTTTTAAACTATTAGCATTTCTCAATAAGTCAAATTCTAAATTACACCCCAAAGATACTGTAGGAACTGTAGATAGAAATGGCATCATGTCTAAATGTTAAAGGGTTTGATAGAATAAAATTTAGGTTTCCTTCAAAACCTAGAATAATAAAAGTGTATATAAGGGAGTAAGACATCCATCTTGCATGTAGCCAATCCAGATTTGGTCCCAGGCATCCCATACAGTCCCCCAGCAGCACTAATAGGAATTGCTGAGTACAGAGCCAGGCGTTGCCCTGTGCATCATTGGTTGCGACCCCAAATTTAACAATAATGTCTAGCAGTGGTCCTCAAACTATGGCCTGTGGGCCACATATTGTATTTGTATCTGTTTTGTTTCTTCATTGCAAAATAAGATATATGCAGTGTGCATAAGAATTCATTCCTAAGTTTTGTTTTTACTAGAGTCAGACCTTCCAATGATCTGAGGGACAGTGAACTGGCCCCCTGTTTAAAAAGTTTGAGGACCCCTGGTCTACAGGATAGGAAAGATTTAAAATTTTTAGTAACATCGTCAGTATAAGAGGTAAAATTTAATTATAAGAGAATTTCACATCCCAGATCAGATATGGGTAAGCATGCAGGTCTCCCAAGAGTATAACCTTAGCAATATGATCTTGTTTGAAAACCAGATACTCAGAACCCACTGGTGGTAATAATGCAAAAAAAAAAAATGTAGATATATTGTGAGGTGGAATGGCTGAGTCACCAAGGAAGGTAATAGAAACCGCAAAGAAGGCAGAAATTTAAGTGAGGGGGAAGGGTCATAGGTATAGTTCAGCGGTAGGTCTCAGACCTCGTATGTGTGAGGTCTTGGGTTAACTCCCAAGATTATAGGGAGCAGGAAAATTTTTTTTTTTTTTGGTTTTTGGGCCACACCAGGTGAAGCTCAGGGGTTACTCCTGGCTATGAGCTCAGAAGTCGCTCCTGGCTTGGGGGACCATATGGGATGCCGGGGGATCGAACCGCGGTCCGTCCAAGGCTAGTGCAGGTAAGGCAGGTACCTTACCTCTAGCGCCACCGCCCGGCCCTGGGAGCAGGAAAATTTAAATGAAATATAGAATCTACTTGTCCATGTATTCAGACTTTGGGTAGAATAGTGGAGAGGAAGGACGAATAGCAGGGTCATTTAATGGCTAGAGGATGGACCGATGGATGATTGGATGGCGTAGGATGAGTAGATGGATGGACAGCTCGATTGATTGGATGGATGGGATAAATGGATAGGTGGTAGGGGATTAGCCCGAAATGAGGGAGAATGAGGGAAAACAAGAAACATACCGGGATCCATGACCTGAATGGTTACTTACACTTGTTGGTGGCAGTTCAAAAATTGACCCCTTGGGTAAAGTCCATCTGGCTCACAGAATAGATTCGAGTCTGGGTATGGATTCACAGATACAAGGAGAGTCCCAATAATATTGTCTACAGAGGAATGGACCGGGTACATGTAGTGAGATTCTAAATGTGAGAAATGGCTACGCCAACAACCGTCTACTGGCCCCACCAAATAAGTCCTTTCAGTGTGGGAGACAAAATGTGGTAGACAATACAGGTGGGGTCTCTGCTGCCAGGAAATTTATGTGGAGGGAGGGGGCTGGACTATCAGCCAAAGGATTAAGACTGCTTCAGTGGTAGGGCTGGAGAAGATAATACAGTGTGTTGGATGTTTGCCTTGCATGCACCAACCCATTCAATTCCCAGCATCCCATATGGTTCTCCTAAGCACTGCCAGGCTTAACTCCTGAGTGCGGAGCCAGGAACATCTGAGTGCCAAAGGAAAGACTGCTTTCATGAAGGGGGCTGTGATAACAGAAGGGCAGAGGACTAAAGATTGCCACCCCAAGCCAGGAGGGCCTAGGAATTCTTGCCCTTCAGAAGACAGCTGTGCTCAGACTTTAGGAATGAGAAATAAGACATGAAAAAAAAATTCAGCAAGAAGGAGTGTTTTAGTATTCGGGAACAGGTGAAGCAGGTTGACATCTTGGAAGCCAGTGAGGAAAGAAAGTGATGGGGAATGGTATGTGCTGACGTCAGAGGGAGTGGATCTGCACAAGAAATGGGGCTGGGAAGATCTGGACAAATGGTATCCGTTGGTGGACACTATTCCCAAGGCCGAAACTTAGACGTTGTCATACCTGCTCCTGACCGCTATGTGAAAGATTGGGCTTCAAGAGGAGAGCACCATGATCTGATGATGTTCCCCCAAAGATCTCCCTTCGGCCATTGGGCAATAGCTCAGTGAAGAATGACCCTGACCCCTGAAGAATGACAGGATCTTTTTAAACCCTGGGTGGGTGGACACACCTTGGGGCTCAATTTACCAATCAGAACACCCTGCTATTCCATGGCTGCGGTGGATTGGTGCAGGAAAGGCACACGACCTAAGTTGAGCCAGCCAGAGCCCACTGACATCAGGGTAGGCCTGTTCTCTATCTCGAGGCAGCAACTCATGGCCTCCAACTTGGTGCCAGGAGGCCAGGCTGCCCCAGTAGGAAACTGATACCCAAAGCAGAGGCGTGGGAAAGAGGCTTTAAGATGTCACCCTTAAAGATTGCTTTAAGGGCCTCTGTTAATGTGGGACCCTTCTGTTATTCAAATTGAAAGAATCTAGAGGATCCTCTGTGGTCTCTGTCTCTGGGCCACAATAAAGACCTTAATAAATAGGGCCAATGGTGCATCTGACAGCCTCCCTGTTCCTACCCCTGAATGATTTAATGTAGTTGAATGTATGTATGAGCTAAAGCGTGTAGTAATATTGCTCACTGTCATCAAGCAGAGGGACAAGCAGGGACCCGTTTAAGAAAAAGAAAAGAAAAACGAACCTAAACCTAGCTTGAACAAGGGGTTACATTACATAAATGAGGTTTTCCACTGAAACGCTTGCGCAGATTGTCCAAAAGCAGCTTCACTGGTGTATGCGTCCAGGAGCACAAAATCCTGCACCCCGACCCTGTCCCGGGGCTGTCAGCGCCCTCTTCCATGTGGAGGGCGAATGTGCTTCCTCCTCACTTCTTCTTTCTACGGGAAGACAGAAACAGTGCTCAGCGAGTCCTCTATCCCACCATTTCTTTCCCAGTCTAGATTGAAAGCAGCCAGACTCTAGGGTTCTGGGAGAGTGAAGATACGAAGCTTCAAGACCCCGGCTTAGGATGTCTGCCGTCGGATGACGGAATATAAATTAATGTCCATCAGAAAAATACTCAGTGTGGCCTCAAGGTCCACAGGAACCAGAGTAGCTTCCTGCCTGCCATACTCTGAGGCTTTGGCGGAACTACCAATTGTTTTCGTACCATAAAACGCACTTTCCCTGCAAAAAAGATGGAGGTAAATGTCTTGTGCGTCTTATGAAGTGATGCCACGCTGGCCCGGAAACCTGAGTGTAGGGGAGAGAGCAGAGACTAACCACTGTGGCGCCCCTTTTACTGCAGACTTGCCACATAGTATGAGCAATCAGGTTAATGTTCGTTCCACCTTCACTTAGAGTGTTCGTTAAGACTACTTGATCGCTGCTGTGACGTTTCTTTTTTTTATGTTTGACAAAAAAGTATTTAAAGACGTTTTTCTATTTTCTGATGCAAACGACAAAACCTCAGTAAATGTGTTTACACAGCTGTGGACCGGCGTATTGTAAATATACTTTGGCCTGGCAGGCTGGTGTTCCTGATGGCGTCCTGTGTTGCACCATTTGCTTTAGAATATGTTTTTCTGGTTTTCCTCACCTAAAACTATGTGCATAGGTCAGGTGCATCTTATAGAGCAAAAAAATATGATACATCTTTAGGTTTTTCTCATTCTGCTTCTTATCAAGTCAGTACTCGCGTCTATTCCCCAATCAGGAAAGTGAATACAGAACTGTGGGTCAAACATGGCCAAGAAAGCCAGCCGGCGGGGGAGAGCTCAAAGGTCTGCTTAGCCAACTTCAATCTCCTGCACTGCATGGCCCCAGAACCTCTGCAAACAATCTGTGGTGTTGCTAGAGGAGCTCCTGAGATGAAGGATCAAGTGTGAGGGAACATCAGTGCCAGAGCACAAAACACCCCATTTCACAGCCCCCGATACTTCTTGGCTCCCCAGGAGAATTCCCAGAGTGAGCATCACCATAATTAAAACAAACTGGTGTCGCCCCTCTGTTCTCTAGAACTGAACTAAGCTTGCCCCCCACTACCCGTTGGAGTGAGCTGGGGAGGAAAGTCTCAAAACTCTAGGGAAGTTAGTTACCATGAATTAGGACAGACACCTCCATGAGGGCCTCCATGAGTTTGTTAGTCAGTTTGGGGTAGGGTTGGATGGGGGTACACTTGGCAATGACTAGCCCAGCAAGGCATCTGTTAACACTGCCTGCTCTTGGGGCCAGAGAGAGCTAGGTGGGTAGGGCACTTGCCTGGCACATAGCGTTCAATTCCAGCACCCTGTGAGGTCCCCCAAGCTCTGTCAGGAGTGACCCCTGAACATTATGCCTCCCAGACCAGAACCAAACACAATAAAACAACCATGGTTTGGGCCAGAGAGATAGCATGGAGGTAGGGCGTTTGTCTTGCACACTGGTAATCCAGGACAGATGGTAGTTCAAATTCTGGCATCCCATATGGTCCCCCATGCCATCCAGGAGCAATTTCTGAGTGCAGAGCCAGGAATAACCTCTGAATGCTGCCGGATGTAAACCCCCCCCCAAAAAAAAAGTTTAGGTACTTTTCCATCTGAGTGAAGGCAGAGGGAGGCTAACTCAAAAAGAAAACCACAGACTGAACCCCTCCAAAGGAATGCAGTGATGTCAGGACCCTCCCTATTCTGTTGAGATAGAGGAACTAGCTGGGTCCGGAATGTTCCACCAGATAAGGCCCCCTGGACAACCAAAGTTGAGTCCAATGAGTCAGAGATAAGTGGAAACATCGATGTTGAGAAATGACGTGATTTGGGCACAAATGGAAATGGGCCAATCATGTATGCTGTGAAGTTTGGACTGTTTGTATTAACCAATAAAATGTGTGTGCTGTCAATGCTTGGGATTTCTACATAACCTGGCTAAGAATTTGCTTCAGGACCCTTGTCAAGACTCCCTGGTTGGATGAGACTTGGATCTCAGCTAGCAGAATAAACTCCCTTTTGTGCCTTGCATTATCGAAGGTGGTCTCTCTGACTCTCAGTGCCGACTCGGGTGTCAATTAGGACCCTGACATGTTGTCTACTCAGAAATATACTCATAAGCACTGTGTGCTTCCCCAATGAATAACAAGTCAGGAGGGACAGAGAAAGTCCCATACTCGGGCCGGAGAGATAGCATGGAGGTAGGGCATTCGCCTTGCATACAGAGGACAGTGGTTCGAATCCCGGCATCCCATATGGTTCCCCGTGCTTACCAAGGGTGATTTCTGAGCTCAGAGCCAGGAGTAACCCCTGGGTACTGCTGGGTGTGACCCCAAAAAAAAATAAATAAACAAACAAACAGACCAACAGAGCCAAAGGAGTCAGAAATGCTCCTTTAGCGCTCTCTAAGCGACAAAGTGGCATCACACTCACTTCTGCAGAAAGGTTTAAGAAACCCAGATCAAAAGGACAGAGTAAGTAGGTGAATTTGACTCTGATAGACACGTTGGTGACTTGGTGAACGGGTAAGGAAAAGCCCAAGACTGGCTGAAACCACCTTGAGAAAAAAAGCTAAGATACAAGATGGCACAATTTTATGTACTCAAGATTTCTGACAAAGGTACCAAAATAGTGCAGAGTGCAGAGGGCTCAAGAGATAGTACAGCAGGATGGGCATTCACTTGAAAGTGGCCAAACCAGGTTTGATCCCCAGCATCCCATGGGATCCCCTGAGCCCACCAGGAGTAAGTTCTGAGCACTTTTTTTTTTTTTTTTTTTTTTGGTTTTTGGGTCACACCCAGCAGCGCTCAGGGATTACTCCTGGCTCTACACTCAGAAATTGCTCCTGGCAGGCTCGGGGGACCATATGGGATGCCGAGATTCAAACCACCACCCTTCTGCATGCAAGGCAAATGCCCTCCCCATGCTATTTCTCTGGCCTCTGAGCACTTTCAGGGAGTGAAACCAAAGGAAAAAAAAATAAAAGAATTGAGTGCAGAAGAGGCAAATATTTTCATTGATGGTGAAGGAAAATTTAGATATCTATAGAAAAAAAAATTTCCAACACTTATCTTATTCCACATATATATTCTATACATACATAGCCATATAATATAAACACACATTCAATTTTATATTCAAATACATGAAATGGATTTAATATTGTTATATTCAGCTATTGTAATAAGTGTTAAAATATGTAATATATTGGGGCTGGAGAGATATCACAGCGGTAGAGCATTTGCCTTGAATGTAGCCAACTTGGGAAGGGCCCAGGTTCAATCCCCAGCATCCCATAGGGTCCCCCAAGCCTGTCAGGAGCGATTTCTGGGAGCAGAGCCAGTAGTAACCCCTGAGTGGCACTGGGTGTGGCCCCAAAACAAATAAACAAAAGTAATATGTTAAGTAAATATTAAAATATTATGTGATATGTAAAGTATATGTATCTAAGTAAACTTAAGATAGATTTTAGATCTAATATGAATGCAAATACTATAAAAATCCAATAAAAATATATATTTATGGGGCCGGCGAGGTGGTGCTAGAGGCAAGGTGTCGGCCTTGCAAGCGCTAGCCAAGGAAGGACCGAGGTTCGATCCCCTGGCGTCCCATATGGTCCCCCCAAGCCACGGGCAATTTCTGAGCGCTTAGCCAGGAGTAACCCCTGAGCATCAAACGGGTGTGGCCCGAAAAAACAAAAAGAAAAGAAAAGTACATATTTATATCCAGAGGAAAGCATAGTTTTCTTAGGACACAAGAAAAACTAGGCAGAGATCTATCTCACAGGGCTGGAATATGTGTTTTGAATGAGCAAAGTCTGGGTTCAATCCCCAGCATCGTCTGTGGTTCTGTGAACACCACCAAGGAGCAACCTCTGAGCACAGAGCTGGGAGTAGCCCCAAGCACCACTGGGCATGACCCCCTGATTCAGACTCGTTCACCTGGAGTTGGAGATACAGCGTGTGGGGTGATTTTATGTTCAAGGACATGATGATGCCCGCAGACAAGGGGCAGAGGGACGGAGCTTAGCACAAAAGAGCGCAGGCCATATGAGTCCACGTCTATGAAATTCTAGGACAAGCAAAATGAAGAATAGGAACAATCAGTGCTTGGTTATCTGTGGTGTGTGTGGGTGGGGGGAGGGCGGGAGAGAGAGAGGGAGGGAGGGAAAGAGAGGGAGAGAGAGTAGTGGGGTAGTGGGGTATTGGGGTATTTCATGTGAAGGGCATTTCTAGAGTAATGCTCCAGGGCTGTGCGTCTCAGACATGGTTCTATTGCCTAGATACACCGCTAAGATTTTTTTTATTTATTCCTCTATAGGCAAATGTTCCCTTTAGCAAGAGAGTCAGGGAGATGGTTTAAGGGACTAAGGTCAAAGGACTTTGCGAGCAGGAGTCCTGGGTTCGTTTTCTTGACACCACCCAGGTCCCTGAGCACTGAGCCAGGAGCAACTCCTGATTACCACCATGTGAGAGCCCAAAACAAAAAACAACAAGAGATCAGCAAACTGTCAGGGGAGAGATAGAGACCATCAACTGGTAGCAACTTTTGTTTTATGTTTTATGTGGGGGTTTTCTGTTTTTTTGTTTTGTTTTGTTTTGTTTTAATATGGAACGTTTCACGAATTTGCGTGTCATCCTTGCGCAGGGGCCATGCTAATCTTCTCTGTATCGTTCCAAAAGTTCCAAGTGCTGCCGAAGCAAGCACTTGTTTCTGTTTTTGGTTTTGGTTTTTACATTTTGGTTTGGGGGCTAGACCCAGCGTGTCTCAGGGGCTACTCCTGGCTCTGTGCTCAGGAATCACTCCTGGCAGGCTCAAGAAGACCTTATGAGATGCTGGGGATCAAACCCAGGCCAGCTGTTTACAAGGCAAACACCCTTTCCACTGTGCTGTCTCCGTGGCCCCCAATTTATACGAATATATTATATAAATGCATTATTATATAAAATATATAATATACCAGTAATAAATAATAAAAAGCTAAAAAGCTTCCAACCACCAGGTGTCCCCCTCCCCTAGCCATGCCAACCGGACCAGTTGGGTTGGAAAGCCGTGCCCTAAGCACCACGCAAGACGGTTTTCCGTTGCGCCAAGAGGCCGAGCTGCATTGAGCAAACACGGGGTGCACGGTCCAGATTCAGGTCTGCCTGGCTGCACCCACCCCTGGGGACGCTCCTAATCTCTCCCCAGCCCTGTGTGAGCTCGTCTGGAACACGGACTAGTCCCCATCCCCGCTTCCCAGGGCAGCTGGTTTGAACAGAGCCCTGGGGAAGCGCTTGGAACAGAGCCAAGCGCAAGGTCAGTGCCGGGGCGTCGGTCCTCCTTGGCATCAACGGAACGATCCTTAGAAATCTGAACGCCACAAAGCAAAATTTTAATTTAATTTAGCTTAATTAAAAATCCCCACCGGTTAGGAACTCTCGAGGGAGTCCTGAAATAATGTCTGGAGCTGAACCCACACACCGACAGGAGTACAGTCTGAACTGTTTCCTTTTCCTTTTTTTTTTTTAGTTTTTTTTTTGGGGGGGAGCACTTAGGTGTTACTCCTGATAGGCTCAGGGGACTCTATGGGATGCCATGGATCAAGCCCAGATCAGCCACGTGCAAGGCAAACGCCCCTACCCACTATGCTATCGCTCTGGCTCCTGGTCTTTTTTTCTCTAAAGCAGAAAAGATGAAATGCAGCGTGCCTGCCTGGCATGAAAAATGCCACAGAGAAGAGATATAATAAGAGCTGGTGCGGGCCCAAGAGATAGCACAGCTGTAGGGCAAGCAGCCGATTCCAGGAAGGATGGTGGTTCAAATCCCAGCATCCCATATTGTCCCCCCGAGCCTGCCAGGAACAATTTCTGAGCACAGAGCCAGGAGGAACCCCTGAGCATTGCCGGATGTGACCCAAAAAGTAAAATAAAAAAATAATAAGAAGAAGAAATAAAAGGAGCTGGTGAGTGAAAGAGTTCAACCTTGTTCCATAGCATGAGTTGTTTCAGACTGGCAGTTTGTTTGGTCCGTTCTGTCTGTGCTATCCATTCTAATATCACTGTTGCTTTTCATTTAGCTCTTTTTCTTTTCATCTGTTACTAGGTTATAGGTTTATTATAAAAAGGATCTGATGTGGGAGCTTACAGCTGGAAGAGATGCAAAGGGCAAACATAAGTAAGGACAGAGCTCTCAAGACACCTCTCCTCCAAGCAACACGTGTTCACCAACCTCTTACTAAAAAGTAGAGCAATTGGTGTCCTAATGAGGTTGAAAAAGTATGGAAGGGGGCCCGGAGCGATAGCATAGCGGTGTTTGCCTTGCAAGCAGCCGATCCAGGACCAAAGGTGGTTGGTTCGAATCCCGGTGTCCTATAGGGTCCCCCGTGCCTGCCAGGAGCTATTTCTGAGCAGACGGCCAGGAGTAACCCCTGAGCACCGCCGGGTGTGACCCAAAAACCAAAAAAAAAAAAAAAAAAGGATGGAGGGCTGAAGCGTTAGCACAGTGGGAGGACATTTGCCTTGCAAATGATGACCCCGGGTTCCATCTCTGGCATTCCATATGGTCCCAAGAGCCTGCCAAGAGTGATTCCTGAACGCAGAGCCAGGAGTATTACCTGAGCACTGCCAGGTGTGCCCCAAAACAAACAAACAAACAAACAAAAAAAGATCCACAGATACAGGGGCCTGAGAGATAGTACAGTGGGTAAGACAAGCGGCCAACTGGGGTTCAATCCTTGGCATCACATGTGGTTCCTTGAGCTGTGCCCTAGGAGTGCTTTCTAAGCTAAGCATCACCAGGGATAAGTCTTAAGTAGAACCAGATGTAGTCCCAAAACAAAATAAAACAACAAAAATTGACCAGGGGTCTGGAGCAGTGGCGCTAGAGGTAAGGTGTCTGCCTTGCAAGCACTAGCCTAGGACGGATTGTGGTTCAATCCCAGGCATCCCATATGGTCCCCCAAGCCAGGAGCAATTTCTGAGCGCATAGCCAGGAGTATCCCCTGAGCGTTACTGAGTGTGGCCCAAAAAATAAAAAAATTAAAAAAAATTAAACAGAGCCTAGGCTATAGAGTAAACCTTACTTTTTTTTTGGGGGGGGGTCACACTCGGCAGCGCTCAGGGGTTCCTCCTGGCTCTACGCCCAGAAATCGCTCCTGGCAGGCTTGGAGGACCATAAGGGATGCTGGGATTCGAACCACCATCCTTCTTCATGCAAGGCAAACGCCTTACCTCCATGCTATCTCTCCGGCCCATAAACCTTACATTTTAAAGCATTTTAAGTCATCCAAAGTGGAAATGAGTCAGCGTCTCCATCAACTAGAATGTTCTATCATATTCTGAAATGATGGAATTGATTTATAGCTTCATGAATAAAAGCAGTCAGAGACGTGGGTGACTTCCAGCACGATAATGTAATAAAACAGCTGGAGTGACAGTGCAGCAGAGAAAGCACTTGCCTTAGAAGCAGCTGTTATAGATTTGATCCCCAGCATCCCATATGGTCTCTGAGCACCACCAGGAGTGATCCTGAATGCAGAGCCAGGAGGAACCCCTGGAGAGCCACTGGGTGTGGTCCCAAAACAAACAACGAACGAAATAAGTAAATAAAGGCTTACCATCTGCATTGCAAAGGAAATCCAGCCGCCACTCTGAAATCCCTTTATTCAATTGCTATTTTGTTTTGTTTCTGTTTCGTTTTTGTTTTTGTTTTTCTAGTCATTCTGGCAGTGCTCACGACTTAATCCTAGGCTCTGTGCTCTGGGGTTATGTAGCATGTTAGAAACCAAATCTGGATTGGCCGCCTGCCAGACCGTACCTTAACCCCTAGACCAACTCTGTGGCCCTCGACCTACCTTTTACAAGTGTGCTTCTCTGCTGCTTTCTCCCCCATCCTGCCTGGTGCTTAAAACCCTAGGAGGGGGTGAGTCTCTCCCTCAGCCCATATCTGATGCTGTCTTCAGTGTTTGTCCTCCCCTGGAGAAAGGCCAGGTGGCAAACGCTTCTAGCTAGAGTTCCCACACCAGGGCCAGGACCAGAGAGAGAGAGAGAGAGAGACTTTTCCCCGGGAGCAAACACATCTCCCTCTCCCTTCCGCTCCTCAAAGGTAAAGGGGTGAGACTGAAAGCTGAAGAAAGCTCGGTCCGTTATAAAAACTGAGAAACTGAATCTGTTCAACTTTGTCTTTCCTGCTCCCTGACACAGGGAGAAAAGAGTCTTGCTACGGCCAGTGTCTACAAAACACAGATTCTAGTGGGGGGGGGGGGTCTTTGTTGTAGGTTGGTTTGGTTGGTTGGCTAGTTTTGGGGTTATATCCAGCGATACTCGGGGGTTCCTCCTGGCTCTGTGCTCTGGGGCTCCTCCTGGCTGTGCTTAGGGGACCGTGTGGAAGGCCGGGGATTGAGCCTGGGTTGGCCAACTTGTGTCCTTCCCGCTGACCTATGATTCTGGCACCATGTTGATTCTGAAAGGGGAGCTCAGAGAGTTCCATTAAAACCCCCTCAGAGCTGGGCCATAGACCCACCAGCCTCATTCCTCAAAGATGCCCCAACAGCCACCAACCGCATTTTCCTCAGTCAAACCCCACTGGGAAGCCTGCAGTCGACCCAAAAAAGGGATGACATCCAGGCTCATGGGAGGTGTGGGGAAAGGAAAGAAAATTCAGGCAAGAGAAGGTGCCAGCGTGTCTGTCTAACACCACCCTCCCCTAGATCCGGGACCCTCTTGTTCAGTTCTAAGAAATAGTCTCCTGTCTCCTCTCTAGAACTGTCCTGCGCTAGAATGGGGCCTTGGTGGGATGTGGGGGTTCCTCCCCCCCAATCAAAAGGTGGAGGGGAGGAGTCGGAGTGAGAAAATCCCACCAGGCCTGAGCACCCCTCTGTCCCCCAACTCTGCATACTAAGTGCGTTTCATGGCTGCCATCTTGAAAATGGGGCCTTTCCCAAAGGTGCCCTTTGATTCCCACTGGGGCCGGGCCGCTGTCCGACGACCCATTGAAATGGGGCCCCCCAGGGCCCCCCCACCCGGGCACAAAGGCCCTTTGGCAGCCACGGCGGCAGGGCTTGTGAAGGACAACAGTTTTGTGCGCCAAAGAAAACATTTTCATGCGCTACAATCCATTACACATATATTTCTCCATTTTCTTTCAGTCATTATTCATTAGAAAACATTTAACGTCGCTGCAGATTTCACACTGGGCAGTCTGGGCACAAAGGGCCAGAGATGGCCCCATTTAGCCGGGGCTGGGCCTGCCTTTCCTAATCTGAGAAACGCCGAGGCCGGTGGGGCCCCGCAGGACACAACAGGCCGGGGCTAGATTGTGCAGTTAACGGCCACAGGCCCCCTGCCTCCTTTGACACTCATTTCAAGATGACAGGGGACAAAAGGGATTTGTTCTGTGTGACCCTTTTCTGCCTGATGCTGTCTCCATCGGGCTCTGCGCATGACACCGCCTGGATTTATTCCACCTGCCAGGCCCTGGGCCCGCCTCCCCGACTCTCTCCTCTGCTCTGTGGCTTGTCCCCACTTTAACACAAAGAGACAGGTAAAGAATTTCGCGAAAAGGCCTCCATTCACCACATCAGCTTTCATAACACAATCGCCTGTCAGGTTCCCTGAGCGAGCTGCTCAGACGTCTGTCTGGGCGCAGGCCAGGAATCCGGCCCCAGAGTTCAGAGAGAGCTGGGCGCTTCCCCACCACTGGCCACCCTCCCGTGGCAAACAGTCTGTGGCAACAGGGCCCCACAAACCCTCTGCGAGACCCGAGTCTGGAATTTTCCCCTCCATTATCAGCAAAGGACCTCAGGCCAACTAACTCCCCTTGGGCAGTGTGGAGAAGCCCCCAAATGCCTCCACTTCGGAACCATCATGAAAATTTCAGTGAAAGATCTTAGACGTTGGTAGCCAGAGCCAGTGGACAGTGGAGGGAGTCAGGGAGAAACAAAAAGAATATATATTGGACCCGGAGAGATAGCACAGCGGTGTTTGCCTTGCAAGCAGCCAATCCAGGACCCAAGGTGGTTTGTTCGAATCCCGGTGTCCCATATGGTCCCCCATGCCTGCCAGGAGCTATTTCTGAGCAGACAGCCAGGAGTAACCCCTGAGCACCACCGGGTGTGACCCAAAAAACAAAACAAAACAAAAGAATATATATATATATATATGGATGGGAGAAAAAATCACATGAAATGCAACATGCAGCTTCTAAAGATGTGATTGAACGGTAATGTTTCTTGTTTTTGTTTCTTTTGGTTTTGGTTTTTGGGTTACACCCAGCCACACTCAAGGGTTACTCCTGGCTCTGTGCTCAGAAATCGCTCCTGGCAGGCTTGGGGAACATATGGGATGCCAGGATTCGAACCACTGTCCATCCTGGATCAGCGAAAGGCAAACACCTTACGGCTGTGCTGTCTCTGGCCCCGTTAATCAATATTTCTAATCTGCATCTTTGCCTGCTTATGTGTATATACAAACACGCAGAGAGGGGTGGGTAAATCAGGTGCTTTTGCCCACCTAGTTCTGCCCACAGAGCCTAAACCACTCACTCTCTGAACCTTTAGTGAGAAAAAGGAGGAAAATCCCTCCTGTTCTGCATCCATTTCTCTTTCCCATGGAGGCAGATGGCCGAGTCCATGGTGTTTCGGAATGGCAAGAGAAGCAAAATGGAATTTCTCATGGCAGCTGGTGGTGGTGGAGCTGGAGGTTAGGTCCTCGTCTTGCGTACAGCCAATCCCAGTTCATTCCCCAGGACCCGCCACAGAGGGGGCTCTGAGCACCTCCAGGAATGATCAGAAGCAGAGAGGCAGAAATTGAGCCTTGGATGAAATACTGTGCAGCAGTCAGGAGAGATGAAGTCGTGAAATTTTCCTATACACGGATGGACATGAAGACTATTATGCTGAGTAAAATGAGTAAGGGGGAGAGAGACACACACAAAATAGTCTCACTCATCTGTGGGATTTAAGAAAAATAAAAGACAGTATGGTTATAATACTGGAGACAATGGAGAGAGGGCCGGAAGGACCGGTCCATGGTATGAAGCCTACCACAGAGTGATGAAGGCAGTTAGGGAAATAACTACACAAACAACTATCATGACAATGGTAGTGAATGAGAGAAACAGAATGCCTGTCTCAAAGACAGGCAGGGGATGAGGGAGGAGGCAGATGTTGGGGGGGGGGGCATTAGTGGTGGAAAGGTTGCACTGGTGAAGGGCAGTGTTTTTTCCTAGAACTGAAACCCAACTGCAAACATGTTTGTAATTATGGTGCTTAAATAAAGATATTTTTTTAAAAAATCTATTTTAAAAAGAAAAAAAAAGAAAAACAATATATTATACACACACATACACACACACACACACACACACACACACACACACACACACATGCCTTGAGCACTGCCAGGAGGTACCCATCCCCAGCAAACAAATATGTAAGATCTCATGTAGAAGTTTCCAAGAGTTGTCAATCAAGGCCAATGAGGAGTGAGCTGGGATGTCAACCCTTTAGAAAGCCTGTCCAGTGGCTCAGTCACTTGCCAACAGAATCCTAGAAGGGGCAGAGCAGCAGATTTTTATGTGCTGTGGTACCACTCAGGGTCACAGACAAGTGATAAACCAAACTATAGCATAGCACAGTGGAGGATCACCCCCAGCACAGCAGAGAGGGCATTTGCCTTGCACGCAGCTGATCCAGGTTCGATTTCAGGCATTCCATAGGATCCAGGCTCCATCCATACTCTTGGAGAGTTTGCAGGAGTAATTTCTGAGCACAGAGCCAGGAGTAACCCCTGAGCATCACTGGATGTAGCTCAAAACCCAAACAAAACCATAACCAAAGAAACAAAACAGAGAGTGATATTACTGCGATTTTCAGACATCGAGTAGATTGAGGTGGGCAGGCTGGCTGCTGGAATGAAGGAGCGGCCCTTTCATTCACCAGCAAGAGGCTGCTGGTGTTTTATTATCCAACCACGTCTCTTAATCACGACCAAATGAGTGTCATTACGAGAATCAGCAAACAGAAGAATGCTTCGAGATTACCTTGGGGACCAGACATTCGACTTAAAATTAGAACAGTTCACCGAGTCTTAATTGCCATATGGGAGAGGCAGGTGGGGACTATTTTTTTTCCAGTTAAGTGAATATATTTGTCAATAGAAAACTTAAGACTGGAAAAAAATTAAATGCCACGCTAGGTCTCTCTTTCTCTCTCTACTTTCCAACAATAAACTAATGTAAAAACAAAAATCTTTGGAGTTGATAGTACTTTTCTTCCCTGACCCATTCTATTTTTGTTTAATCTTGCTTTTGCTTTATAGAACCAGAGAGATAGTAGGGGAGGTAGGGCATTGTGTGGACTGGCATGTTGTGACCCCAATTCAATTCTCAACATCATCACATAGAACCCTGTGAATCCCCAAGGATGAGTCCTGAGGACGAGGGATGGTCCTCCCAGGAATAACCCCAGATGATGCAAAAGTACCAATCAAAGAAATACATAAATTTGTTGATCAAGGTCATTAAACAGAGGCCATTTCATGCAGCTGGAATTAATTTGACTTGTCTAATCGGGCTCCCTCTGAGGTCAAATGGGCCCATTGGAGCGATGGTACAGTGGGAGGGCACTGACCCAGGTTCAGTCCTCGGCATCCCTATCACCTGGAGTGATCCCTGAGTCTTGCCAGGTGTGGCCCCCAAATCAACCAAACAACAACAGAAACAAGTACATGGGCCCATCTTTATTATTTCCAAGTAAGGTAGTTTTTTGTTTTCCTTTTTTTTTTTTTTTTTTTTAGGTCACCCTCAGCAGTGCTCAAAGATTATGCCCAACTTACTACAGGGGATAGAGGGTCACCCTCACTGGTGCTTTGGAGGATCACCCCCAGGCCTTCTGCATGCCAAGCAGCCACTCCAGAAACTTAAGCTACCTCCCTGACCCTCCCAGATCAGCTCTGCCACTTTTCTGTGTGGTTTTGTTTGGGGGCCCAGTGGCACCCAGTAGCTAGTTCTAGCTCTTTGTTCAAGAGTGACCCCTGGTGATGCACACACCCCTGGGGGTGTGGAGCCAAACTGGGTCCTATCACTTCAGCCTTAATATATATATGGGAGGGGGGATCTTGGGCCTTACCCAGCAGTGCTCAGAGCCTAATTCTGAATTTCTTCTGGTTCTGTGCTTAGGGACCCTTAGCCAGTGCTCAGGGGAGTCCATAAGCAGTGCCAGGGATTGAACTTGGGGTCAGCTGGGTGAAAAGCAAGCCCCTTCCCACTGTCCTATCGAGTCCCCTTAAATATATTTTTGAAAGAGAATTATCTAGAAAGTCACAAAAGTTGCAAGTTCAGAAAAAATTGATGTAACTTCAGTGTTAAACTGACTTTGGGACCATTTTCAATCTTCTAATTCTCCTCAGCGTCATAGACATTCGACATACATACATCATTTTATCACGGGTTATTTATTTAAACACCTGGCTATCAAATACAGAATTCTTCCTCCATCACCCCTAACATTATATAATTCCCCCCACCCCACAGACACACTCTGTAATTCCGGACAGCCGGTCTGCTCTCCTTATCACCATTCAGAAAATAACACATCTGGCGCAGTGTAGCCCGGGTTCAATCCCCAGCACCCCACCTGGTCAACTGAGCCCTGCCAGGAGTGGTCCCGAGTGCAGAAAATGACAAGTCAGTGGAAACACGCAGTATATAAATGTCCGAGGTCACCTTCCCTGGAGGTCCATCCAAATTGTTGGATGTCTTAATAACTTGCCGCCTCCCCGCCTTTTTTTAAAATTTGGAGCAGTATTCATTCAGATAATGTCTCACCAAAGAAAATGGGGAACTAATTCATAAATAAAAGGACAGTAGCTGCATTCTTTTGAAAAAAGCATAAAGACATGCAGACGAATCTGAGCGTATGTGTGTCTGTGAACTTCCCAGAACCATGGCAACCAAAAATGCCAGCTGAGACCATAATTACTTGCCTCACAAAAGAAGGCCTCCACCCCCACCCCACTCTGCCATGCAGCTAGATTCTTTCTCCCCCTGAACCAGGCTTCCCAGAATTGTAATCTCGAGAGGAAGGCAAGAGGGTAAGTCAGGCCTCTGAAATTGCCACTTCAGTTTTGATTACCAGCTGCCAATTTGGCATCAGTCTCAGATGTTATAAATTGGATGATTGAGTGGCAGGCCGTGAGTTCAAGTTTCTGCATTGGACATGAGACTTCTGTGGCCAGCTAGTAAGTTAGTCTCACACAGAAATAAATGTTCTCTGAATGTTTCTGGAAAGTTTTGGGCTATCTTGGGCTGGAAAGCTAGTACAGTGGGCAGAGGGCATTTGCCTTGCACAAGGCTGACCCAGGTTCGATTCTCAGCATCCTCTATGGTCCCCTGAGTGATTCCTGAGTGCAGAGTCAGAAGTAAGCCCTGAACGCTGCTGGTGTGGCCCAAATCCATCTCTCCCAGGGGGGAAAGAGGTTTAAACTATCTAGAGGGCCAAACAGATAGTACAATGGGAAGGGTGCTTGCCATGCATTGCAACCAACCTGGATTTGATCCCTGGCACCCCAGATGGTCCCGTGACCCCCATCAGGAGTAATCCCTGTGCCCAGAGCCAAGCGTAAGTCCTGAGCACCACCAGACGTAGGTCCAGTAAAACACCATTTGTCTAATAGAGAAAAATGTAACTCTTAATATTTCCTTAACAACATAATTCTTAATGTTTACTAAACACAAATGATCATAAGAAGAAAGATAAATAAACAAAAATGATCCTTCTAAATCATTGGGCTTTTCTGAGATAAAGACAATAGTCTTGATAGTCAAAAATTCTTTGCAGAATTCTTTCAAATTATCTACGTGCCCATAAAAACCACCTGGTTTTAGTTCCTAAAAATGACCTTTCAAAAAAAAAAGTGACCTTTCCTGGGGATAACTTCGGGGGTTCCCCCATCTTAAACTTAAGGACAACATGCCTGAGATCTTTTTCTGGAAAAAGCCAATTTGCAAACAGTCCTCCGCACCATTATTGCCTAGGACTTCCCTCGTTATTAGGTTACCATTTATAATTTAGGGCTCTCCAGCACTGCCCAACAGAACTGCCAGCCGGGTATACAAGTCAAAGTTGACATGTGGTCACCGTGCCACTGGACACATTTTAAACTCTTCATTACCTGTAACCCATGAAGAGAACCCTGGCCATGTCCCAGGTGGTTTTCCTCATCCCAGACCTTTTTTGGTTTGCTTGCTTGCTTTTTGGCCACACCCAAAGATGCTCAGGGGTTACTCCTGGCTCTGCGCTCAGGGGTCTTTCCTGACGGTACTAAAGGGACTAAATGGGATGCTGGGGATCGAACCCAGGTCGGCTGCATGCAAGACAAAACACCTTCCTTGCTGTGCTATGGCTCCAGTCCCTCCCTCGTACCAGACCCATTGGTGGACTGACAATGAATTCACAACACCCCACCCTCTTGCTTTGAAATGCTTTGAGCCCCATCCCACACATCTGATCCCCAATTCCAAGCCTTTTCTGTGAGCCCTGTTCTCCCTTTTCGCCCGATGGTGCAGCCCTGCTGGAGGGTAGAAGGCAGGGTCCCACTGCCTTACCTTGGACCCCATCCTGCCTGGAGGGAGAGCAGGTGAAGGTTAGTCTGTCCGAGACACATAAAACCAGCTTCCTGGGGTTCAGGCTGCCAGGACACCGGAGGCAGCTGAGTATCTGAGCAGTTCTAGCCAGCTGGGCGGAGCAGCATGAATAGTTCATGCTGGGAAGGCAAAGCACTGGGGCTGCCCACCTGAAGACACTGGACCATGGGGGTAGAAAGAACCAGGAACCTGGGGCTGTAGAGATGACAGCAAGCAGGGAGGGAGTTTTTCTTGTGCTCGATCGAACAGGGTTCGATTCCTGGCATCCTATCTGGTTCTCTGAGCCTGCCAGGAGTAATTTCTAAATGTAGAGCCAGGAGTCAGCCCTGAGCACTGCCAGGAATGGCTCCAAAGCCCCAAAATGAAATGAGTAAATAAAATGAAAGAAAGGGTGAGGGGGCTCAGAAGAGCAAGTGGACACATGAAAAATGAATTGCAGGCCTTTTGGAAACTTGGGGAGACAGGAGAGAAATGACCAGATGTGCCAATGATGACTTGGGAGGGAAAGATGAGGGTTTTTTTTTGTTTGTTTGTTTGGTTGGTTGGTTTTTGGTTTTTGGGTCACACCTGGCAGCCCTCGGGGGTTAGTCCTGGCTCTATGCTCAGAAATCGCTCCTGGCAGGCTCAGGGGACCATATGGGATACCAGGATTCAAACCAATGACCTTCTGCCAGAAAGGCAAACGCCTTACGTCCATGTTATCTCTCCAGCCCCTGGAAGGATAAGTTTTAAACCTCTGGCTCTGGCAACAGGAATGGCCTTATTTGGGTAGAAAGGAAGGAAATAGTCGAATCTCACCTCTCCCAAGCTTACACCCTCTCAAGAGCTTGCTGAATTCTCTGAACTTCAATTCCAATAGGAAGAAGTCTCTGAAAGGCTGGTAGAATACACTGGAACTTGGGGCCAGAGCAATAGCGCTGTTTGGCATTTGCATTGCATGCAGCCAACCAGGGTTCCATCCCCAGCATCCCATATAGTCTCCCGAGCCTGCCAGGAATAATTTCTGAGCACAGAGCTGTAACATAAAAATATACAAGTAATAAGATCACCCTGAACATTGTGCTTTTAACCACTTGAGCAGACAGGTCTGATGAAGTAGAGAAATAATACACCAAGCAGTGAGAAAAAGATTAACTGGAGTCGGCCTGTTTGTTTTTTGTTTTTTGTTTTTTTTTTCCCTTCATGGCCTCTCTCTGCCATGTGCTCTCTCTGCCCCAGTCAAAGCCAGAACTGCTTTCTTTATTCAAACCAATTCCCCATACCAGGAGAGGGAAGGTTGAGTACTCCAGGTGGGCTTTTACATACCAAAAAAAGAGGTCTAGGGAAAGAGGAAGTTGGGGGAACACTTTAGGGTAGATTGCTTGGTATCTTACAGAGAGCCAGGAGAAAATCGTTAGCACCTCTGGGTGTGGCCTAACAAGAAAACAAACAAACAAACAAAATGTACAGGAACTTGTCCAGGAAAGGGTCTGCCTACATCCTGAATTCTTAAAATCTCCTGAACCACTGAGAAAGGAATAAGCCAGAATGCCTCAAAATCCCCCAGGGGACCAGCCTTGCCCCTCAAAGCCTCTCCAAACAGCCTCCCTGTTTGAAGAGAGAAGCTGAGGAGGGTGAAGCAAGGCCAGAACTAGGGCAGAGATGCCACAGGAACTGCGAGTGAAAGACTCTCGCTCTGGAGTCAATTTGAAGCATTAGTAAAAAAAGAAAAGAAAAATAAATAAAAGTCCCCTTAAATGAAGAATGTTTGGCCGTGATCCAATATCATGATCAAAGCAGCATCCAAATATGATACATAGATGAACGACCTATCAAATAAGGCTCATTATTATAATATCCATCCACTCTGAGGCGAAACCACTATACTTTTTTTTTTTTTTTTTTTTTGGTTTTTTGGGCCACACCCGGTGACGCTCAGGGGTTACTCCTGGCTATGCGCTCAGAAGTCGCTCCTGGCTTGGGGGACCATATGGGACGCCGGGGGATCGAACCGTGGTCCGTCCGAGGCTAGCGCAGGCAAGGCAGGCACCTTACCTTTAGCGCCACCGCCCGGCCCCGAAACCACTATACTAATACCACCATCCACACACTGAAAAGAAAAATCCTTCTGCCTTAAACATGAACGATCCCAGAACAAACCGATTTTGGCTTTAATAAGCCAAGACTAGGTGAAACAAAGCTAGGTGAAACAACAGGATGGAATAATAGTTTTTTTCCTGGAAATCCCTGGTGCCAGTTCACTTTGAATTTTCCAAATATCCCCAGCAAGGTTCTACATGAAACTGGGGGTGGGAGGGCACAAGGGAGGGTTTGTTCTAGAACCAGGGGCCCCAATTAAAAAATAACGAGGCCTGTCTCCAGCCGCCAGGCCCAATTAGTGCTAATGGGGACTGATAGTTCCTGAGACACAGTCAGTTTGGGACTGACGGATGCTTTGGGACAGGGGTCTTGGTCAGGGTCAGTGGGACAGGCCTGGCCACAAAACTTGGGTCTCTCCAGCTGAGGGGGTTCCTCAGATAGGCCGTTATCAAGGCAGGAAGGAAGCGGCCACGCCTGGAACATATAGTCACATCAGCCACTTCTGGGAGGTCACATTGAGACACAGACATTGTTCGGTGTCTCCTGAAAGTGAACCTTTTGAGCAATGGCATATCCCTGAAACGGTGCTTCTCCACCCTTTTCTGGCTATGGCCCCCCTCTGACCCGGTGTCCTTCCTACAGACCCTCCCTTGTTGCTTGGTCCCCTAAACTCATGCTATGGTCCCCACGTTGATGCGCTTTTTAGCTAAGGTCACCTTGGGGTGTGCCAGGGGACCTGGGATGAGGAATTCTGATTTAAAGGATTGCTGAGTGACCAGAGCAATAGCACAGCAGTAGGGCGTTTGCCTTGCACACGGCCAAGCCAGGACAGATAGATCCCAGTTTGATTCCCACCATCCTATATGGTCCCTCGAGCCTACCAGGAGCAATTTCTTTCTCAATTTCTTTTTTTTTTTTTTTTTGTTTTTTTTTTTTTTGGGGTCACACCCGGCAGTGCTCAGGGGTTACTCCTGGCTCCATGCTCAGAAATTGCTCCTGGCAGGCACGGGGGACAATATGGGACGCCATATGGGGACAATATGGGATTTGAACCGATGACCTTCTGCATGAAAGGCAAACGCCTTACCTCCATGCTATCTCTCCAGCCCCCCTTCCTTCCTTCTTTCTCTCTCTCTCTTTCTTTCTTTCTTTCTTTCTTTCTTTCTTTCTTTCTTTCTTTCTTTCTTTCTTTCTTTCTTTCTTTCTTTCTTTCTTTCTTTCCTTTCTTTCTTTCTTCTTTCTTTCTTTCTTCTTTCTTTCTTTCTTTCTTTCTTTCTTTCTTTCTTTCTTTCTTTCTTTCTTTCTTTCTTTCTTTCTTTCTTTCTTTCTTTCTTTCTTTCTGTCTTTCTTTCTTTGTTTGTTTAATGTTCTTATTTGAGTTTATTTGGCAATGTTCTTATTTGAGTTTACATTGCATCATAAAAAATAAGTCACAGAAATGGGACTATAATATGCCATAAGTTGATTTTGTTTTTGTTTTTGTTTTTTGTTTTATGGGTCACACCCGGCGGTGCTCAGGGGTTACTCCTGGCTGTCTGCTCAGAAATAGCTCCTGGCAGGCACGGGGGACCCTATGGGACACCGGGATTCGAACCAACCACCTTTGGTCCTGGATCGGCTGCTTGCAAGGCAAACGCCGCTGTGCTATCTCTCCGGGCCCATAAGTTGATTTTTTTAATATCTTTATTTAAACAAGGAGCTATTTTTGAGCACAGAGCCAGGAGTAACCCCTGAACATTGCTCGGTGTGACCCAAAAACAAACCCAAGAAAAGGAGCACTGAACTCTAGCAAGAAGGGAGCACAGCTGGCTTCCTAAGGTACCTATGTCTAGTAGTCTGGGTATGTTTGTGTCAGTACACACGCCGTTCAAGTACCCACATCTCTCCAGCCCTAATAATCTCTGTGAACTTCAAGAAAAATGGCTGTGGAGTTTGATCCCCCACATCCCAAATGGTCCCCCAAAGCCTGCTAGGAGTGAATCCTGAATGCTGCTGGGTCTGGCCCAAACACAAAATTTAAAAAGTGGCGACAGGCCTCAGCGTACCCTTTTTCCCTGGGCTTCTCTCACATGTTACTAGTAAGAAAGTGGAATTAGGGCCACATCATGTACAGCGGAGAGGGCAGCTTGACTCACGCATGGCCATAGAGTCCCTGGAGCCCTGCCAGGAGTGGTCCCTGAGCACAGAGCTGGCAATAAGCCCTGTTTGGGGGCTCAAAAACCAAAAACAAACAGGGACTGGAGTGATAGTACAGTGGGTAGGTGGCTTGCATATGGGAAGTCAGATTCAACCTCCAGCATCCCATTTTTTTAAATTATCCATTATTTTATTTAAATACAGCGATACAAAGTCGTTCATAATTGAGTTTCAGTCATACAACGTACACAATCCTCTACCAGTGCACATTTCCGGCCATCAACGTCCTCAGTTTCGTTCCTATCCTCCCCTATGCCTGCCTATGGCAGCCATTTAACTTCTCTCTCACTCTCTCTCTCTCCTTTCTCTCCCCCGCTTTTAGACACTGACTATTGTCAGTGAAGGGGTACCATGCACGTCACTTGATCTCCCCACTGAGTGATTCTTGAAAGCAGAGCCAGGAGTTACCCTGAGCTCTGCTGGCTGTGGCCCCAAAACAAAACAAAATAAAAAATAGTGACATTAGGGCCAGAGAGCTAGTGCAGCAAGCAGATAGGGCGCTTGTTTTGTCTTGCACTAGGCCAGCCCAGGATCAATCCCTGGCACTGTAGATAATGCCCAGCACTGCCAGGAGCACAGCCAGGTATGGCTCAAGCAAAACACACACACACACACACACACACACACACACACACACACACTCTAGAAGGGGATCTTGCATGAATCACTCAGAGATAGGGGAATTCAGTCGCATTTCTATGAAACACCCACAGGTGGCAACTCTAGGGCTTTCGAGAATGTTGCTTTGAGGTCCTGGAGAGGTGTCTGACTGCCATAGAGAGCAGAAACTCAAATTTCTTTTTTTTTTTTTTTTTTTTTTTTTTGCGGGGGTCACACCCAGCAGCGCTCAGGGACTACTCCTGGCTCTACGCTCAGAAATCATCCCCTGCAGGCTCGGGGGACCATATGGGATGCCGAGATTCAAACCACCATCCACTCAGTATACAAGGCCAACGCCTTACCGCTGTGCTATCTCTCCGGCCCCAGAAACTCAAATTTCATTAGTGATTTCATCTCAAATTTAAAAAAAACCCATAGACTAGGTGGCCACTATTACACTAGACAAGGAAGATCTAGAATTTTCTTTTTTCTTTCTTTCTTTCTTTCTTTCTTTCTTTCTTTCTTTCTTTCTTTCTTTCTTTCTTTCTTTCTTTCTTGCTTGCTTGCTTGCTTGCTTGCTTTCTTTCTTTCTTTCTTTCCTTTCTTTCTTTCTTTCTTTTCTTTCTTTCTTTCTTTCTTCGTTCCTTCCTTCCTTCCCTTTCTTTCTTTCTTTCTTTCTTTCTTTCTTTCTTTCTTTCTTTCTTTCTTTCTTTCTTTCTTTCTTTCTTTCTTTCTTTCTTTCTTTCTTTCTTTCTTTCTTTCTTTCTTTCTTTCTTTCTTTCTTTCTTTCTTTCTTTCTTTCTTTTTTGTCACATCCAGCAGTGCTTAGGGATTACCTCTGGCTCTGTGCTCAGAAATTGCTCCTGGCAGGCTCAGCGAACCATATGAAATGCCAGGGATTGAACCCAGGTCTGTCCCTGGTCAGCCACATGCAAGGCAAATGCCCTACTGCTGTGCTATCTCTCCAGCCCTAGAATTTTCTTTTAATTCCTTTCTCCCCCCCACTTTTTTTTTTGAGGGGTGATGGTTTTGGCCATACCCTGTGATGCTCAGAAATTGCTCCTCATGATGCTCTGGGGACCACATGGGATGCCAGGGATCAAGTCTGACTCAGCTGTGTAGAAGGCAAATGCTCTCCTTGCTGTGCTATCGCTCTGACCCCAAGACCTTATTTTTACTTTTATGTATAGGAACTTATTGGGTTAAAATAAATCCTAATTATTAGTGGGCAGCACACCTGATGTGGTATTCAGGGCTGTCTCCTCCTCTGTGCTGAGGAAAGACTCCTCACAGGGCTTGGGGTGCGGGACTTGATCCCGACTGACTGCAGACTAGGCAAGCAAGCTGCCCTCTGGACTCTGACCCAGGGATATTTTTTAATTGAAGTTTAGATAACATGGTTACAACATGTTGTTGTTGTTTTGTCATTTTGGGGGGGCCACACCCGGTGGTGCTCAGGGGTTCCTCCTTGCTCTGCACTCAGAAATCGCTCTTGGAAGGCTCGGGGGACATTATGGAATGCCGGGGATCAAACCCAGACCCATCCTGAGTCAGCTGCGTGCAAGGCAAATGCCCTACCGCTGTTCTATTGCTCTGGTCCTGGTTACAACAGCTTTAATTAACTTTTATCATGTTTTTGTTTTGTTTTGGGGTCACACAGGACTTTCTCCTGGTTGTGTTCTCAGGGACCATTCCCGGCTTGGGGGACTCCGGAGTACCAGAAATTAAACCCAAGAAGGGCATGTTCAAAGCATGTCTCACCCGCTCTACTGTCTCTCCAGACCCCTGGCACTGGCCCACAAAGGGACTGCCACCCCGCCGAGGTGCCCCGGCCCTCCCCCTCCCTCTGTCCACTCTGGTCCCCCATCCCTGCGGCCTCTCCTTTTCCCCGTTCTGTGTTAACTGAATCACAAGTTAGCGCAGTGTGGCCTCCCTCGGCACTGGCCATGTGCCTGTCCCAGGCTCCTGGTTACCGCCCCATGGCCCATGGTTCCTTTCTCTTCTTTCCTGCCCTCTTAGACCTGACCAGGGCCTGGGTCCCCTTCGCCAGCTGCCCTGCACTCAGATTCCTCTGGCTCCACAGGACATTTGCAGGCAGGACACTGAGACCAGCCTCGAGGGACAGGGAGGAGGACAGGGACAGGAGGGAGAGGCAGAAATCCTCCCTTCTGGAGCAGAATGTGTCCTCCAGGTTCTTCCGAAAGAATTCCCCTTCCCCTTCTTTTTTTTCCCCCAGGGGGACACACTCAGAAGTGTTCAGGGGTACTTCTAGCTCTGTGCTCAGGAATTACTCTTGGGGGACCAAATGGGATGCCAGGGATCAAACCCAAGTGGTCCACATGTCAGACAAGCATCCTTACCAACTGTATTATTGCTCCACCCTGTTTGGGTTTTTGGTCATACCCAGAGATGCTCAGGGGGTACTCCTGGGTCTGTGCTCAGGAATTACTCCTGGGGGGTTATTTGGGGAACCATATGGGATGCAGGGGATTGACCAAGCCTCACTCTACTCTCTCCTTTATCACCCCCCCCATCTATACCTTCACTCAAATCATTATGTGCTCATGGGGAGAGGCGTTGAGTTGCTAATTTAGGTGAGAATCATTCTTTTTCAGTTTTGGTCATTCCATACTTTGGGAGGGGGTGTTTGTGATGTTGGGGATCGAACCTTGGTCCCCTGCAAACAAGGCCGGTATCTGACCCCCAGAACAAGCAATTCCCCTCACCCCCCCCCCCACTTTTCTGATGAACAACTGCCTTGTTTTGCTTTTGGTATTTTTTTTTTCCTTTCGAAAAGGCCCAAGCTTTGCCCTATACAATGCTGCTAACGGCGACTGTAACGGCCAGACCAGTTGGCCACAGGGGACGGCTGGAGCCAGATGCCAGGCAGCCTCCTGCAGCTGGTCTGGGAAGGGCTGAAAGGCGGGACCCGTCGCCAAGCACCTTGAGGACCATTCCAGAGCAGCGTGACAAGCGTCCTCTGCAAATGGGCCAGACATCCCGTCTGAAAGTCATTAGTCCAGTGGGGGTGGGTCACAGTCACCTGATAGTGGATCCACTACTGCCCCCAAACCCCCGGGTTCAGGAAGAGTAACAGAGCCTGGATGGGATGCACAAGCTGAAATCCATCCAACAAGGCTGTGAGACCAGCAGGGCAAACCTACAGTAGCCACTTGTGACTTTTTACTCCCAACTCTGATGAATTCTGATGGTGCACATGTGGGATTTAAAGAATAATATATATATAAATATATATAACTTTTATATAGAAAAGTATATATATTAAATATACATATGTAATATATATTACTTTTATATATAAAAAGTATATATATGGGGCCGGAGAGATAGCATGGAGGTAAGGTGTTTGCCTTACATACAGGACGGTGGTTCAAATCCCGGCATCCCATATGGTCCCTGAGCCGGCCAGGAGCAATTTCTGAACACAGAGCCAGTAGGAACCCCTAAGCATCACCAGATGTGGCCCTTCCCCACCAAAATACAAAACCCAAAAAACAAAGCAAGAGTTTAACTCAAGGGTGAATAGAGATAATCAAGGGATAGAGACGTTGCCAAGGAACCTCGCTCCTGAAGGGACTGTCGAGATTTAAATTATTATTGTCATCATCCTCATCCTCCTCCTCATCATCATCAAAGGATAGACCAGAAAAGTTTCATTCAGTGAATTCAGGCTTGCCAACACTCTCTGGCCGGTCACTGACAGGGGTTATTTATGCCAAAAAAGTCCTTTTCTTTTGGGGTGCAGACTAATTTCCTTCCAAAGAGGCCACTGCCCTCAGCCTCAGCCAATGAGAACAGGTGCGGAGTCGATCGCATCCGCCCAATGCCCCCTGCACGTCCCCCCTGGTCCAGGGGCCCAGAAACCAAACCAATGGAATTTAGGGTGACTCCCAATGAATGCAGGCGAGGCCACATCTCTGGCCCGCCAGACGGCAGGCACCACGGCGGGCATCCCACCCAGTGTCCCCAGACGAGCCGGGCGGGCGCTAGGACCTCCCCCAGGTCCCCAGCCCAAGTGGCGAAGGTCTTTTCTGTCCGTTACACTCATGCATGTAATCAGCGATTGTTCCCTTTGTGGAGGCCCAGGTTCACCATCTGTAGGTTCCAAAGGGCCGGGAGGTGGTTAAGACCCTGTCCCCCCCGGGATTAATCTGCGATTTCACACTAAATGATTTTTAAGGACCATTTGGGACAATGCGACAACATTACCATTTCTCAAACAAACAAGCCTTGCGACTGTCACCTTGCAGAAGTGTCTGCGAGGAGGGGGCCCTGGCATCCCCTCACGCTGCCCTCGGTCTTTACACGCGCTTTAAAAGCACGGAGAATGCCCTAGGAAGAGAAAGGGGTGGGAAAAAAAAAACATGTTGCAGGGCCTGGGAAGGAGAAGGAAAAGGGGTTTGGACCAGGGACGCTGTGGGCCTTCCTTCTCCAGGAGAGAGGCTGAGGTGGCAGGACTAGCTCGGATTGAAGTTCTCTGAGTTGCCTTTGAAAAGCACCCCAGGGTGGGGGGTGTCTGGGGTTTGCGCAGAATGAAGAAGGAGTTTGGGGCTGGAGAGATAGCGTAGTGGTTGGGTGTTTGCCTTGCACGATGCCAACCCTGGGCGGACCCTGGTTTGATTCTCAGCATCCAATGTGGTCCCCCCAGTCTGCCAGGGGTGATTTCTGAGTGCAGAGTCAGGAGTAACCCCTGAGCACTGCTGGATGTGGCCCCAAAACAAAACCAGAAACACTTATTAGGGATGCCAAGAAACTACAGCAATCCTGAATTCATTCAAGAACTGGGCGTGGGGGCCCGGAGAGATAGCACAGCGGCGTTTGCCTTGCAAGCAGCCGATCCAGGACCTAAGGTGGTTGGTTCAAATCCCGGCGTCCCATAGAGTCCCCCGTGGCTGCCAGGAGCGATTTCTGAGCAGACAGCCAGGAGTAACCCCTGAGCACCGCCGGGTGTGGCCAAAAAACCAAAACCAAAAAAAAAAAAAAAAAAAAAAGAACTGGGCATGAAAGCCCAGTGGGTAGGGCATTTGTCTTTCATGTGGCAGACCCAGGTTTAATTCCTGGCATTCAATAAGATCTGCTGGTCTGCCAGGGGTGATTTCTGAGCACAGAGCTAGGAGGAACACCTGAGTGTCACTGGGTGTGGCCAAAAGAAATGTGCATGGTACAGCTGGCCCCAGAGGCCTTCTGGCTTTTTGTTTTGTTTTGTTTTGGGGCCACACCCGGCAGCACTCAGGGGTTCCTCCTGGCTCTACGCTCAGAAATCGCTCCTGGCAGGCTTGGGGGACCCTATGGGATGCTGGGATTCGAACCACCGTCCTTCTGCATGCAAGACAAATGCCTTACCACCATACTATCTCTCCGCTCCTCCTCCGGCTTTCTTTATGAGAGTCACTGGAAATGGAGTCAGTGGAAAATGCTGCTGAGGTGCCTGCATGTTAATACAGCTGGGAGGGCACTTGAAGAACCAGGTTCCATCCCTGGTATCCCTTATGGCAGGATCTCAAACTCGCGGCCCGCAGGCCGTTTGTGGCCCTCTGTACAACATTTTGTGACCCTGCCCTAGAGGCATCTTTTTTTGTTTTGTTTTGTTTTAGTTGTTTGGGTCACACCTCCCAATGTTCAAGGCTTACTACTGACTTTGCACTCAAGGATCACCCCGACTTTGCCTCCTGTGGCCCCCAGGTCAATCGAGTTTGAGACCCCTGCCTTATGGTGTTCTGAGCCTGGCAGGAGTGATCCCTGAGGTAGGAACTCCTGAGAACAGCCAGACGTGGCCCCAAAACCCCCCACCAAATTAAAAGGCCACCAGACCACATCCCAACATCAGAGTCATCACCAAAGGTGTATTCCAAATTTGGGGGTTGGAGGAGGACCAACCCAACAGGGCTCCTGTTCACTCCTGTCGGGCCTGGGAAACTATGCATTGTCAGAGATTGAACCCAGGATGCTCCACTTTACTATCTCTCCAGCCCCACTCGCTTCCCCATTTTTGTACAGACAAGGTCTGCTTTTTGGGGGGTGGGGCAGAGAATCACACAGTGGAGAGGAAAGGCATTTGCCTGCTTGCAGCCGACCTGTGTTTGATCCCGGGCATCCATAGGGTCCCCCAAGCCCATGAGAATGCTTTCTTCTTTTTTTCTTTTGTTTTTTTTTTTTTTTTTGGTTTTTGGGTCACACCAGGAGGTGCTCAGGGGTTCCTCCTGGCTCCACGCTCAGAAATCACTCCTGACAGGCTCGGAGGGACCCTATGGGATGCCGGAACTCGAACCAATGACCTTCTGCTTGAAAGACAAACGCCTTACCTCCATGCTATCTCTCCAGCCCCCTAGTGCTTTCTTAATGCGGAGCCAGGAGTAACCTCTGAGCGCTGTAAGGTATAGCCCCAAAATACAAAAAAAAAAAAAAAAAAAAAAAAACTGCTTTAAAATTTGCTAAGTGAACTGACCATTTTTAACCCTTCTTTGCAAACTCTGGACCCACCTGCAGGTTGGGGTGACAAACGGCTCTTCCCAGTTCCGAATGAGAGGGACTAGCACCAACAACTTAATCAACCTTTTTTTTTCCCCACACAGCCCCAGGTAACCCCTTAGACCAACCCAACATACTGCTGTTGCTGTGCCTCCATCAAAACTTGAAAGCATAAGCCAGACTAGCGCAATGCCACTTCACCAGAGCAGAAAACAAGAGAAAAGCCACTTGCCAAAGGCTGTTCCTTCCTCCTGCAGGCTTTCTCTGGGACCAGCAGCCTCATGGAAATCTTCAGGAAATGGAAGCAAATGGGCTTGCAGTCAGGACCGAGCTGGGAACGACTGCTGAGGCTGCTCTGGACAGAGGGGACTCTCCTCTCATTTAGAAAAGGGAGTCAGGGGGCCGGAGAGATAGCATGGAGGTAAGGCATTTGCCTTTCATGCAGAAGGTCATCAGTTCGAATCCCGGCATCCCATATGGTCCCCCATGCCTGCCAGGAGCAATTTCTGAGCATGGAGCCAGGAGTAACCCCTGAGCACTGCCGGGTGTGACCCAAAAATCACAAAAAAAAAAAAGAAAAAGAAAAAAGAAAAGGGAGTCAGGAGCCAGAGAGATAGCATGGAGGTAGGGCGTTTGCCTTGCATGCAGAAGGATGGTGGTTTGAATCCCAGCATCCCATATGGTCCCCTGAGCCTGCCAGGAGCAGTTTCTGAGCAGAGAGCCAGGAGTGGCCCCTGAGCGCAGCCTGCTGTGACCCAAAAACAAAAACAAAAACAAAGAAAGAAAAAGAAAAAGAAGAAGAAAGAAAAGGGGGAGCCAGGGAGATGGGTCAAGGGGGGAGCCCAGATTTGGTTCTCTTGCCAGCCATTGCAAGGTCTCTGCATTCTTTTGGGGAGGATGCTTTCTCCCCCCAACCTCAATGAATGGAAGGGGCAGGAGAGTTCAAGAATAAGTCATTGTGGGGCTGCAGTGATAGCACAGCCCTAGGGTGTTTGCCTTGCATATGGCTGACCAGAGATGGACCCAGTTTGATTCGGACATCCCATATGGCCTCCCCAAACCTACCAGGAGCGATTTCTGAGAGCAGAGCCAGGAGTAACCCCTGAGCGCCACTGAATGTGGCCCAAACCCTCAAAAAATAAATAAAAATGGGACCAGAGCAATAGCACAGCAGGAAGGGCGTTTGTTTGCCTTGCATGTGGCCAGCTAACCTGAGTTCAATTTCCGACATCCCATATGGTCCCCTGAGCCTGCCAGGAGTGATTCCTGAGTGCCACCAGGTGTGGCCCACCCACCCACCCCAAAAAAAGAATAAGTGAAAGTTGATGACCAGGAATGTGGCTGGTTATAGGAGATTCCGTAGTCTCATGTTTCCATGTGCAAAGCTCCAGGTTTGACTCCTGGCCTCACCAAATAGAAAATACCCTGATCTTTCTAGGGACAGTGCATGGCCCAGGTGACCTGCTACACAAGTAGATCATAGAAGTAGCCCAGGTACTTGTTTAAAAAATTAAAATACTGGGGCCGGGTAGGTGGCGCTGGAGGTAAGGTGTCTGCCTTGCAAGCGCTAGCCAAGGAAGGACCGCGGTTCGATCCCCCGGCGTCCCATATGGTCCCCCCAAGCCAGGGGCGATTTCTGAGCACATAGCCAGGAGTAACTCCTGAGCGTCAAAGGGGTGTGGCCCAAAAACCAAAAAAAAAAAAAAAAAAAAAAATTAAAATACTGGGGCCGGGCGGTGGCGCTAGGGGTAAGGTGCCTGCCTTGCCTGCGCTAGCCTAGGACGGACCGCGGTTCGATCCCCCGGCTCCCCCGGCGCCCCATATGGTCCCCCAAGAAGCCAGGAGCAACTTCTGAGCTCATAGCCAGGAGTAACCCCTGAGTGTCACAGGGTGTGGCCCAAAAACCAAAAAAAAAAAAAAAAAATTAAAATACTGAGTTAAAAAAAAAATTAAAATACCTGAGGCCAGATAGTACAGCAGATAGGGCACTTGCCTCGCACACAGCTGACCTGTGACCTGTGTTTAATCCCCGGCTCCCCATTTGGTCCCCTGAGGCCCACCACGAGTGAGTCATGAGCATAAAGCCAGGAGTAAGCCCTGAATACAGTCAGGTGTGGCCCAAAGTTCAAAACAAGAAAAAGAATAAGGTTTGCCAGCCCTCCCTTGGACGGCTTTTCATTTACTCCAGGTGACTCAGGTACAGTGGAGAAATACTGTTGTCGTTGTTGTTTTTTGTTTTGGTTTGGTTTGGTTTTTTTGCATTTACAAAAGGCGTTCATCACAAAAGAAGGGTTTCTGCTAAGTGAGCTGAGTTTTTTTTGGAGTAACTCCAACAGTGGCTTTGTAAGTAGAAATCTCTGCACCAAATTCCTAAAGCAAAGAACTCAACTTTCCAATTTGGTAGTGAAATGACCATATTTTCCAGCCAAAAGATCATAGTGAGAAGCCAACTGCTCAGGAGGGAGGAGGAAGGCGAGGTGAAGGATGCCCAGAAAATGCTCTTTCCTGCCTGCGTGTAAGGGTCTGGAGTAAGAAGCCTTTGCCCTTCTCTAAGTCTTTCACCCCCAAAGCGTGATTGATCGGTCCCACCCACTGTCAGAAGGAAATTTCTCTCAAAGGACACTCTAAGGTGTAAAACCAGACCTTTAGGTGAAGAGCTGCTACCCTAAAAGGAGGTTGTCAAGTCTCCCCATGACACCTTCCAACACCATTTCGCAGGAAACACAGGCAAATACAAGCGAGCATCCAGGGCCTTGGGGCTCGAACCTAGGAACTGGCCTAGTCATTTATTCAGGGACCTTCAAAGCCTGGGCAGGAGGTCAGGGCTCTCCCGACCTATCAAGATACACTTTGGGGGGCAGACTCCAGGGACCCTAAGGAATGCTGGGTATCAAATCTAGGTGGAAAGCTAATGTCCTCCCTGCTGTGCTATCACTCCAGCCCCCCAAAACACTTTTTTTTTTGGTTTTGGGTCACATCATGTGGCACTCAGGGGTTACTCCTGGCTTTACTCTCAGGCTATGGTACTCCTGGCAGGGTACCATATGGGATGTTGGGTACTGAACCCGAGTTCATCCCAGGTTGGCTGCATGCAAGGCAAGTGCCCTACCGCTGTGCTACCACTCCAGCCCCCAAAGTACACATTTTATTTATTTATTTATTTATTTATTTATTTATTGGGTTTTGGGTCACCCTAGTGACGCTCAGGGGTTACTTCTGGCTCTATGCTTAGAAATCACTCCTGGCAAGCTCGGGGACCATATGGGATGCCAGGGATGAAACCCAGGTCTGTCCTGGGTCAGCCATGTGTGAGGCAAACACCCTACTGCTGCACTATCACTCCGGCCCCCAAAATGCACGTTTTATTTATTATTTATTTATTTATTTTTGGTTTTTGGGTCACACCCAGCAGTGCTCAGGGGTTACTCCTGGCTCTATGGCTCAGAAATCGCCCCTGGCAGGTACAGGGAACCATATGGGATGCTGGGATTTGAACCATCGACCTTCTGCATGAAAAGCAAACGCCTTACCTCCATGCTATCTCTGCAGCCCCACCAAAATACACATTTTAAAGTCCTACTTTTAGGTCGGAGTGAGATGAAAACTGCCCCAACTGCTTGTTTTGTTTTTGTGTTGGTTTTTTTTTTTTTTTTTTTCTCCTCCCTGCTCTTCACCTCTGGGACTCGCCTGGCCACGCCTCCAGACTGCAAACTGATCCCTCTTCTCCCACAGAGAAGAAAGGACTCAGGTGCCCAGGTGCAGCCAGAAAACCACTCAGGCAGCCCGACAGTGGCCAGGCGCCAGGGCCCTTAACAAGTGCACAGAAGGGAAAGCCGGGCCTACTCAGCCGACGTTAGAGTAGCTCCTTCCTGGGCTAAGAAAGTCTCCCCAAGCACGGGGTACCCCCAACCCTGGCCCTAGAGGGGGTGTCTAATGTGGGGGACACCCAAAAGTACCAGCCTGTGCTGAAGGGGCCTGTTCCAGTGGCAGGCCAGGGGGCCCAGGGTGGTGGGGCCATGGTGGAGGGTTAGGGCCCCGACTCGCTGCAGATGTCCAGTTCAACTAGGAAGGACTCTGTGCATCACAGCTGCTTCGATCAAAGCAAATAAAAAGTGCAATTGGACCCCCAAAATCTCAAGGGTCGCAGCCATAGGACAGCGAGGAGGGCACCTGCCTTGCACACCCGGGCTTGGAACCTCGCCTCTGTCGCTTGAGGGTCAACGCTGCAGTCTGCCCACATTCCCGTCCTGCAGAAGAAAGTCGATAAAGATAACGGGGGCTGGGGGCTCCTTGGACCCCCTGACGGGCTGGTGTGGAGAGCCCAAGCAGCAAGAAACCAAGGGATCATTGGGGCACAGGGTGGGCTCCAGGGGGTGCAGAGTGGAGGGGTGCAGCGGAGGGTGGGGTGCGGGCCCCTTGCCCCTTGCCCCGGCCCCGCAGGGCAGGGCAGGGCAGGGCAGGGCGGGGCGGCCGGACAGCCCGCGGAGCCCGCGGCGGGCGCCCCCTTTCCCGCGTCGGGCCGGCCGGGCGCGCGGGGCGGCGGGAAGGCAGGTCCGGGCCGCGCTCGGGCGCCAACGGCTCCGCCGGCCAGGGCCGCCCCCTCCTCCGGGAGCCCCGACCCCGACCCCGGCCGCCGAGGGTCCCAGCGCAGGCCGGCCGGGCGGGGGTCGGCGAGAACGGGGCGCCCCTCCCCAGTGGCCTCTCCCTGGCCGGACTCGAACCCGCGGCCGGGCGCCCACTGCCGCCCCCACCCCACCCCACCCCGGACCCGCCTGCCTGCCTGGGACTGACTGACCCAGGGGGAAGGAGGAGCAGAGGGTGAGGGACAGAGACCGAGAGGGACAGAGACAGAGAGACAGACAGAGACAGAGAGTGAATGAGACAGAGACAGGCAGAGACCAAGAGAGACAGACAAAGGAACAGAGAGACCAACAAAGACAGAGAGGCAGACAGACACAGAGACAGTCAGACAGAGACAGACAGGGACAGGGAGATTGAGACAGACAGAGACAGAGAGAGAGAGAGAGAGAGACAGACAGGGAGAGGGCCAGAACAGAGAGTAAATGAGACAGAGGCAGACAGAGACCAAGAGAGACAGACAGACAGACAGGCACAGACAGAGACCAAGAGGGACAGACAGAGAGACAAAGACAGACAGGGAGAGAAACAGAGAGTGAGAGAGACAGCAACCAAGAGAGACAGACAGAGAGACAAAGGAACAGAGAGACCAACAAAGACAGAGAAGCAGACAGACACAGAGATAGTCAGACAGAGACAGACAGGGAGAGTGAGAGAGAGAGACAGACAGACAGAGACTAAGAGAGAGACAGAGACAGAGAGACCAACAGAGACAGAGAGAGAGACAGGGAGAGGGCCAGAGACAGAGTGAATGAAACAGAGACCAAGAGAGACAGACAGAGAGACAAAGGAACACAGAGACCAACAAAGACAGAGAGGCAGACAGACACAGAGACAGACAGAGACAGACAGGGAGAGGGACAGGGACTGGGAGATTGAGAGAGACAGAGACAGAGAAAGACAGACAGACAGACAGACAGAGACCGACAGAAACAAAGAGACAGACAGACAGACAGACCAAGAGAGAGACAGACAGAGATAAAGACAGACAGAGAGACCAACGAAGACTGGGACAGACAGACACAGAGACAGACAGGGAGAGTGAGAGAGATAGACAGACAGAGACCAAGAGAGACAGAGACAGAGAGACCAACAGAGACAGAGAGACAGACAGGGAGAGGGCCAGAGACAGACAGAGACCAAGAGAGACAGACAGACAGACAAAGGAACAGAGAGACCAACAAAGAGAGAGAGGCAGACAGACCAAAGACAGACAGGGATAAAGACAGAGAGACCAACGAAGACAGGGACAGACAGACACAGAGATAGACAGGGAGAGTGAGACAGACAGACAGACAGAGACCAAGAGAGAGACAGAGACAGACAGAGACAGACAGAGAGACACAGAGACAGGAGGGCGGGAGGGCGGGAGGGCGGGAGGGAGGGCGGGCGGCGACTGCGCATGCTCCGCGCTGGACAGCTCCAAAGAGGGAATTTCAAAACGGTTCTGGGGCTGCGGCGGCCAAATTGCAGGAGGCCGGGGGCCCGGCGCCCCCATCCCGCCCGCCCAGCCCTCCGCACCGGCCGGCTGCAGGTACGGCTGGCTCCAGGGGCCCCCCCGCACTGCACTTGCCGGGGGAGACGCTGGGGTGCCCCCTCCCTCCCTCCCTCCCTCTCTGTCCCCCTCTCTCTGTTTCTCTCTCTCCCTCTCTGTCCCTCTCTCAGTCCCTCTCTCTATCTCTCCCTCTGTCTCCCTGTCTCTCTTCATCTCTCCCTCTGTCTCCCTCTGTCTCTCTGTCTCTCTCTGTCTCTGTCTCTCTCTGTCTCTCTCTTCTCTCTCTCTGTCTCTCTCTGTCTCTCTCTGTGTCTCTGTCTGTCTGTCTGTCTCTCTCTCTCTCCTTCCCAGGAATAATCCCTGAATGATTTTTTGGGGGAAACCTGAAAACCTTGGGTGGATTTTCTGGGTTCGTGTTGGGTTTAAAGTCTCTCAACCCGAGGGAAATAAATTCCATTGGAAGACTCCATGGGAGGGTCGCAAAGGACAGATGGGATTTGGGGGTGCAGGAGGCAGGAGTGGGGTGGGGGAGTGGTCCATGGGCAGCTGTCCTGAGGCTGAACCAAGCGGGGTTATGCCCTTTGCAGGTTGGAATCCGACTCCCCAAGAAACAGACACCCCCAAGCTGCCTTTTCCTCTTCTCCCTGTCTGTCTTTAATTTTCCAAATAATCAGAATGCAGGTGGGTTTTGCCAGTCCCTATTTCCGAAATTCTATTTTTTTTAACTTTATTGATTGATGGATTGATTGGTTGTTGGGCCACACCCAGCGGTGCTCAGAAATAGACTGGCAGACTTGGGGAACCATATGGGATGCCAGGAATCGAACCAGGTCCCTCCTGGATTGGCCACATGCAAGGCAAACGCCCAACCGCTGTGCTATCTCTCCGTTCCCTTGAATTCCAGAACTTTCCTTCCTCCTCTTTCCCCCACCGATGGGGAAGAAATCACGACTTCATTTCTCTCTCCCCTCTCACTTCTGAGACCCAGCCAACTTGCCCTGGTAAAATGCCGCAGCTCCCGGGCACCCCCTTATCCTTCCTCCCCCCCTTCTTTCTGAAGTCTGCTCTTGTTCTCTGGACTCCACCCTCCCAGCTGATGGCAGCGTCTTTCCGTGTGTCTGTGCCCCCCAGGACATGATACAAAGTGACATCTTGTCCACCATGTCGGGATTGATCCGGGACCCAGGGCCAGCGCTCCATCCCCCTCCGCAGGACTACAGGTGAGGGGGCCCAAGGGACCAGGGTACCTGCTTCTGTTTCCCTGTGTGTGGGGTTGTTTGTGGCCCCAAGAATGATTCTCGCATTAAGTTTGCGGTTTTGAAGGTCTTGCTTCATTTTCATTGCTTCATTTTCGAGTTGCTCTCTGAGCGGGCCAGAGAGATAGGATAGTGGTAAAGGCGCTTTCTTGGCAGCACATCCGGTCACCTGTGCACCACTAGGAGTGAGCACAGAACTAGAAGGAAAGGAAAAGGAAAAAAAGCTGGTCTATGTGGGGGTTGGGGCCTGGAGCAATGGAACCCCTGAGTGCCTGTAGCCTTTTGTCCCCTCTGAGAAGTCCCTTGCTGGCCTTCAAGACTGGGCAGAAGTGACAGCGACAACTGTTGCTTCTTTTCCACTGGGGCAACAGGGTCTCCCCTCAGTGGGTAGGGGAATGGGGGCTCTCTTTCAGCTTCCTTGGATGCTGTGGAGGTTGGGAGTTACTGCATTTCGGGTCATCTCCTGGCTGTGTGACTTCCTTTCTTTTATTTTTTGTCTTGTGTTTGGTTTTGCCACTCCAGCGGCACTCAGGGCTGACTCCTGGGTGTGAACTCAGGATAGGGGTTCTGGTGGGGAGGGGGCGAGGGATTGAACCCAGTCAACCACCTGCAAGGTCAACAACATGCCCTATCTGCTGTATTAGCTCTTTCTGATAAAAACCAATTATTTTATGAACTTTTTGGTCACTCCCACTGGTGGCTCAAGGCTACTCCTGGCTCTGTGCTCAGGAGGGACCCCTGGCAGGACTAGTCACATGCAGGGCAAAAGCATTCCCCTCTGCTATCTCTCGGGCCCCACACATTTCAGTCCATGAGGTCGTGGCCACTCAGAGCCAGAGAAAGGCTTTGACCATAGTCCCCAAGGCCAAAATCCTGAGCCTCCTTCCAAAAACTAAAAAACTGAAAGCGTTACACACACACATACACACACACACACACACACACACACGCACACGCACACACGCACGCACATGCACACGCCATTTGCAGCCTTGTCATCAAGCCAGGTTCTCTGGCCCCTCTCCTCCTCAGCTTCCTCACCCATTAAACCATTAAACCGGGAGAGAAATAGTAATTGTTGTGTGGAGTCTTCGCAAAGAGAAACCATTTCTGGGAACTGCTCAGCCCATGGTTCAGTGAGGGAGTGTCAAAACTGCCACACAGGGTCACACAAAGTACCCAGGGACGCCTGGCAAGGGCAGGCTGTGTCCAGGGTGCCTGGCCTCCTTCACTCATGCTGGCAGGACCTTGAGGCCTGGCCTGCCTCTGGGCTGCGCACAAGAAATGCTGAGAACAATGGGTGACCTTAATCTTGGTATGTGTCCCCTAATTCCACAGCCCCGGATCAGAGCAGAAGATCAGGGACACGCTGGAGCAGTCCTGGCACTGGTCTCATTGCTCCATCTTTAGTATGGGCACAAATCCGGGCAGGTGCCAGCACTGCTGCCAAGGGCTGCTGGGAGAACAGAGTCGCAGAACCAGCTGGGCCTGTTCTGGCCTCCCTGGGAGAGATGAGGGTCTGGGGGACCTTCCAGGGAGGGGCTGACCAGAAAGACCCAACCGGAACCCAACCAGAGGGGGCTTGGCTCGCCCGGCTATACCAGCCCAGCGCCCACTCAGGCCCCTGGACTGCTAACTCGTCTTGAGGGCCAGGCAGGGCCAACCTGGGGCAGCAGCACCACCCAGTTCACTGCGTAGCTGCCAGGGGACAGGAAGGGGGAGAAGTGGAGCTGCAGGGTGCTGGGGAGGGTGGGTGGGGCACAGGTCCAGGGTTCCCCGTCATCTGGAGTCCCCCGTTGCTGTGTTGGGCAGTTTGTGTATAGAGGGCAGAAGGGTGTCGGTCACCACCCTCGCCAGCCACTCCACCGCCACCCGAACAGCTAGAGAACAAACCTCCCTCCCGCCTTCCTTCCCCACTCCCTTCTTTCCTTCCTCCTTCTCTCTCTCCTTTCTCTTTCCCTTTCTTCCTCGCTCCCTCTTTTCCTTTCTCCTTCCCTTTCTTCCTCGCTCCCTCTTTTCCTTTCTCCTTCTCTTTTCCTTCCTTTTTAATTTTTCCCTTTCTTCCTTCTTCCCTCCCTCCTTCCTTTCTCCCTTCTTTCCTTCCTTCCTCCTTTTCTTTCTTCCTTTTCTCTCTTTTTTGGCCACATTCAGCGGTACTCAGGGACAACTCGGAGCTCAGTACTCAGAAGTCACCCTCAGCAGTGCTCAGAGGATCAAACCCAGAGCATGATCCCTATCCTGTTGAATATCCCAGTAGTTGCTGATTCCCTTTTTTGTTTGCTTTCCTTTGGGCTCTGCACTTAGGAATCAGTCCTGGCAGGCTCAGGGGACCATGATTGGATGTTGGGAATTGAACCTGGTCAACAGTGTACAAGGCAAAAACCTTCCAGCTGTGCTATCCATTCTGACCCAGTTGATGATTTCTTTTTTTTTGGGGGGGGGGGGTTTGGGCCACACCCGGCAGTGCTCAGGGGTTACTCCTGGCTGTCTGCTCAGAAATAGCTCCTGGCAGGCACGGGGGACCCTATGGGACACGGGGATTCAAACCAACCACCTTTGTTCCTGGATCGGCTGCTTGCAAGGCAAACGCCCGCTGTGCTATCTCTCCGGGCCCTGATGATTTCTTAACCCCTTGTTACCTTCACTATGCACAACCACCCCAGAAAGTCATGATCTCTTGTACCCATTTGATGAATGAAGAAAATCAAGGCGAGGCCAGTTAAATGGCTCAGCCAAAGCACTATTGGTGGCAGCTAATTTGGAGAGGGAAGGGGGGCTTTCAAACCGAGGCTGTGACACTCAGTTCCCCCGTGGGCCTATGAAGGGCAGAGGGAGAGAAGACGGTGCCTGATGGTCCCGGACCAGTCATTGTCCCTCTCTGGGCGTCTGTTTCTGCGTCTGCTTAATGGAGCCAGAGCCTTGAGAGAAACTGCTGGAGAGAGTCACGGGAAGGTTGTGAGCATCCCTCTGGAAAGGGGCTCACCCCTCTTTGCACCCCCTTTCCTACCGCTCCCATTTTTCTCCCTGCACAATAGCCCTGGAGAAGTTTATGGGCATCCCCTTCCGTCACTCAGCTGTTCAGAGAAAGAACCCCCAGGCCCACTGAGTTGCTGGGACAGCCCCCCCTCCCCAGGGGCCTCGTGTGGCCGTTAATGTTCAATAACTGCGTTTAGGGCAGGGGAGGGGGCGGGGGACCACAGCAGCTGGAGGCGGCTGCCTGGTCCCCCGGGAGGTGTCAGTCAGTGGCCCAGCCTCACCAGCCCGCAAATTGGCAGCGCCTCCCCGCTAATTCTGCTGGGGGCCCCCTGGGGCGGGGGACAGAGGGGAGGCCGCCCCGACCTTCCCAGGCAACTGCAAACAGGCAAAGGGGTCCAGTTTCACACAGCTCGGTGGCCGTTTCCCTGGGCCCGAGGAGGCCCCTCTATACTCAGAGATGCTGAGAAAGAGCCTAGCACTCCCGCACCAGGCAGCCTGCTAGAAGGCCCCTGTTCTCCTGCCGGTCTCCAGCTGGGGTGCTGACCCTTAGGAAGGTCTTTTTGCACCAGGGGCTGGCATGACACCCCATGGAGGCCCGAGACAGGGTGTCCACAAAGGCATCATTTGAGTCCAATGTGTGGGCCTGAGTCTAAGTTGTGATCATTTGTTTTGTTTTGGGGGTCACCCCACTGGTGCTCAGGGATCACTCCTGGACTCGGAAGTCACTCCTGGAGGTGCTCAGGGAACCATATGGGGTGCCGGGGATCAAACCCCACATGCAAGCCAGCATCTGACCCTCTGTAATGTCTCTTCGACACCACCCCCCCCCCCGGCCCTTTTCTTGATGTCAGACCCAAATACCTGTTTGACAGAGAGGAACAGTGGCTGAGGCAAGACGAAGCCAGTTGTTGGTCCCTTGAAGCTCGTCTTCTCCTGAGGCCATGCAGTTAATTCCTGGTTCCCTCATCGAGAAGTGTGTGGGGTGTTCACTCCCCCAAACCTTTTGTCTTCTTGTAAGGAAAGAGGCAACTTTGTGGGACAGGCTCCTTCCCTCACTGGGCAGGGTATTTCTCATCTTAATACCTATGCATCGGGGGGCCAGAGTGATAGCACACTGGTTAGGGCACTTGTTTTGCACACAACCATCCCCAGCACCCTGTACAATCCCTGAGCACCACCAGTAGTAGCTCTTGAGTGCAGAGCCAGGAGTGACCTCTGAGCATCACTGAATGTGGTCCCCAAAACAACAAGAAAACACCTAAGCATCAGGTGGATGGGTGGATAAATATATGGATGGACGAATGGGTGGGTTGGTAGATAGATGGGTGGATGGAGAGATAAATGAATGGATGGATGATGGATGGTGGATGTATGTATGTATGTATGTATGTATGTATGTATGTATGTAAGTATGTATGTATGGATGGATGGATGGATGGGTCGGTGGGTGGGTGGGTGGGTGACTGGATGGATGGGTGGATAAATGGATGTATTGTGATGGGCAAATTTCTGTTTTTGTTTTTTTGGGTCACACCCGGCAGAGCTCAGGGGTTACTCCTGGCTCTACGCTTAGAAATTGCTCTTGACAGATTCAGGATACCATATGGGATGCCAAGAATCAAACTGGGGTCTGTCTTGTTTTGGCCACATGCAAGGCAAAAGCACCTACCACTGTGCTATCTCTCTGGCCCCAATTTCTTTCTTAATATTTGGTTTTTAAGCCACTTCTGTTGTACTCAGGATTTACTCTATGGTTCTATGCTCGGGGGTTTCTCCTAGGGGTGCTCAGGGAGCCATATTTGTTGCTGGGGATCAAATCACATGCAGAGACAGTACCTTCCCCACAACCTTCCCCACTGCGCTCTCCCCAGGCCTGGATAAGGAGTCAATTTCCTGCTGAAGGAGGGCCTGAATCCCTCTGTGGCGTGGATTTGGCAGACCCCACCTGCTGCTCCTCTCCCTGGAAGTCCCCCCGGATACGTGTGGTGATGGTTTCACTCCTGTACCCTCAATTATGAGCAGCAGCCTTCTGGGGCTCCCTCTAATAGGGGTGTGACCTCCACATCTCCATACTCTTTCACCCTGACAGTTCCAGACCCTTTTTTTTTTTAGCCACACTTGGCAGCGCTCAAGGGTCCCTCCTGGCTCTGTGCTCAGAAATTATCCTGGAAGGCCCAGGGGACCATATGGGATGCCAGGGATGGAACCCAGGTCAACCACATCCAAGACAAATGACCTACCCACTGTTATGTCGCTCTAGCACCCCCAGAACCATTCTGGGCTACCAGGCAGTAATGAAGAAAAGTGTCTTCCTGGAACCCAGCCCTCCTTTGGAGTCTTGTAATATTTTTTTTTGTTTTTTTTTTCGGACCACACCCATTTGACGCTCAGGGGTGACTCCTGGCTAAGTGCTCAGAAATCGCCCCTGGCTTGGGGGGACCCTATGGGACGCCGGGGGATCGAACCTCGGTCCTTCCTTGGCTAGTGCTTGCAAGGCAGACACCTTACTCTAGCGCCACCTCACAGGCCCTGGAATCTTAAGGTTTCAATCCCCACCCCCCAAAAGTTATCAAGCCCACACGCGTGTACACAGCCCCACATCACTACCCCCAGGTCCTGAGCAGAACTCTAGAAAGGGAATCAGAGAACTTGCTTAGTGGGTGAGAGAGCCCTCACTCCCCACATTTGCAGATGGAATGCGAGCTTTGGAGGTGGGAGGCCTGCACGGTACCCCTGAGTCCCACCGGGGGTGACCCCTGTGCATCTTGTGGTGGGGACAGGCAGTCCAGTAGCACCGTTGGGAGTGATCAAAAGGCAAATCAAAAACCCCAAATTCCTTATCCAGCCATTTCACCTCTCCCGCTCTCAAAGTCACGTAATTCTGGGCTTGCTAAGCTGCATTTGACTTTCTTCCATAGTTTCCCTTTTTTTTTTTCTTTTTTTTTTTTTGGTTTTTGGGTCACACCCGGCAGTGCTCAGGGGTTCTTCCTGACTCTACGCTCAGAAATCACTCCTGGCAGTCTCCAGGGACCACATGGGTTGCCGGGATTTGAAGCACCGACCTTCTGCATACAAGGCAAATGTGCCACCTCCATGCTATCTCTCTGGCCCCAAAAATCTTTCAACACCATTTTACCCTCACTGGGGAAGCATTTTCTTTTTTTTTCCTTTGTTTTTGTTTTTGGGTCACACCCAGCAGCGCTTAGGGGTTCCTCCTGGCTCTACACTCAGAAATTGTCCCTGGCAGGCATGGGGGACCCTATGGAATGCCTGAGTGTACAAAGGTACCAGGAAAGCTGTTACCTAAACCGCTGCTCCGTGCATGGGAGACCAGAGCAGTGGATGAAAAGGTGAAAGCTTCCTGGCCCCACATTTGCAGAAGGCAGGGGCAGCCCTGGCTGTGGGAAGCTTCTCTGTCCATTGGACAGGAAAAAAAATCTGACTGTGGGAGGCAAGAAGAGGGAGCATGAGTGATAACACAGCAGGGAGGGCATTTGCCTTGCATGTGGAGGACCTGGGTTTGATCCCCAGCATCCCATATGGTCCCCCAAGCCTGCCAGGAGTAATTCCTGAGCACAGAGTCAGGAGTAACCCCTGATCACTGCCAGATGTGCCCCCCCCCCCAAAAAAAAAGAGTCTATTGGGAGACCAGGAGGGCAGGCAGGGGTTTTTGTCTGTCCCGTCTCAGAGCAGAGTCTGGCAAGCAAAAAATGTTCAGGTCCCATCTCTGCCAGGGCTCTCCCCACAGCACCTCATGCAGCGTCCACAATGGCCAGAGGAAGCACAGCCAGGCCCAGCTCCCCGGAAGCTCTTGGACGTTACTACACCTGCACCATCTAGTCTAGTCCAGCACCACCCTGAACACAACAAGCTGTTGCTGTCCCACTTCGCAGATGAACAAACGGACCAGAGACAGAACCAAATCTGGTCAGCACAGTGGGATTCACAGCCAGCCTGTCAACTGCTAGGCAGAAATAGCACAGGAAGTGAGAAAGTGTGGGGGTGTGGGGGGTCTTGATTCTCTTTCCCTGGGTCCCCTCACTCCTAGCTGGGTCTGTGGCCTCTTGGACAGGACAGGCCTGTCCCCTTCAGAATGGGGCATAACCCTTCAGTGTATGGTCCCCCAGAGATAGAGAGGTCACCATCCCCCCAAAAAACCCTGCCCCTGTAATTCCTGATGGGGGAAACGAAGGCCTCTGGCAGTAACTTCCAGAAGCTGAAGGGGCATGTCCATCCGGCCTCCCTTTTCAGGCCTATAAATTTTCTTTTGGCGCCCAAAACTCTCTGCCCACTAGGCTGCATGATCAGGCTTATCTCTGGCACCTCTTGAAAGAAAAGGTGTTAGCAGAAGACAAGATACATCAGCTGAGCTGAGACTGAAAGGAAGGAAGGAAAGTTCTCCACAGCCCCCTCAGGCTCAGGGCTGTGTCCAGTGTGAAAGGCAGGGAAACTGAGGTCACACCCCGGAAGGCTGCCTTGGGGTTCCAGCCTGGTCCCACCTACTGAGTGCTCTGGCTTGCGAGAACCCCAGCAAGTATGGAGTTCTAGGGGGGACAACTACTGTGTCACCCGTTCCTTACTAAGTGGGGAAACTGAGACCAGCCAAGAGAGACAGGGCTTTGCCTGAGGGATAGAACTTTGAAAAGTTTCCAGGAAATAACATGTGGTACCCACAGCATCCAGAGCTTCACAGTGAAAGGGGTCTTGAAAGTTGCTCAGGTGTCGTTCATCCCTTCGGGCGTGACAGGTCAACCTCAGGTCCTACTTGATGGCTTGGTTTTTGAGGGTTTGGGGGGGGGGTCCACACCCACACACACACTCAGGGGTTACTCCTGATTTTTCACTCAGAAACCGCTCCTAGCAGGCACGGGGGACCCTATGGGAGGCCGGGGATAGAACCTGGGAACATCCCGTGCGAGGCAAGCGCCCTGCCGCTGTGCTATATCGTTCCAGCCCCTCAGGTCCTACTTGAATGCTTTTAGGACAGTTCTCACTGTTTAGTACATGCTGCTTACACACACACACACACACACACACACACACACACACACACACACACACACCAAACATGCTGCTTTAGCACATGCCTCTCAGGATACAAACTTCAACTTTTCTAGAGCGTCTTCTAGATTCTAAGGATTTCCTTAATATAGGGGTGTGGGGTGGGAGGTATTTTTTCATGAAACGATGTGAAACTCTAGATGCCATGAACTGAGCTGGAAGGACTGTATGCCTGTCTATGATTTTCATTTCTTCCTCAAATTTCCAAACCGAAATTCCAGTTGTTTGACAGCAATGTTAAAACAAATAAACATGGGGCCGGAGCAATAGCACAGCGGTAGGGCATTTGCCTTCCATGCGGCAGACCCAGGACGAACCTGATTCAATCCCCAGCGTCCCATATTGTCCCCCAAGCCAGGAGCGATTTCTAAGCACAGACCCAGGAGTAACCCCTGAGTGCTGCCGAGTGTGGCCCCAAAACAAAACAAACTAATATTTTCCTCATCAGGATAGAGAAGAATATTCCAGCCCCTTCAGTCTAGAGGAACTTAGTGCGAGGGAGGGAAATGTTTCATCTCTGTGTGGTCCACGTTTGTTGCATGAAATAATTAACGATGGGGCTGGATGGCGGTGGATGGAGGCCTTTGTGCTTAGGCCCCAGCCACGTGGCTTCATCCCCATCCAGCTGGCGGATTCCAGGCCCAGGTAATCGGCGTAATCAAGACTCACTCACAGGCAGGCTTCAGGAAGCATTAACTTTATTCAGGCCCTATTCACCACATGTGTGTGGCCTATCTCATAACCTTTTAAGCACTAGTTATTGTTGACCCTGCATCTAAACTCCTTTCAGCCATCTTCCTCAGAGCGCCCAGCAGCGCAGAAAGGGCCAAGAGCCAAAAGGGCCAAAAAGCCAAAAGGGCAAAAAGCCCAAAGGGCCGAATTCCCTTGGTCCAAGCCTTATATAACATTTCCCAGACCCCTCCCAGGTGTGGGAGGGTCTAGCAGGTAAGGTTACACCTACTATCCGGTTCCCAAGACCCCTCCCAGAAGTGGGTGGGTCTAGGGTCTTAAATAGGTACACCCACACACGTTGACAGTCACAAGTGGAGGACAGCCATGAAACACCAGAAATGGGGACGGTGTGTTCTCAGAGCTATGTGCCCTGTTGTGTCCTAGACGTTTAGTAGAGTTGCATCTAAATGGCTGGCGGTGACAAATGACAAGCACAGGGCTAGACTCCATACACCTTTCTTCCATTCCTCCTCAGACGGGAAAAGCACAGCAGGGATCTCATTAACCCAGGACCCTCCCCAGACCTTTGCTCGCTGGCCTCAGTGTCCCCATCTGGCACACATGGGTGCCTCAGGATGATGCCACAGGTTTTGTTAAATAGAGTCAGGGGGCTTGGGGCCAACTAGAGGGTTTGGAGAAATGGGGGCCCAAGAGGAAAAGACATGAAGGTGACAGAGGTGTGCAGGAATAATGGAGGGGTGAGGGACTTTGGAGGAGGCAGGAAGGTTGTAAGTGGCTGACAGAATAGCCTGATCACACAGGCTCTGCCCCTGTGAGAGCCAAGGCTGCTTGAGAGACTTCAGAACTTCTCTGAGGTAAGCCCAGGTACACAAGCCTCATCTTAGAGAGTCAGACTTGTTTTGGGGTTTGTTTTGTGTGTGTGTGTGTGTGTGTGTGTGTGTGTGTGTGTGTGTGTTTGGGTCACACCTGGCAGTGCTCAGGAGTTTCTCCTGACTCTGCGCTCAGAAATCGCCTCTGGCAGGCTCGGGGGACCGTGTGGGATGTTGGGGATCGAACTGGGATCCGTCCAGGTTGCCCTACCACTGTGCTATCACTCTGGCCCCAGAGAGTCAGATTTGGTTGCTCTGAGCAGCCCCTTCCGATGGGGACATGGGTGTCATGAGAGGCCTGGGGTGGAGACATGTCTGTCAGAGATGAGAGGGTCCAGGGTACCGTGTCAGTGAGAGAAGGGGTATCAAGAGAGGACAGTACGGACCTGAGGGCCACATGGATGATGGCACATTGCTATAGGTTTGTCCCGTCTCACAGATCTGGAAACTAAGGTTAGGGAAGGTCTGGTAGCCTGTCTGACATGCCCAGCTAGGAATAGCAAAGCCTGGACTTTCTCACAGAACACCCTGGCCACAGGGACAGGGACTTTCACAGGGGCCCAGAGAAAGAGACCCAGGATGGAAGAGTCTCGGGCACAGGGGACAGAGAGAAGGCTGGGCAGAGACTGCGGGGCACCCCAAGGAATGAGGGAGGCCTCTGAAATCTGAGTCTTCTCATAGTTTCTGGACAGAAACCCTGGGCAGGCAGGCCCTTGGGGACATTGCAGCCAGTTTCTTTCAAGAATGCAGTCTCGCCCCTGAGAGGGCACCTGTGCTGTGTGATATCCCAGAGCCAGGGCATGAGTTTGGTGTCCTTTAATTCTCCAGCAGAGGGGCCAGAGGCATAGCACAGTGGGGAGGGCATTTGCCTTGCATGCAGCCAACCGTGGATGGACCCAGGTTCGATCCCTGGTATCCCAGAGGGTCCCCTAAACCTGCCAGGAATAATTCCAGAGCACAGAGCCAGGAGGAAGCCATAGCACCACCGGTTATGGCCCCAAAACAAATTCTCTCAGAGAAATCCTCTCAGGAACCACAGGCCAACACACACACACACACACACACACACACACACACACACACACACACACAGACACGCCAGGGAGTGGCCCAGGACACTCCTCAGAGGTCAGAGGAAGAGCCATAAAGCCCCTTTCGGGAGCCAGCAGCAAACACGCAATGTCCTGGAGACACAAGGCATCGTTCGCATCTGGGCCCGTTTTCCAAATGCACAAACCAAGCAGGCCAGGAAGCAGGCACCCCTGACACCCCACTGCAGTTGCTCTGACTAGAGGCAACAGGGGCATCTAGAGGGAGGGGACTCAGTCTGTGTGCGCCCGAGCAGCTATCCCTGCTCTTGTGACCCCAGAAAGGAAGAGCCCAGTTGGGCCAGGGATGAGGAGATAGGAGGAGCCCTGGAGGAGACAGGCTGGAGGTTCAGGGGCTCTGTTTCCTCCCCCATAAAGTGGGCAGAGCCTTAACCCAGACCCACTCTGCGGCAGCTGCCATGTGTCCGGAGCAGGGGCTGAGCTGGGCTCACCCAGCGTCCGACACTTGTTGAACTTCCAGTCTGCAAGCCTCTGACTACTCCAAGCATTAACAGCCACAGGAACAGGGGCCGGGGAGTTGGCACAGTGGTCAGAGGTGCCTGCTTTGGACACACTGGGAATGAGTCCCTAGCATGACATGGTTTTCCCTCCCCCCTGGAACTACCAGGTTGGCCCTGGTGGTCCCCAAACACTTCAGGGCGAATTCCTCATCCGTATCCTCAAGCTCACAATTGGCCGAGTAGCATGGGGAGTGGCCCTGCAGCCTCTGCAGACCTTGTGGGAACTTCCATCCCCCCAAGTCAATGTCAACAGGACTAGGGGGGCCAGGGAGAAGACAAAATGTTATGGACTTGTCTTACATGCAATCAGCTGAACCCCTGACAGAGATGCAGATAAAACTCAGCTCCCCTCTGGTCCCCGAGCACCACTGGGTATGGCTCCCCGCTCCTGCCAAAAAAAATAAAGCCTCCTGAGTTTGATGCCTGGTCCTACCGTAGGTGTCCCCCCCCCCCCCCGCACGGCTAGGAGTGGCCCCCCTGAACACCAGGATATCACACTCCTCCCAATTGTTAGGTTACACCTCATTTTACCAAAAACAACGGTCATCCCTGGTTTCTTTGTATGTTTGTTTACAACTTGGGTTTACCCCAAAACAGACAGATTGTCTTATTTTTTTAATTAACCATTTTTAATTCAATCATTATAAAAACAGATACAAAGTTATTTATGATTGAAATTCAGTCCTGCAAGGTCCCAAACCTGTCTCTTCACCAACCCGGCAGTGCACAGGGGTTCCTCCTGGCTCTACGCTCAGAAATTGCTCCTGGCAGGCTCACGGGACCATGTGGGATGCCAGAATTTGAACCACCAACCTTCTGCATGCAAGGCAAATGCCTTACCTCTATGCTATCTCTCTGGCCCCACCAATGCATATTTACCACACTCATTATTTCTTAAAACCAATACTAAAATACGAAACGCCAATGTTCTAAGATCTCAATAGTCGGTCATTTCAAGATTCCACCACTGTAATATTCTAACATTCCAATATTCTAATATTTCAATATCCTAACATCCAACATTCCTCTATTGGAATTTCTTACTTGGAAACCTGGTGGGTCTGGCTCAGGGCAGCCTGAGCTAGCTGACCTTACTCTGCCCTTACTGCCCCACCCTGGGGTGGTCTCTGGACTCAATGAAAATGGCAGTTCTGGCAGGCAGCTGTACTGGGGAGAAACGAGGTAGAAGACTGCCGGACTCCATGTTCCACCCTCAGCCTGGACGCGAAGGGCTAAGTCAGCACAGCAGTCCAAGCAAGGGGAAGCAGGGTGAGCAGATTAGAACCCAGAGCATGGACTGCCCCCCCCCCCCGTCTCTCTGGCGGACTATGTCCATCCTTTTGGGACACCACCCCGAGGTCTCCACAGGCCCCAGAAGACAGATGGCACCGGCGCTTGGGGCTGTCGCCCAGCCAGATGAGTTTGGAGTGAGCTGAAGTGGGGGCCATTGCAGAAACAATGGCAAAGGGCACCAGGACAATGGGGGTACATGCCACAGGGGCAGCCGATGTTTGTCACACAGTGGCCGTAGGGGACGCTGACCAACTGCTGCCAGGTCAGATCCCACAGGTTTTCAAATCGCTCCGAGGTCTGTTTTCCTCCTCCCACAGCAGCCAATGGCCAGGTCAGGGGGACAGTGGGGACAGTGCGGACGTTGCCAGCCTGGTGGGCTAAGGGCCTGCCTTATGACTACCAGGAGTTGTGACCATGGCAACACTATGACCCTAAAACACCAGGGAGGAGGGAGCAGAGATAGAGAGGGGAAAGACAGAGACAGGAAGAGACACACAGAGAAAGACCAGTCCAGGAGAGGTGCAGAGTGCCTCCCTTCCCCAGCCAATCCTGTGCAAATCTCTGTCCTGTGAAAAATGGGGTGCAGGGGGTTGGTGGCCCTTCCACTCCTCGGGACACTGTGTCTGGCCTCGTGAGGACTTGGGGTCAGGGGTCCAAGCATAATGCAGCTTCCAGAGCATCACGGCAGCCCCCAGGTCAGAGCCCAGCGCACATCAAGCAGGAGTTTGACTCAGGGGTGGCTTCTGGCGGCTGCTGACCTCATCCAGAGCCTCTCACGTGCTGCCTGGGGCCCGGTGAGGAGCACTAGACTTGGAGTCTAGTCCTGTTGCCTCCTGCTATGTGGCTCCGGGCAAGTGACTTACTGCCTCTATTTCCCCTCCTGTCAAGGAGCACCTCTCACCTCTCAAGGCTGCTGGTGGTGCCTGTGAAATGGGACCAGCCATGTGGTGACAGGAAGTATGAGATAGACTGGGCATGGTGCCTGGAACTCAATTTGGGGGTCCTGAGACATTTGGATCTGTTAGTGGGGGGATAGGGACAAGGTGAGGGAGATGAAAGGGGGAGCAAAGGCACCTTTGAGGATGTGGGGCCAGATGTGGGGAGGGCAGGTGGAGGGTGAGGGACTTCACAGGGAGATGGGAGCAGGGTGGGGAGGCGGCCTAGAGCGGCCCTGAGGATCCGCCTCACCTGTGCCCACCTGCAGGCTCCTGGCCGCCAGCGACGACGACCTGCCTGGGGACTTGCGGTCTCTGTCGTGGCTCACGGCCGTGGATGTGCCTCGGCTGCAGCAGATGACGAGTGGCCGCATGGACCCCAGTGTGCCGGCGGCTCTCCCAGGTGGGCCCAGGACTCGGTGGGGCAGAAGAGGGTGGCATCCAGCATAGCACTTTCCTCCCTTTCTTCCTCCTTTCCCGCCTTCCTTCCTCCTTTCCAACTTCCTTCCATCTTCCTTCCTCCTTCCTTCATCTCTCCCTTCATCTCTCCCTCCCTTCCTTCTTTCTCTTCCTTTTTCTTCCTTCCTCCCTTTCTTCTTTCTCTTCCAACCTTTCTTCTTCCTTCCCTCTCTCTTTCTCGCTCTTTTTTTCTTTCTTCCTCCATCCCTCCCTTCTTCTTCCCTCCCTCCCTCCCTCCCTCCCTCCCTTCCTTCCTTCCTTCCTTCCTTCCTTCCTTCCTTCCTTCCTTCCTTCCTTCCTTCCTTCCTTCCTTCCTTTTTGTTTTCTTTGTTGGGACCACACCAACGATGCTCAGTCTCTGTGCTCAGAAATCACTCCTGGCACTCTAAGGCTATATGGGATGTCGTGGATTGAACCCAGGTCTGCCTGCCACATGCAACGCACTTACCCTCCCCACTGTACTATTATTTCTGCCCCTATTATCCTTCAATGCCCCCCGCCCCTGCCACACACACTGATTCTGGAACATTAAGAACTTACTGCGAACCTCAGCTACCGGCCAGATGCCCCGGATGGAGTCTCTCTCTCTTTCTCTCTCTCTCTCTCTCTCTCTCTCTCTCTCTCTCTCTCTCTCTCTCTCTCTGTTACAACCATCACATTCAGCTATTTTGTACATGGTTTAAGGATGCACAAAATCTTTCTGGCAGGCTAAGCCTACAATACTGTCAATCGGCTCTTTGCAGATAATGTTTACTGACCTCTTCATTGAGAGAGAGAGAGAGAGAGAGAGAGAGAGAGAGAGAGAGAGAGAGAGAGAAAGAGACAGGGAGACAAAGAGAGACAGAGTTCATGGAAAGTGCAGAGTAAGTGCTCAATGAAAAGTCACTTGTAGCATCAATACATACGTGGAATTTAGTGACAGTCACAGGAAGTGCTGAAGAGAAACAGTCAACTAAGATAACCATCACAGAGGTTAGAGAGAGAGCACAGTGGCAAAATGTTTGCCTTGCACACAGCCAACCCAGGACAGACTCAGGTTCCATCCCCAGCATCCCATATGGTCCCCTGAGCCTGCCAGGAATGATTTCTGAGTGCAGAGCCAGGAGTAACCCCTGTGCATCACAGAGTATGACCCAAAAGGCAAAAAAAAAAAAAAAAAGAAAAGAAAAAAAAGAAAAAAAAGGAAGAAGAAGAAGAAGAATTTTCACAGCATTGGAAGTCCCAATAGTTGGGGCGGTAGGAAAATGGTGTCCAGGACTATTGCATTCGGTAAATCATTCTTGGTCAAAATATCTGTAGTGGGAGCGGCCAACTTCGGTCAAAGGACAGGCTGTCAGCTTCGAGTCTGCGGACTGTGCTGAGCAGTGTCGTTACCACAGAAACCCCGCAGAGGGGTGTAGATGAGTGGGCAGGGCCAGGTGCCAGCCCGACTTACTGACACGCGCATATACAGCCTGCTGGCTGGCACAAACCAACCCTCGGTCTAGAAGCCTCTGAAGGCAGTTTGGTGCTGGGCGAGCCTGGGTTGCCTCATTGGCAATGAAGAGTAACAGCACCATCTTCTGGACTCAGTGCAGAGTTCCTTCAGGGCCTGGTCGCTTGTCAGGAGGGACACTTTCTCCCTCCCTGTCATCTCCCTATGCCTCTGTGGCTCTAAGAGGAGAGCTTAAAGCGCCATTCTCAGGAAGCGGGTAGATTAGTCAGTGAAGGAAGGACAAGACCAGGCTGACAAAGCCCAGGAGTCGAGGTCCGGAGAGATAGCATGGAAGGAAGGCATTTGCCTTTCATGCAGAAGGTCATTGGTTTGAATCCCATATGGTCCCTAGAGCCTGCCAGGAGTGATTTCTGAGCGTGGAGCCAGAAGTAACCCCTGAGTGCTGCTGGGTGTGGCCCAAGAACCAAAAAAAAAAAAAAAAAGAAGTGATGACTAGTATTGTGCGAGTCTGTGATGGATTGACAATGTCTGTTTCAGACCCAGCATAGGCAGGGATGGTTGAGAGCGCGCAAGCAGGTCAAGGCTTAGCAAGAGGGTCAGGGAGGGACTAAACTCGGGCACTTGCCGCATTTCTGAGGAGGAGCGACCAGCCATGAGTGGGTGCCTTTGTTGCACACATTCACAGAACCAAGACATTCCGCACAGCATCGTGGCTGGTCGCATGGCGAGTGTTGACTTATCTTCGTAGGCATTATCCTGTGTCCAACAATGAACCAAATAAAGCACTTTATAGACATTCCCCCCCCACACACATTTTTTTTTGGGCCACACCCGTTTGACGCTCAGGGATTGCTCCTGGCTATGTGCTCAGAAATCGCCCCTGGCTTGGGGGGATCGAACCGCGGTCCGTTCCTTGGCTAGCGCTTGTAAGGCAGACACCTTACCTCTAGCGCCACCTTCCCGGCCCCTCCCACACACATTTTTACAGGTAGATAAGTAGGTCATGCTGGCAGCCCACAGTACAGAGGTGGAGACTGAGGCTGGCCCCAGAGTTCTGTCTGGGTGTTCTCCCAGAGAAGTGCGCTCACTTGATGCCTTTTTTTTTTTTAAGGGTCTGGGGGTTGGGCCACATCCAGCAGCATTCAGGGACTGCTCTTAGCTTTGTGCTCAAAAATCGCGCCCGGCAGACTCGGGGAACCCTATGGGATGCCGGGAATCGAACCCAGGCCCATCGGCCATGTGCAAGGCAAACACCCTGCTGCTGTGCTATTTGTTGCCCCAGCCCTCGCTTGATGCCTTTTTCCTCACACTAGGAGATGGGAGCAGCTTGACTCTGCTGGTGCCCAGACCAAGCCGCCCTGCCTTTAGCCTCCTGCCCTTAAACCTGTGCTTCCCCCTTCAGGAGCCTTGGCAGGCACAGCGGACCTGCACCCGGGAGTCGCCCCAGCGCCCCTGCTCCACGGCCCCGCCCGCATGGCCCCCCCAGGCATGCTGGACCTGGGCCCCATGAGCAGCCACGGGGCTCCTGTAAGTGCATCCCCAGAGAGCAAGAGGCCAACATCCAGGCGGGGTGGGGCCCCTCTGCCCCCCTGACGCCCCTGTCTCCTCTTTCAGCCCCAGCAGATGAGTCCGTTCCCCACGGGGGCCCCGGCAAGGGCCCAGGCAGCAGCCGTGCTGCAGGGCGGGCCTCCGCTGTACTCACCCACCTCCCCACGACAGTTCCAGCTGCCCCTGGGCACACAGCAGGTAGGGGCGGTGCGAGGGCCCCTGCAGTAGATCGGGGCCAAGGGTTGCTTGAAGCCTCCATTGAGACTCCCCTGGGATGTGGATATCGTTCCCCCAACCAGGCCCACTTCATGGGTCATTCTGCCCCTGTCCCCTAAATCCTTGAAGCGGAGGGAAACACAATTGTCTCTGGGAGGGGGTATAGGGGGCCCTTGCATTTAAGAATGGGGGATCCCCTCATCTCCGGGATGGAGAGCGGGGGTCCCCCATCCCCGGGATGGAGAGCGAGGGTCCCTCATCTCCATGATGGGGCTGGAGTCCCTCATCTCTGGGATGGAGAACTGGGGTCCGTCGTCTCTGAGTTGAATAATGGGGGTTCTTCTATCTCCATGATGGAGAACGAGGGTCCCTCATCTTCATGTTGGGGACAGGGGTGCCAACCATGAATAACAGGCTCTCTCGCCTCCTCTCTCTGTCCTCCTTCCCTTCTCCTGCTCCTGGGAAAGTGCCCTCCTGGGGGCCTCTACGGCTCCCCTTTTGGGGTGTGCCCTCCCTATTCCCAGCCCCGAGTGGCTGCACTTTCATCTCAGGACCTGCACCCCAAACACTACCCTAAGCCCATCTACTCTTACAGGTGAGTTCAGGGCCTGGGCTGGGGTGGGCGTGGTGGGGCGGGGTGGGGCGGGGAGCCGCCAAGACAGCCCCTTGGCAGCCTGGCCCCTGTGGTGGGTTTTGGGAGGTGAGGACCCCACAGGGGAACCAGCCCTCAGGAAGGACCATCCAGACGACGAGTCTACTTCGGACCCGACTTCAGCGTCCACAAGCTGTGTGACCTCGGAGGCGTGGCGTGACCTCTCTGAGTGCACACCGTCAGCAAGGAACTAGTATCACATCATTCCCAGGATTTTGGGGGTGTAGGCCAGTTCTAGGAGGACAGACATCCGATGGGTGGGGGTGGAGAGAAGAAAAGATCACATTTCTCAGGGACCAGGAGAAGGGCAGGTGGTGGCAAGGGTGGGATGAGAAGGTCCTGGGAACAGGGACTGTAGCAAGCTGGGTGGACTTCCTGGCAGAGACGGCCCCGGGCTGCCCAACTGAGGCGCTGTCACGGCTGGCCTGCCCCACTTCTTGCCCCGCAGCTGTCTGATCGCCATGGCCCTGAAGAGCAGCAAAACAGGCAGCTTGCCCGTGAGTGAGATCTACAGCTTCATGAAGGAGCACTTCCCCTACTTCAAAGTAAGGCTCCCAGCCTGGGGTGGAGGGTAGGGTGCGGACAGGGACACTCCCACGACTGTCCATGTTTTTTTTTAAATATAAACTCTTTATTTAAGCACCATAATTACAAACAAGATTGTAGTTGGGTTCCAGAACCCCCCCTTCACCTGTGCAACCTTCCCACCACCAATGCCACGCCCCTTCTTCCCATCCCCTGCCTCCTGTATTCAAGACAGGCATTTTACTAAAATTACGTGTTGTTTTTCTTTTAAGTTTAGTAAGCTCTTTTTTTTGTTTTTGTTTTGGGGTCACACCTGGCAGCACTCAGGAGCAATTTCTGAGCCTAGAGCCAGGAGTAACCCCTAAGGCTGCCAGGTATGACCCAAAAAAAACCCAAACAAACAAAAAAAATAAGAGTTAAAAAAATACAGTAATAATAGTGTGAGAGTGGTGATTATTGTTTGCATAGGCCCAGAAAAATATGGGGGAAAAGGGGGCCAGAGAGATAGCATGGAGGTAGGGCATTTGCCTTGCAAGCAGCCAACCCAGGACCAATGGTGCTTCGAATCCCTGCATCCCATATGGTCCCCGAGCCTGCCAGGAGCGATTTCTGAGCATAGAGCCAGGAGTAATCCCTGAGTGCTGTCGGGTGTGACCCAAAAACCAAAGAAAAAGAAAAAAAAAAAAAAGACCAGCTCTAGGTTCCAGGCATACTAGGTTGTCCAACCCCTGAGTCATTCTCTGCTGTGGTCCTAGTGAAATTTTTTCGCACATTAGCTGTTGTTGGTGTCAAGTTCCTGTCATTAAAGATTCTGGTTTCTGGGGCCGGAGAGATAGCATGGAGGTAGAGCGTTTGCCTTGCATGCAGAAGGACGATGGTTCAAATTCCGGCCTGCCAGGAGTGATTTTTTTTTTTGGTTTTTTGGTTTTTGGGCCACACCCGTTTGACACTCAGGGGTTACTCCTGGCTATGTGCTCAGAAATCGCCCCTGGCTTGGGGGGACCATATGGGACGCCGGGGGAATCGAACCGCGGTCTGTCCTACGCTAGCGCTTGCAAGGCAGACACCTTACCTCTAGCGCCACCTTCCCGGCCCCAGGAGGAGTGATTTCTGAGTGTAGAGCCAGGAGGAACCCCTGAGTGCTGCCGGGTGTGACCCAAAAACCAAACCAAAACAAAACAAAAAAAAAAGGATTCTGGTTTCTATTCATCTTCTTCATCGAAGTCAGGCTGATGTGGAGTGTCTAGTTTCACCTCACCATTTTAGAGGGCAATGTGGAGAGTCCTACCCTGAAACCTGCCCTGCAAGCAGGTTGTTGCTGAGTCATCTGGGTATTTAAAGTAGTCAATGCCAGGGCAGCAGTAGGGTCTTCCCTGGTAGAGGTTTGCTTCCTGGTGATGTTATAGACAATTGCGGTTGTTTCCCTAGATGGTACCCATGGTTCAGGGGTGTATGGGCAATGCCCATTTTTCTGAGGCCTGAGCCAAGTCATTATGCCATTGTTCAGGGTAGAAGGCCCAACTGCATTACAAAATTTGTGTTTCTATATCTATCAGATAAGTACTTGTTTTTATATATAATATCAAGAGGGGCTGGCTTAGGAAAGTCACCAGCAACTTTCCTTCCCACCAGTGTCCATTCTCAGATCAAATTGCTTGGGGGTTAGAGCCTCCGTGTGTAATGTATAGATATTTTAATAGGATATCAGGGTCTAATCTATGTTTACAATACACAGAATGTCTTTCCTCCCCCCCCCCCACCCAGCTCACCACCTTACAAGCTCATTTCTAGTCCTTTACTCCCTCACCTTCAATGCCTATTACCCCACATTTAACCCCTTTTACCCTCAGTTCTTGGTTCCTCATGAAACAGATTATTATCCCCACTCAAGCCAGCTACCAACCAGCTCCCAAAGTAGAAAAATAGACGCTCAGCCTGAGAAGAAACCAATACTCTGTTCCTGTGTATCTACTCTCAGTGGCCTCCTGTCCTCCACCTTCCTTCACTGTGTACCTGAGCTTGCACCATACTCGGTGCTGAGAAGTCCCCACTCAAAGACATGTCCTGAGATGGGACTGCTGGGAGTTGCTTTGCAGACTCTAGAAGGCTAAATCACAGACCAAAGTGGTGTCCCGGATTTAACACCCTCCCCCGAATATTTCTAAAGACATATAAGGGACATTATATTTCCTTTGTATATCTTAGATGTAGTCCCTTAACAGCTAGAACTCTTTTTTTTTTTTTTTTTTTTTTTTTTTTTTGGTTTTTGGGCCACACCCGGCGGTGCTCAGGGGTTACTCCTGGCTGTCTGCTCAGAAATAGCTCCTGGCAGGCACGGGGACACTGGGATTTGAACCAACCACCTTTGGTCCTGGATCGGCTGCTTGCAAGGCAAACGACCTGCTGTGCTATCTCTCTGGGCCCTAGAACTCTTTTTGAATACCTTCTTCTATAGTGACAATTTTGCCCACTGTTTTTTTTGTTTTGTTTTTGTGATCTGTTCAATAAGGAATTCTGGTAGAAGAGTCTCTGTTTAGAGTTCATGTTAGAACCAAATTACCAGGGACTGGAGTGGTGGTGCAAGGGGTAAGGCATCTTACCCCTTAGCACCTGGCGCTAGCCTAGGATGGACCATGGTTCGATCCCCCCCAGCATCCCATATGGTCCCCCAAGCCAGGAGCGACTTCTGAACACATAGCCAGGAGTAACCCTTGAGTGTCACCTGGTGTGGCCCAAAACAAAACAAAAAAAATGAACCAAGTTATGGGGGTTGTTGGACTTGTTCCCTCAGCCCCCATATACACCAATAATACCTTGTAGCATTGTTCCTCTTTTGCCTAAGCACATTAAAATAGGAAAATCTTACATACACACCATCTGTGTTGGCCCCATTTCCATCTGTTCACCTGGGAATAAAGACTCCGAACAGCTCCACCTTCACACACCGGAGCAAGGAATCCAGAGACAGGGAACATTGGAACAGGGCCCTGAGGGTTGAAGCAGAGTCCGCCAGCATCCAGGGGGCAGAGGCATAAGGCCCAGCAGAGTGGCTCAGCCCAGGGGTCAGGTCAGGCAAGTGGCTCAGCAGGACAAGGAAATGTGTAAGAGAGTCTGAGTTTAATCTTGGCAATGAGAGAGAGAGAGACAAAGAAAGAGAGACAGAGAGAGACAGAGACAGAGAAAGAGAGAGAACACGGAAGTCTGGACGTGTGTGTGTGTGTGTGTGTGTGTGTGTGTGTGTGCTCAAGTGTAGGGCATGGGGCCCACTGTGAAGCTGGTCATTTGATAATAAAGTATCAGGATTTTTGTTGGCTTGCTCAGGAGTGCTCAAAAATTATTCCTGGCTCAGTGCTCAGGGATAGCTCCTGGCGGGCTCCGGGAACCAGAAGGGATGCTGGGGCTTGAACCCGGGTTGGCCATGTGCAAGGGGAGTACCTTCCCCACTGTGCTATTGCTCTGGCCCCTAAAAATGATTTAATACAGAGTCGGAGCAATAGCACAGCGGTAGGGCGTTTGTTTTGCATATGGCCAACACAGGACAAACCCGGGTTTGATCCCCATCATCCCACATGGTCCCCTGAGCCTTCCAGGAACGATTTCTGAGCACAGAGCCAGAAGTAACCCCTGAGCACTGCCAGATGTGACCCAAAAATTTAAAAAAATTATTTAATATGGGGGCTAGAGAGAGAGGGTAGTGGGTAGGACACTGGCTTTGCACACGGCCAACCCAGGTTCCATCCCCATTTGCTGGGTGTGGCCCAAAAAAAAGCAAAGAATTCCCTGCGATCCTCTTGCCCGATGATCCATGTCTGAGCAGCACCCATGGCTTCCTTCCTGGTGCTGGAGCATGGAGGGAAGGGGCGGCCTTGTCCTCACACTGGAACCATGGTCCACACCTAAAGTCTATGCCTGGCAGGCACTTTGGCAGCCACCTTGATCCCAGAAGGACTCTTGGTTAGCCGCCGTCTTCACCCAGCCTTCTCGCCTCCCCAAGTCCAGACTTGGTGTGGAAGACCCAGGCAGGAGTCTGAGGGATCCCTGGGGCAGACGGGGTGGAGGGGGCTCCGAAACGTCACATCCTCCTCCCCCCACCCCACCCCTCACAGACGGCTCCCGACGGCTGGAAGAACTCTGTGCGCCATAACCTGTCCCTGAACAAGTGCTTCGAGAAAGTGGAGAACAGGATGGGCGGCTCCTCACGCAAGGGCTGCCTGTGGGCCCTGAACCTGGCCCGCATCGAGAAGATGGAGGAGGAGATGTACAAGTGGAAGAGGAAGGACCTGGCCGCCATCCACCGGAGCATGGCCAACCCCGGTGAGGCGGCACCCACCTTCTCCTCACGCTGCTGTCTTCCTGTCTTGCCAGCAACGGGCTGGAGAGATGGCGTGTCCTGGTCGGGAAGGGCTGGAAAGGGGGCCGGGGTGATAGCACAGCAGGGAAGGCATTTGACTCGCATATGCCGAACCAGTTTCCATCCCCAGCAACCCATAGGGTCCCCTCACACCCCCACCCCCAGAGCTTGCCAAGAGGAATTTCTGAGCACAGAGCCAAGAGGAATCCCTGAGTGCCACTGGGTGTGACCCGCCTCAAGAAAAGAAAAAGATATCAGAGATAAATTGTTTTTATAATGTGAAGATGTTCTCAATTTAGTGAGAAGAGGCAATTTGTAAATCAGTATATAGTGTGATATCATTTTAATACACAGAATGTCCTGTATATATCAGATAAAAGTATTTCTGGGGCTAAAGAGAGCTCAAGGGGTTGAATTGCATCCTTGGTATCCAGGAAACTGGAACTTTTTTTGGTAGTTTTTGGGTCCACCCAGCAAAGCTCAGGGCTTACTCCTGGCACTCAGGAATCACTCTGGCTGTGCTTGAAGGGCCCTATGGGATGCCAGGGATCGAATCTGGGTCAGCCATGTGCAAGGAAAACATCCTTTCCACTGTGCTATTGCTCATGGCCCCCTGCCCTGTAATTTTATTTTTAGTAAAAACAAGTTTATTTGTGGAGCTGGAGTGAGAGTACAGCGGTAGGGTGTTTGCCTTGCTCACAGCCAAACCAGGACGAACCCGGGTTCGATCCTCAGCATCCATATGGTCCCCCGAGCCTGCCAGGAGCCATTTCTGAGAACAGAGCCAGAAGGGTGCTCTGGCTCTGTGAGTGCTGCCGGGTGTGGCCCAAAATCCAAAAAAAGCAAAACAAAACAAAAAAAATTTTTATTTGAAAACTAATGGGAAGGAAAGAGAAAGATCTATCTATGCTCAAGAGAGAACTCGAGCTTTTCCAGCTGTAGAGCAAGGTATCATGAATTCCCAAATGGAAATAAAGTCATTCCCTGAGGTCAAAACATCTAGCAGATGTGGGCCCAAGGCCCCAGGAATTTCAAGTGGGTCCCTCGGGTGCTTTCTGAGCAAACCCCTCTCCACTTGCCCACAGAGGAGCTGGACAAGCTGATCTCGGACCGGCCAGAAAGTTGCCGGCGTTCCAGCAAGACAGGGGACCCCGATACTCCTGTGCTCACACATGCCGCCCCCGTGGCCAGGACCCACGGCTGCCTGGCTGCCACCCAGCTCCCGTGCCCGCCGCAGGTGACCCTGTCCCTACAGTCAGCCCCCCTGCACCACCAGTTGCAGCCCCAGGCACACCTGGCCCCCAACTCGCCTGCCCCGGCGCAGACCCCTCCCCTGCACCCCCTGCTCCCCCACCTGAGCCTGGACAGGGCCGCCAGTGCCTCGGACTTCGTCAACATCAGCACTGACCTGAGCACCGAGGTGGATGCGCTGGACCCCAGCATCATGGACTTCGCTCTGCAGGGTGAGGTGGTAGAATGGGCATCGGGGGGACCGAGAAGGGGGCAGACAGATGGAGGAGCACTGGAAAAGGAGAGCTGCGTGCACGCACTTCCAGAGCCTAGGACTAATCGTGGCATCCCGTGTGCACAGACTCAGAACATGGTTTCAGGCTGGCCTTCCAAAGCTCTGTCTATTCTCCCCCCTTAGTCCCTTCCATGGCTCCCTTCTGACAGTGGGGAAACTGAGGCACAGGGTCCTGGGTTTTTCTTTTTTTTTCTTTTTTTGGGTCAGACCCAGCGGCTCTCAGGGGTTACTCCTGGCTCTGTGCTCAGAAATCGCTCCTGGCAGACTCGGGGGACCCTACAGGATGGATGCCTTGTGAGCAGCCAGCCTGGCTTCAATCCCCGGCATCCCAGAGGGTCCTTTTGAGTACTGTCGGAGTGATTCCTGATCACAGAGTCAGGAGCAACTCCTGAGTCCTGCCAGATGTGGCCTCAAAACAAAACAAAACAAAGACAAACAAACTAGGTTCCAGAGAGATAGCACAGCAGTAGGGCATTTGCCTTGCACGCTCTGATCTCGGACAGACCCAGGTTTAATCCCCGGCTCCCAGGGCAGGCTTCTGAGCACCTGGTTAGCCAGGGCAGAGCTGGGACTCCCACCCAGGTGGGTCACCCCTGATGTTTAACTAGTGACCCCAGCCCCATGCCAGGCCACAGGTCCCCAACAGGGATGATGTCAGGCAGGAGATTGCAGGATGGGTGCGGAGTGGGTGTTAAGTCCTCAGGTGAAGAGTGAAGAAAACAATTCTATTTTTTTGTTTTGTTTTGTTTTGTTGCCACACCTGACAGTACTCAGGGGTTCCTTCTGACTCTGTGCTCAGAAATCATCTCTGGCAGGCTCAGGGGACCATACATGGGATGCCCAAAATCAAACCTGGGTCCATCTTTGGTTGGCTGCATGCAAGGCAAACACCTTATCGCTTTGCTATCATTCCGCCCCAGAACACAAATCTTTATTTATTTATTTATTTATTTATTTATTTATTTATTTTGCTTTGTTTTGCTTTGGGAGCCACATCCAGCAGTACTCAAAGGTCCCTCCTGATTCTGTGCTCAAGAATTACTCCTGACAGGTTCGGGGTTCCTCTGGGATACCGGAGGTCGAATCTGGGTTAGCCATGTGCAAAGCAAATGTCCTCCCTGCTGTGCTACAGCTGCAGCCCCAGACCCAGATGTTTCCACACATGAGATTCCTGGTGGCGACAGCAGCTGCTCTCAAGAGCTCTGTCTTAATTTCGGTGTTGGGGCCATACCCAGGGCTTCTCAGGCCTTACTCCTGGTGGGTTTGGGGGACTCCTGGGGGGTTACTGTAGAGTGAATCCGAGTTGACCCTGTATTCCTGAGAGCCAGCACATGTGAAGGGACCCCACTGTCTTGCCTTGGCATGAGCCTGGTCACTCAGGGCAGGATGCACTGCCCTCACCTCCCCATCGGCTCTGCCTCGGTTCTTGAAAACCAGTGGGAGGTGTGTTTCCAGGAGACCCCAAGGGGCAGCAGGCAGGAACCTCCCTCCTCTGCTGCCACCACCGATGGGGGCCCGGAGCCTGCTGACAGGGACCGGCTCATACATATCTTTGCCTTTGCAAGGGACCCTCTGGGAGGAGCTTAAGGATGAGGGCTTCAGCCTGGACTCGCTGGCGGCCTTCGGAGACGCCCCACTTGGCTGCGAGCTGGGGACTGCTGGCCTGACCCCTGTCTCCAACGGCAGCAGTGACCAGGCCTTCCCAGACCTGGCGGTGACAGGGCTCTATGCGGCTTATGCTACTCCGGACAGTGTGGCCACGCAGGCCTCCACCTCCTCCCCACAGTGCCTGGGGACCCCTGGGAACAAGCCCATAGCCCTGCTGTGAGCCGGATCCTGGCCCAGAGCTGACTGAGCAGGGCAGCAGCCCAAAGAGAAGAGCTCACCCCACCCCTGACAGTCTTCCTGTACCCCTGGATGGGAGCTGCTGACGGCTTCCCTTCTCCACACCCCACAGGAGAGTCAGGGCTCTCCCCAGGTCTGACGGGACCAGGGATCAGGCTGAGCGTGCTGTGGAACTGAGCCTCCAGCCTGTTTTTCTGGGGCTCCCCAACAAGCGTATACTAGTGCTTCTCGGAGTCATTCCAGGCCCTTCAATTCACTCTTTTGGGGTGAAACACCTGTTTCCACTTGAGATGGACAAGCATGGTGCTGGCAGAGAGGCTTGGGATTAATGAGCACTGTCCACCTGCCTCTGAGCCCATCTCTAGAGACAGAATGTTCTAGAATGTTCTAGAATTGGTCCCGGCCAGCTGGAGGCCCTGGGGCCAGCGATGGTTATTTCTATTTATTGGAGTACAACCTGGCACCTCTTAACTCTTTCCCCAAAAGGGGAAATCCGAATCAGAAGTATTCCTCCCATAGAATGATGCTGGGACACCTTGAAGCAGCCTCTAGCTTGGGGCCAGAGCAATAGTACAGCAGGGAGGGCATTTGCCTTGCATGTGGCCGACCTGAGTTCGATCCCCAGAAACCTGTAGGGTCCCCTGAGCCTGCCGGGAATAATTTATGAGCACCAGAGCCAGGAGCAACCCCTAAGCTCAACCCCCAAACAAAGCAAACAAAAAGAATCAGCCTTATCTTGGCAAATCAAACACCAGCTAATTTCCAAACAGCACAGGCCAGATTCCAATCTCCACCTAGGCTCATCCCAGCAGGGAGGTGACAGCCAGTGGTGTGAGTTTGGGGTTTTGGACATAGGCAAATGGGGCTTTTTCTCGGTACTAGGATGGAAGGGGCCCCCCACCCTTACTGGAGAGGCCGAGAGTCCCCCCTCTATACTCCGCCGCAGCTGAGGGTTGAGAAGTTGCAATGGGAAGTATTTCCTTGATCTCTCTGGTCCGAGCTTTCTCTGGCGGGCTTGGCGGACAGCGGAGTTGGGTGGGAAAGGGCTGAGGCTTCTCCTGCTGCGTGTCTGGTGCCTGTGCCAGGGAGCCAGGATCCTTCCATGACTCAAGGACAGGTGGAGCGTTAAACCTGGCCTCGAACCCACCACCCAGGTCAAACCCAACAGAGTCCTCACTTCCTCTGCCCATCTTTCGAAGCAGAAGCCCAGGACCATTGGGTCACCCTGTTGGCATTCGCCCCCTCCAGTGATGACACCTTTGGAGACGTTTGGTCAATGATCCTGTGTTGGGCTTGACCCTGATGATGTAAATAATGCGGAAGGTCCGTATTCCTGAATAAAGTCTGAACAGAACCAGCAGTAGTGTGGCTCAGCAGGGTTTGATCCCCAGAACCATTTCCAGCCTGTCCCCTAAGCCCCCCCTGAGCCCTTCACACAGCTGGCTGCGGCCCCAAAACCAAACGAAATGATCAGAGAGACTCACAAGAGTGACACTGCTGTGACGTGAACCCGGATCTGCCTGAGACCAGGCTCCCCTGACCCCAGACGGGATTTTCTCATTAGCTTGGCCCTGGCCAGCAGGATAGGGCAGGGCTAGCCGCTCTGACCCCACAAGGCCTGGGGGACCCCTGAGGGGGGGCACTGAAGAGGCAGGGCCAGGTCCCAGCATGCCAGGAGTCCAGGGCTGAAGGGCACAAAGGCAGCCAGGGGGAAGCCTGATGTCCTGTTACGGCTGAAAGGAGTTTTGGGCGTCCCACTTCAGCCCCAAGAGGCTTCTTGGCCATTTGGCAGATGGAGAAAGTCTGGCTCTGAGGAATTCAGGGTCACACAGCAGGGGGCTTGCGGCCACACCTCCACCTGTGTGATGCGAGATCTGGAGATGGGGAGGAGACTGGGCTGCTCTGCGCTTCTTGGAGGTGAGGTGGGAGCCCGGGAACCTGCGTGTCTGAGAGGCTTCCAGCTCCTCACCCCGGGCTCAGGAAGCCCCTGCGCTGCCCCGGGCAGGCTTGGCCAGGCCCTGCCGCTCCTCGGAAACCAGCACCCTCAAAAGCCTTGGCAGAAGCTCCGGAGCAAGCCACCCTGGGGGGCCTCGGAGCCCCACAGCCACATAAACGAGGCCCTGGGCCCCGCCACATGTCCTGACCTCACACCAGAAGCATGAAAAAATAAAATATAGTCAACAAAAGCTCCACTAGTAAACGCGAATCGAGAATGTAGCCGACACGAAAAACAAGTAGAGCCGAAGACAATTCCGTGGACTGAACACCTGCTCTAGCAGGGGGAGTGGGTTTTGGTCTGTGGCACCCCCAGAACACCATTCACTATGTGCAACGCCCCTGGTGTCATTGGGTATGGCCCCCAAACCAAACAAAATATGTCATGAAGAAAGGAGAGCAGTTATGACAAATTCTACACTTGTCTTTTTTTTTGTTTTTGTTTTTTTTTTGTTTTTGGGCCACACCCGGCAGTGCTCAGGGGTCACTCCTGGCTGTCTGCTCAGAAATAGCTCCTGGCAGGCACGGGGGTGGGGGGTGGGGAGGGGAACGGACCATATGGGACACCGGGATTCGAACCAACCACCTTTGGTCCTGGATCGGCTGCTTGCAAGGCAAACACCGCTGTGCTATCTCTCCCGGCCCTACACTTGTCTTAAGTGTGAGAAATTCCTGAAGAAATCAGAATCCTCCCTAACACCTCCATGAAACAAAACTTGCAATAGTCCCCAAAGCAGACAGAGATATCACTGAGAAAGAAAATTTTAGACCCATTTTACTGATGACCATTGATGTAAAAATTCTGAACAAAACAAATTCAATAAAATAGCAGAACGATAGGGGCCGGTGAGGTGGCGCTAGAGGTCAGGTGTCTGCCTTGCAAGCGCTAACCAAGGAAGAACCGCAGTTCGATTCCCCGGTGTCCCATATGGTCCCCCCAAGCCAGGGGCGATTTCTGAGCGCTTAGCCAGGAGTAACCCCTGAGCATCAAATGGGTGTGGCCTGAAAAACCAAAAAAAAAAAAAAAATGCAGAAGGATCACACGCTGTGATCAAGTGGAATTCATTCCCAGGATGGTTTAATAGGCACAAATCAATGGCCATAATAAACCATATCAACAAAAGAAAAGATATAAATCCTAATAAAAAGAAATTCACCAGTCAGAGGGGGCTGGGGAGGCCGTAGACCCGGGTTCAAGAGGGAATAGAACATAAAAGGCAGCAACAGAGCAGGCAAGTCTCCCAGGGGCTTTGTCTCTGGCCCCTGCTGACTGGCCGCTGTTCTGGTCACTCCCCTGGGCCCCTCTCGCCAACTGGCAATCGTATGCCCAGCGTGACAGGGGCGGGGCCAGGCCCAACTGTCCCCTGTGGGGTCCCCAAGGGGCGTGTCCAAGTCCAACTGCCATTACCTTAACAGGCTGGGAAGTTGGTGAGAAAGATGCACCATGCTCTCAGGGGCTCCAGAGCTGAAGCACAAGGCCCAGAGTTTGATCCCCAATAAACACACCACAGCTACTGTGGAGGCCTCTGGCACACAGTCAACCCCATTATTGCCTGAATTTCTTCATGGGGCAGGAAGCCAGGGAGGGAGGAAGTAAGGAAGAAAATAAGAAAGGAGGGGCCGGGCCGGGCGGTGGCGCTGGAGGTAAGGTGCCTGCCTTGCCTGCGCTAGCCTAGGACGGACCGCAGTTCGATCCCCCGGCGTCCCATATGGTCTCCCAAGAAGCCAGGAGCAACTTCTGAGCGCATAGCCAGGAGTAACCCCTGAGCGTCACAGGGTGTGGCCCAAAAACCAAAAAAAAAAAAAAAAAAAAAAGAAAGGAGGGGCCAGAGAAATAGCATGGAGGTAGGGCATTTGCCTTGCATGCAGAAGGATGGTGATTCGAATCCCAGCATCCCATATGGTTACCTGAGTCTGCCAGGAGCGATTTCTGAGCTTAGAGCCAGGAGCGCTGCTAGGTGTGACCCAAAACAAAACAAAACAAAAAATATTAAAAAGAAAGAAAGAAAGAAAGAAAAGAAAAAAGGAAAGAAGGAAATAAGAAAGGAAGAGAGGGAGAAAACAAGAAAGGAAGAAAATAAAAAAGGACGGAAGGGCGGGAATGCGGAAACAGGAAAAAAGGAAATAAGGATGGGAGGGAGGGAGAAAATAAGGAAATAGGAAAGGAAGGAAATGAGGGAGGGAGGGACGGAGAGGGAAGGAGGGAGGAATTGAGAGAGGGAGGAAAAAGGGAGGGAGAAAATGGGGAGGGAGGGGCAAGGAAGAGGTGAAGGAAGGATGGAGGAAGGAGAAAAGGAAAAGCAGGAAGAATGGGAGGGAGAGAAGGAAGGAATGACAGGAGGGAGTGAGGGAGAGAGAAGAGCAAAGGATGGGATGAGAGGGGAAGGATGGCAGGAGAAACAGTAGGAAAAGGGGAAGAAAGGGAATAAAAGAAAGATTTCCCTTCGAAATAGTTCAATGTCTAGGATTTAAAAGCTTGAGGGATTTCAACCTCTAAATAAAAATAAGTAACTTGGAGGTGTCGGCTACTACCGGTGGTGCTCAAGGTTTACTCCTGCCTGGTTTGGAAAACGGTGTCGAGTAATGAGAGTTGGGGGGAAATGGGAGTCCAGAATGGCACACAGTTAAGGCAAGCGCCTTCACTCTGACCCCCAAATTAAAAAGCACCAGAAGCTGGCTTTTGTTAAGCAAAACCAACCCTTCATAGTTAATGCTTTATTTCAGTTGCTATCTCTGGGACCAGTTAAGGCTTGAGAAGAAGCCCCCCGAGGTCTCCTGGCTCCTCTGGGGCTTGTCTGCCAGGCCCAAACAGAGCTGAGTTGTCACAGATGCTCCACTCTCCCAGCAGGACAGAACGATGGGTCGTCAGACCCCAAGCATGGCAAGAGGCAGGGCCGGGCAGGGCGAGGAGAGAAGGTCTGAGTGGGGCACTCGATGGGCTGAGTGCAGGAGGGCCAGCCAGGTTTCAGCAGTGCAAGTCCCCTTTACCGAGCACAGAGCCAGGGGATGTGACCCCAAAATAAACCGAAATATAAGAACTGATCATGGCCAAGACCTAGTTTGTCGGGGGCTCAAAGTGGATGCCAGAGTCCCCCTTCGAAATGCAGAAAGTGCAGATACCAGCTCTAACAGATTCCAAATCATTCCCGAGCCACTTGGGGGAAAAACTCTGTTTGGTGGGAGTGGGGCATTTATGTCTAGGGTGTCAGCTCTGTATGTTTTGGGGAAACACAAACTGGAAAAACACACACTGGTTATGCGCTTGTTTAGGGGAAGACAGGATGTGTGCTCTGCGTGTTTAGCATCAGAGAGCAAGACTAGTTCCTGCATTAGATTCTGGCCCAGAAGCCCCCCAGCACCGGATGCTGGCGACCACAACCTAGATCCAAGGAAGGGGCTGCAGAGCAGAAGGAAGTGGCCCCAGGGGCTGCAGGGCTTCGGCGTGCACCAGGGATGTGGCTGTGGCTGTCACCAGACTGAGCCAAGGGGGCTTCTGCTCAGGGAGGAACCAGTCGTGCTGGGAGGCCCCAGGAAGCCTTGTATTGACCAGGAGTCCGGCTTCAGCAGCCTTGCCCAAAGGCCCACGGATTATTTTCCTTTTTCTTCTTAAATCAAATCCACAAGTCTTGGCAGGGGGCTGGGTCAGCAGCCTGGTGGGGTTTGTCTTGCCGGTGGTCCTGGGAGTGGCCAGAGGCTGGGTCAGGTGGCCAGGAGGTGGGCGACCTGGGCTCCCTCTGCTGTGCTGGCTCAGGTGCATTATGCAGTTCGTGGCCACCTCAGGGTTCCCCTGGACCAGGCTGGGGGGGTGGGAGAAGGGCATGGGGGTCCTTCCTGCCTGAGACCCTTTGAGGGGCAGCCCCTAGAAGCCCTTCACAGGAGTCAACCCAGACACAACCCTCTCCCATCTTTTTCCTGGGGTGATCGCGATGGGGGTGATGGTTCTGTGAGGAGAAGGTGTGAGGATTGGAGTGCCCGGAGGACTGACCGCTGACCCTACTAGTCAGTGGTGTGTGGAGGAGACTTAAGGCGTCCCCTGATACTCCTCTTCTGATTTATCTAGTTACTTATTTGTTACTCCTGGCTTAGTGCTCAGTCCTAACAGGCCTGGGGGATATATGGGATCATTCCTGAAGGCTCAGGACCATATGCAATGCCGGCAGGGTAGTCGAACTTGGTCAGCTGCATCCAAGGCAAACGCCACCCCCACAGCTCTGTGGCTCTGGCCCTCCTGGTGATTCTAATGTGTGCCGCACTACTGGCTTTCTTCAGCAGCTGGTTGTGTGAAAAATAATTGAGTCAGTGACTTCAACAAAAGTGTGTGGGGTTTTTTTTTCTTGTTTTTGTTTTTTTGAGGTCCTGAAAATACCACCTATTTTAGCCAAATATGGGGGAGACATCCTATGCGGCCCGAGAATGGTGTGCAGGGGGTGAGCACTGAGTCCCTCAATGAGTCCTGAAGAGCTAGCCAGGACCCATGCGGGCCTAGACAACCAAAGTTGAGCCAGAAAAGCCAGTGATTAATTAAGACATTTATGCAATGAAATGATTGGACTGTTACTGCTTGTGATTCCTATATAGACTCGGGGTCCTTACCAAGACTCCCTTCGATGGATGAGGGTCAGACCTCGTTTACCAAATAAACTCCTTTTTGTACTTTGCATTATCAGAGGTGGTCTTTGACTCTCAGCACCGACATGGGTGTCAACTCGAACCTAACACTGGGTAACTTATGGGGACTGGTCATAAAGGAACTTAAAGCTCTCCAGGCTGTCACTTGTCTGACTAGGATATTGTAAGGTAGGACTTTACTGGGGGAAACGTAGACTGATCAGGACATAGAAAAGGTAACTCCGAGCTGTGCTTTAGGTGCTATTACTGAACCTGGTGGGGATCCTAGGCCTCCGCTGCTGGCACCACCGAGGCAGCAGTACGGAGGTCATTGAGAGGAGGACTGGCACTGTGACTTCCCACAGATGCCTTAAAGCTTGGGACTGGTATAGTGCCACGATGCTTTGGTTTCTATTGCTGAACTTCTGGTCACCATCCCAGAGTGTCTTCTAAAACAGCTCCTGCTCTGGCCTCCCAAGGATAGAGGACCTTCTACTTCTCCAGGGCCTGATCATTTTAAATGGTCTTTTTCAGATGTCAACAGCTTCCAATCCAGACTGGTCAATGGCTTGGACCCCCGTTAAAACCAAGGTCACATGAGATTTCACCCCTGTTGAATAGTAGTCCCACCCAAATCAATATTCATAGTCTACCCTAGGTGATGGGATTATTGGATTATTCCCTACCTGGTATTTCACCTCCACCCTAGGGTGTGGCCTGGTTCTTGTCAATACAAAGGGGGGTCTGAGAAAGGCAGGCGCTCCTTCTGCAGGCTTCCTCCATTAAACTGCTTTCCTTCTCAGGAGCAGAAGGCTTGTGTGGCAGGATTCTTGGCTTGAGTGCTGGATTTCCTGAACCCGTTCTTGTACCTTTTCATTGTGGATTATTTGCTGCTGCATCAACATTTGCTTCCAGACCTGCATTTCACCAAATCCTCATATTGGAGCCTGGGGCTCCGATTATACACAGCATAGGCACGTAGCCTGAAAAAAAATCACAGAGCATGGACTTCCGCTCATGTTCACCTGAAAGAAATCTAAAGTGGCTAAGAAATCTCTTAAGAAAATCCCCGAAAAATCTCTAGGGAAAACTGGGGGGCAGAAAAGCTGCCGAGGAAGTTAGGGCAAAGAAGTCACTGGGCCCATGACAGAACAAACAGGGGTCGGAACCCTTTATGGGCTGGGCCATACTCCATCATCACGAACGCCCCCGGCACCAGTACGGTTGGAAAATCGTGTCCTGGATTTACCGGGCCCTGGTGAAGATGGCCTCACTGAAGGACAAGGGCCTATCCTGATCAGCCACGCAGAAGCCCATAGTAGCCCCCTTGCTGGACATCCAGGAGGTAGTCACCTGGATGACAGCTGACGGTAGTCATCCTGACTCTGCCCATTCCACCGATGAGGCAGTAAGGGCAGATGGCCTCTAATTCTGTCTGTATCAGAGATACGTGGCTCACTTGCTCACTTCTAGCGTTATTGTCCTTTTCTCCACGTCCCAGGTTTGGGCCCTGCATTGACATAGAATGGGAAGTTTGGTTTCTAGTAGAATAAATGCTGTAAATGTTGGCAATGAGATGACCCTGAGGTTCCAGCCTAATGACCTCAGCGTCACTCGGAGAGGCAGACTTTGACCCAGAGCAAGGCTGTTCTGCAGTCCGGACCCGAACTTCGGGAAAACCAAATGGAGACCAGGGCCAGTGACTTCCATCATTGTCACCCCGAAGAGTATCAAGCCTGAAATAAGGGCTCAGCTGACACTGGTAGTTCCGAGCCGCTGAACAACTGAAGTAGCCTTAAGACCTCCCACCGATCTTTGCTAGTTTTTCAGAAGAGACTAAAAGGAGGAAAGTTTAACTTTCTACTAGAAAAAAGAAGTAACTCGGATGTCTTTTCCGTTCTTGATGCTGGAGTCGACGCCAGGCCTCCGGGGGAACCGAACCACCCTGTAGGGAGACCCAGGAGCCAAACCCCAACTCTGCCAACTACTACTACAAAGACAATTACAACGAGGTCTTCTTTTGGTACCAGAAGGTTCAGTCTCCGTAGAGACTGTCAAAAATTGCCAATGCCGACTGTATTTCAAGTCGTCACGGCGGGGTATTGGGAAAAGTTTTCAATTAGCAATAATCGCGCCTCGGATAAACCTCATTGGCTACGATACTGCCACTGCGCAAAGCTAACGATTGGGCCCCGCGCCATCCGCCCCACCGCGGCCGACCGCCTTTACGCTGAGGGTGAGCGGCCGCCGGCGTGGGGGGGGTGAAAACGGTTGGCCCCCGTCCTATCACTCGCGTCGACAGTCCCTCCGTACGGACGCGGCTTGTTCTGATTGGCCAACAGGCCGGATATTCAGATTTGGGTGGGAGGCGCGCTCTCGCAGAGCATGCCGGGTAGCCTTATGCAAATTAGCCCGTCCTCATAGGCCGGCGCGTCGAAGGTCGCATAAACATGTATGTGCGTCAGGTCTGGTGACTTCCGGGTGTGCGGTAGCAGCCAAGAGATCGTAGGGGAAGCCGAGAGAACATAACATAATTGGGCCAAACGAGTAACCGTAGGGTATTCACAATATGAGTGAGCCAAGTGGTATAAAATGGCTCAAGTGACTATCGATAGATATTAATTGGAAGAACCAAGCAGACAAATAAGACATAACTAGCCTCTAGAATAAATAATTCCATATAACATATCTCCACCTGCAACAAGGTTCATACAATAGTACAGAAAATGTCTATTTTTTTGAACCAGCGATATCAGTCTCCGTAGAGACTGTCAAAAATTGCCAATGCCGACTATATTTCAAGTCGTCACGGCGGGGTATTGGGAAAAGTTTTCAATTAGCAATAATCGCGCCTCGGATAAACCTCATTGGCTACGATACTGCCACTGCGCAAAGCTGACCTGGGTATTCTCCGCGCACCAGCGCCTACAGGCGGGGGTCCTTTTATACTTAGGGTGGGTAGATGTTTGGCGGATAAACGGTCGGCCTTTCGTTGGCGGAAGATCACGACACCGCGTGATGGCGTCCGGGGGCGCTTAGGAGGCTTTCGGGGGGCTTTTCTGCTTGTTTTCGGGTGCTCGAGTTGGGTGGGGCCGCGCAAGGAATTGTGGGAGTGAATACTAATGAGGCGAGGGTATAAAGGGCGCGGGAAGGGGCGTGTCTGTTCTCTTGGCTCCCTCCAGATTCGCAATGGGTTTTTTCCTAAATAGTTTGTATTGATTGATTGATTTTTAAATGTTGGCCATTTAGTTAGACCCTAAGGTGTCCGGGAACTATCTACGGAAGGTGGCAGAGATTCTACAATACCGGGAATCGAACCGAGAGCTGCAGCCCTTTCTTTGCGTCTCATTTTCTATCTAGTCTTTGGGGTGCACGCAGATGACCCAGGTTGGATCCCCAGTCTCTCATATAGTCCCCAGGAGTGATTCCAGAACGCAGAGCCAGGAGTAAACCCTGCAAACCTCCCGACAAAAATAAATAAAACAGGGCCCGGAGAGATAGCACAGCGGCGTTTGCCTTGCAAGCAGCCGATCCAGGACCAAAGGTGGTTGGTTCGAATCCCGGTGTCCCATAGGGTCCCCTGTGCCTGCCAGGAGCTATTTCTGCGCAGACAGCCAGGAGGAACCCCTGAGCACCGCCGGGTGTGTCCCAAAAAACCAAAAACCAAAATAAATAAATAAATAAATAAATAAATAAATAAATAAATAAATAAAACAACTCCCCCACCCCACCCCCCCAAAAAAACCAAGAACAAAAATCAATAAAAAAAAAAAAACACAGACACAAACTCCACAAAAACAAAACAATAAAAAACATTGTAATTCAAATTCTATCTGGGACTAGAGCTCTCTCAGATTACTAAACTGAAACTTTCTACCCAACCAACACCTGCTTTCCTTCCCTCAAATCCATCAATCCGGGGCCCGGAGAGATAGCACAGCGGTATTTGCCTTGCAAGCAGCCGATCCAGGACCAAAGGTGGTTAGTTCGAATCCCGGTGTCCCATAGGGTCCCCCGTGCCTGCCAGGAGCTATTTCTGAGCAGACAGCCAGGAGTACCCCTGAGCACCACCGAGTGTGGCCCAAAAAACAACAACAAAAAAAAATCCATCAATCCCAGTTTCGCTTACTTTCACTATTCTAAGTACCTCATTACTTAGTTTTAATGAATAAAGTAATTTTTACAATAAAGACATTATTATGATGGAATGATTTAACTATTAAGTAAATGTGTCTACCAAAACACAGTTTTACTTAGTTTTAAATGAATGAAGTAATTTTTACAATAAAGATATTATGAAAGAATAATCATAACCATTAAGTAAATGTGTCTACCAAAACATACAAAGGAAATATAGAGAACCCCTTGAAGTAAAAAAATAATAATAAGTTTTTAACTTTCGGGTCACACTTGGTGATGCTCGGGCTCACTACTGACTGCACTCAGGAATCACTTCTGACTATGTTCAAGGAACCATATTGGATGCTGGGGATCAAACCCAGGTCACCATGTGCCAGGCAAGCACCTTACTCATTCCAGCCCAATAATATCTATCTTTTTATGTCCGGCATACTTAGTGTATTTTGGCAGGGAGAGGAGGTGGGAGACACACTGAAATGTTGGGGGCTTACTCCCAATTTTGTGCTCAGGTGTGGTCCTTAATGGTGCTCCAGGGAACTGCTGCTCAGGGGTTCAAAGCAGATCAACATTATGCAAGCACCCTTGTGCTATCTCTCACCTCAATCATGAACGATTTTGTGATTTCATATTTAATGGTGATTGATTATATATCAATCAAAATTTCAAAATTAGAGTTGGGAGGGGATTGAGTTTTGGGACTGGAGGGATAGTCTAGTACTAGGGCACTTGTCTTGTAGGCAGATGACCCAGGTTCGATTTCTGGGACCCCATATGGGTCCCCTGTGCACCAACAGGAGTGATTGCTAAATGCAGAGCGGGGATTAATCCCTAAGCAAAGTCGTTCATGATTGCGTTGCAGTTGTACAATATTGGAGTGGGTGTCCACTTCCTCCCACAAATGTCCTCAGTTTCTCTTCTGCCCCCCCACCCCCAAGCCTGCTTCTTTTTTATTTATTTTTTTCTTTTAGGCACTCTGGTTTACAATACTGTTACTGAAAGGGTATCATGCCTATCACTTAACCTTTCATCACCCAGTTCTTTGCCAGAGTGGTCATGATTGTCTCTCCTCTGCCCTAACTACCCCCACCCTCCTTTTTGGTAATCTTTCTTTTATGGGCCAATCTTCCTGGTCCTCGTTTTAATTTTCTTTGCAATTTTCTTTATAATTCTCATACTATATCTTTTTTTAATTTTTATTTATCTATTTATTTTCTTGTATTGCTTTTAGGCTACACCCACTGTTGCTCAGGGTTTACTCCTGACTCTGAACTCAGGAATTACTTCTGGTGGTGGCTGGGGTACTATATAGGTGATAAGGTCGGGAAATTCACACGCACCCCTCTAATGACTACAAGAACATGCAGGGGCCCTCCCAGAGGACGAGAGAGCCCCGAACCAGATTTAACAAGCCTTTATATTGCTTTCAGACAGTGGAAAATGACAGTAGGGTGGTCCATTTGACACCTGCTCAGTTACATTTTTGCAAGATTTAGATAACCACAAGTCACAAGATTTGCAACAGTTAAAATGTGTGTTTTGGTCAAGGGCAGGTTCTTGGGATTTAGGAAGGGGTGGGGTCCAGGGCATTAAGGGGGAGTCCTCTGGAAGCTGCAGAGAAAAATTATTTTATTTCTTTTACCTTTCATAGGATATCAGGGTTAGAATCCAGGTCTGCAAGGCAAGTGCTATACTATGGCTCCAGCCCCATGCTATGTGTGTGTGTGTTCATACATAGATATATATATATATATATATATATATATATATACAATATATATGTGGTTTTTGGGTCAGTTTGGCAGAATTCAAGGGTTACTTCTGGCTCTGAACTCAGAAATAACTCCTGGCAGGCTTGGGGACCATATTGGATGCCAGGGATCAAACTCAGGTTGGCAGTGTTTAAGGCAAACACCCTATCTGCAGTGCTATTGCTCCGACCCAGCATACTATATATATTTTATTTTTAACAACCCACAAATGAGTGTGATCAGCCTATCTGTCCCTCTTGTTCATCCATGTATAAGAAAATATCAGGACTTTATTTTTCCTAACAGCTGCATAGGATTCCATTGTGTGCCACAGTTTTTCCATCATCTGTTTGGGGGCACTTGGGTTGTTCCCAAATTCTGGCTATTGTGAATATTGCTGCAATAGACATTGGAGTGCAGATACCTCTTCTGCATTGTATTTTTGGGGCCCCTAGGTATTTTTTGGGGGGGTCACAACCTGTAGCGCTCAGAGGTTACTCCTGGCTCTACGCTGAGAAATCACTCCTGGTAGGTTCAGGGGACCCTATGGGATGCCGGGATTCAAACCACTGTCCTGCTTGCAAGGCAAACGCCTTACCTCCATGCTATGTCTCTGGCCCTCTATTTTGGATACTAACCCTTTACCAGATGAGTGGTGGGTAAATAATTTCTCCCAGTCTGTGGACTATCTGTGTATTCTTGTCTTCGTTTCCTTTGAGGCGCAGAAGCTCTTCATCTGATGATGTTCTATTTATTTATCGAAGCTCTACTTTAGAGACCAAATTCCTAAATCATTTTTTGATTCCTAACCCCTAAATCATTTTTCTTTTTTGTTGTTTTTGGTTCAGACCAGGCAGCGCTCAGGGGTTACGGGGGACCCTATGGGATGCCTGGATTCGAACCCCCGTCCTTCTGCATGCAAGGCAAACGCCTTACCTCCATGCTATCTCTCAGGCCCCAAAATCATGTTTTGAATGGACTCTACCAGGGGTCCTCAAATTTTTTAAACAGGGGTCCAGTTCACTGTCCCTCAGGCCATTGGAGGGTCTGACTCTAGTAAAAACAAAACTTATGAACGAATTCTTATGCACACTACATATATCTTATTTTGCAATGAAGAAACAAAACAGATACAAATACAATATGTGGCCCGCGGGCCATAGTTTGAGGACCACTGCATCCAAGCACTTCTCTCTCAAGGAGAGACGGATCTATTTGCTCAGGCGAGAGCGCTTTGCCAAATTGCAGGATTTGGAATTGGGAAGAAAGGGGGCACCATAGGATAACCTGGGTCGCAACTGAGTCTCGCGGAGGATTGTGGGACTTGTAGTTCCCCCGCCCGTGTCCGTTTCCTGAACTACAACTCCCGGCATGCAACGCGCCCTCGTCAGTTTCTCTGTCGGCGAGAAGTGTCCCTTTAACTGGGAAAGGTAGGTGAGAGTGTGCTGGCTTGGGTGCAGGTTTCTAGAAGTTACGGGTTTCTTGTAAGGGATCTCGTAGCTCTTCTTTGCCATCTCGTGAGACCTGAGAAAGAGAGAGGCAGACGGACAGACAGACAGACTGACAAACAGAACCAGAGACACAGAGACAGAGACAGAGGTGCGGGCCACTAGAGATTTTTGAGTTCTGTCAAGTGGAGATCAGAGCCTGTTTTGACAACTAAAAAAGCTGACACGAAGTATGATGTCTTGTCAGGGCTTAGTTCTCTGCTCTGTTCAGGTGTCGGGGTTTGTCATTGAAAGCAAAGTAAAAATAATGTGGAGGAAATAATAATAATAATAATAAAAATGAAGGAAATTTAAAATTTTAAAATTTTAAAAGTGTTTAAGTTTACTCCTACATGGAGTAAGTTTTGAAATGTCTGAATCTAAAAAGTCTGAGTAACATTTTATTGTTTTTCCTCTTTGGTGTTTGGGCCACACATGGTACTTCTGCACTCAGGGGTTACTCCTGGCTGTGTGCTCCCCAGGTGGGATGCTGGGGATCAAACTTCGGTCGGCTGCAGGAAAGGCAAAGGCAAATAAATGTCCTACCTGCTGTGCTATCGCTCTGGCTACTGCAATTCACTTACTGAAGAAACTGTCCCACAGAACTGTGCTGGGGGACCTTACACAGTGCCTAGCTTTGAGTTGGGCTGAAAAGGCCTCCCGCGAGGCCAGTGCCTCCCCTCCTCTCACCCGAGCTCCTCTTTCGTCTACTTACGAGGCTTCTCTCCCCCTAGAATGAGGATGCATTTTGTGCCAACTTGGAGGGCCACGCATCTCAGCCGACAGTGCTCACAGGGGGCCCCGAAGCTCTTCGTTCCTCCCAGTGCTCCTCCGGACCCTGCCAAAGTCCAGGAGTTGCAGCGCTTCATCACCCTTTCCAAGAGACTCCTGGTGATGACAGGGGCAGGCATCTCCACCGAGTCAGGCATCCCGGACTACAGGTCCGAGAAAGTGGGGCTCTATGCCCGCACTGACCGCAGGCCCATCCAGCACCGGGATTTTGTCCGGAGCGCTTCCATCCGCCAGCGCTACTGGGCCAGGAACTTCGTGGGGTGGCCTCAGTTCTCCTCCCACCAGCCCAACCCCGCACACCGGGCCCTGAGCCAGTGGGAGAGGCTCGGGAAGCTGTACTGGCTGGTGACCCAGAACGTGGACGCCTTGCACACCAAAGCGGGGAGCCAGCGGCTGACGGAGCTCCACGGATGCATGCACAGGTCTGTCTGTCTGTCTGTCACACACACACACACACACACACACACACACACACACACACACACACACACACACACACACACACACTCTTCTTTGGACTTGGAAAAAGAATCTTTGGATCCAGCTTGTGAGTGGGATCCATTAAGACCAAGTGGAGGGAGCCTGGAGGCGGCCCACCCAAGACAGACCCAAGTTTGTTTGTTTTTGTTTTTGAGGCCACACCCGTTTGATGCTCAGGGGTTACTCCTGGCTAAGCGCTCAGAAATTGCCCCGCCGGGAGGTGGCGCAAGAGGTAAGGTGCCTGCCTTGCCTGCGCTAGCCTTGGACGGACCACGGTTCGATCCCCCGGTGTCCCATATGGTCCCCCAAGCCAGGAGCGACTTCTGAGCGCATAGCCAGGAGTAACCCCTGAGCGTTACCGGGTGTGGCCCATAAACCAAAATAAAAAAAAAAAAATTGCCCCTGGCTTAGGGGGACCATATGGGATGCTGGGGGATCGAACCGCGGTCCGTTCCTTGGCTAGTGCTTGCAAGACAGACACCTTACCTCTAGCGCCACCTCACCGGCCCCCAGACCCAAGTTTGATTCCCAGTATCCCATATGTCCTCTGTGCCTGCCAGGAGTGATTTCTGAGCACAGAGCCAGGAGGTGTGGCCTAAAAAAGCAAATAACAAACAAAAAGACCAAATGGAGAGTAGGGAAAGGAAAGGGGTTTGGGCTGAGTACCCAGAAAGGCGATGTTCCTAAGGGGGTCACTACTTTGGGCAGCTGAAATTCTTTTTTGTTTTTTTTTTTGTTTTGGGGCCACACCTGGCCATGCCCAGGGGATTACTCCTAGCTTTGCACTTGGGTCATTCCTGGCAGTGCTCGGGGGACCCTATGGGATGCCAGGGATCGAACCCGAATTGGCCATGTGCAAGGCAAACACCTCCCCACTGTGCAATCGCTCTGGCCTCTGCTTTTTTTGTTTGTTTGGGGCCACACCTGGTAGTACTGAGGGGTTACTCCTGGCTCTACACTCAGAAGTTACTCAGGGGACCAAATGGGATTCTGGGGATCAACCCCAGCTTGACCACATAGAAAGCTTGCCCTAGGCACTGTGCTACCTCTCAGGCCCTCAAACTCAGTTCTGAGTGCCCCTGGGCAGTCTCGAACTTGCTTTGGGGTTGTCTCACCTAAGTGTGAGGTACATTAAGGTGCTGATCCCCCATCCCTTCCTCTTTCTTGGAAGAAGGACTCTCCTGAGAGGAAATTCACTCCCTAATAATTTGTACCTTGAGAAAGCTGAGAACTTTCTTATAAGACAAACTGGGGGGTGGGGATAGGGGAGGTCAGGGAGATTAATTTGGGGGGGGGTTTTGGCCCACACCCAGTGACGCTCAGGGGTTACTCCTGGCTATGCGCTCAGAAGTCGCTCCTGGCTTGGGGGACCATATGGGACTCGGGGGATCGAACCTCGAGCGGTCCATCCAAGGCTACCGCAGGCAAGGCAGGCACCTTACCTCTAGCGCCATGGCCCGGCAGAGAGATTAACTTGAAGGACCGGAACACATGCTTTTTGGGCCAGGCCATACTCGATGGGACCCATCCTGGTCCTGTGCTCAGGAGTGACCCCTGGCTGTGCTTTGGGGGCCACACCTATTGCTGGGGGTTAAACTGAGGTCAACCCTTTATGAAAAATCTCACCAGAACTAAAGCAAGTGCTTTTTTTGTTTGTTTGGTTTTGGTTTTGGGGTCACACCCTGTGACACTCAGGGAGTACTCCCAGTTCTGCGCTCAGAAATCGCTTCTGGCTCGGGGGACCATTTGGGACGCTGGGGATTGAATCCAGGTCTGTCCTGGGTCATCTGCGTGTGAGGGGCAAACACCCTACCACTGTGCTATTGCTCTGGCCCCTGTTTATTTATTTTTCTACCACACCCAACAATTTCAGAGTTTATTGCTGGTTCTGTGCTCAGGGATTATTCCTGGTGAGGCTCAGGGAGCCATATGTGGTGTCAGGGATCAAACCCAGGTCAGCACTGTGTGCAAGGCAAACATCCTACCTACTGTATTATCTCTCCAGCCACCTCTTTTTAGTTTGGAGGCCACATCTAGTTTTGTTTTCATTTTTGTTTTTTGGGGGACCATATCTGGAGGCACTCAGGGGTTACTCCTGGTTTACTCTTGTCTCTGTGCTCAGAAATTCCTCCTGGCAGGCTTGGGAGGGGACCAGATGGGATGCCGGGGATCAAATCCGGGTCTGTCCTGGACCAGCAGCGTGCTATCGCTCAGGTGGGGCCACATCTGGTGACACTCAACTGTGACTACTGTTTGGGTGCTCAGAAATTACTCCTGGAAGTCTCATGGGACCATATAGGATGCCAGGAATTGAATCCGGGTCAGCTATGTGCAAAGTAAACACTCCCCATGTTGTGCTATTGCTCTGGCCCAGCCCCCAAGCACCTTTTGGGTTTTTTTGGGGGGTGGGGTGGAGAGACAGGGGGTACTGCAGCGATGAAACCCAGGGCTCACAGAAGCAAGGCATGAGCTCTACCACTAAGCCCCAGGAAATATTTGACATATTTGGGACTCCTTAGCTTGACCCCCAGCACCCAGGATCTTTCTCTGGCATGACTTAGAAGGAAAGCAGACGGGGAAGGTCAGACCCAGAGCAATGGAAAACCAGGTAGTACATTTTGAGGCTGTTGTGAAGAAAACAGTCATTAGGGGCCGGAGAGATAGCATGGAGGTAAGGCGTTTGCTTTTCATGCAGAAGGTCATCGGTTCGAATCCCGGCATCCCATATGGTCTCCCGTGTCTGCCAGGAGCAATTTCTGAGCCTGGAGCCAGGAATAACCCCTGAGCACTGCCGGGTGTGACCCAAAAACCACAAAAAAAAAAAAAAAAAAAAAAAAGAAAGAAAGAAAAGAAAAGAAAAGAAAAAGAAAACAGTCATTAGTGGTTTCTGAGAAAAGAAAATATATGATAAAAATAGCTAGACAGCATGAGAGAGAATGAGTCACAGAGGTCAGCAGATTAAAGGGGTGTCAGGATTGAAGGGGAATGGTAGCTCTGGGCCATATATATATATATATATTTTTTTTTTAATTGAGTTGGTTTTTTGTTTTGTTCTGTTTTGGTCACACTTGGCACCTCTCAGGGTTTACTCCTGGCTTTGTGTTCAGAAATCGCTCCTGACAGGCTCAAGGAACCATATGGGATGCCAGGGATTGAACTCATGTCCATCCTGGGTCAGCTGCATGCAAGACAAATGCCCTACCACTGTGCTATCACTCTGGCCCCCACCAATACATATTTGATCCCAGGCATCTGGGTTCTAGGCATAGGTCCCCTGAGCATTGGGAGTAATTCCTTGAGCATAGCTGGTGTGGCCCAAAAACAACAACAACAAAAACAACCAAACAAACAAACAATAACAAAAAATCCTGGGTTGGCCATGTGCAAGGCAAGTGCCCTACCTCTTGTATATCTCTCTTGACCATGACTTACTTTTTGTTTTGTTTTGTTTTTGGGTCATACCTGGGAGTATTCAGGGGTTACTCCTGTCTCTATGCTCAGAAATCGCTCCTGGCAGGCATGTGGAACCATATGGGAGGCCGGGATTCAAATCACCATCCTTCTGCATGAAAGGCAAATGCCTTATCTCCATGCTATCTCTCTGGCGCCAACTTTCTTCTTTATTATTTTTATGGTTTTAATAGTTTGGGGGACCAAACCGACTTAATAGTGGGATTCGTGCTTGCCAAGCCTCGAAGCCATCTTCCCAGGCCCACTTTTCTCCCTTTCTCTTTCTGCCTTTTAAAAATATGTCATTTGGGAACCGGAGTGATAGCACAGCAGTAGGGTGTTCACCTTGCAAGCAGCTGATCCAGGATGGATGGTGGTTCAAATCCCGGCATCCCATATGGTTTCCCAAGCCTGCTAGGCAATTTCTGAGCATAGAGCCTGGAGTAACCCCTGAGCACTGCCAAGTGTGACCCCAAAACAAACAAACTAACAAAAAATGTGAGGGGCTGGAGTGATAGCACAGTGGTAGGACGTTTGCCTTGCAGGCGGCCGACCCAGAATGGACCCAGGTTCGATCCCCAGCATCGCATATGGTCCCCCGAGCCTGCCAGGAGCGATTTCTGAGCACAAAGCCAGGAAGAACCCCTCAGTGCCACCGGGTGTGGCCCAGAACAAACAAACAAAAAGTGTTATTTGGAGCCAGAATATAGCACAGCAGGTAGGGCATTTATTTGCCTTGAACATGGCAGACCCAGGTTTGATCCCAGGCATCCCATAGGGTCCCCAGAGCCTGCCAGGAGCGAATGATTCCTGAGCACCGTGGGGTGTGGCTCAAAACCCTCTTCCCAAAAAAAGTTGTTTAGTTTGGGATTAGACATAGGATAGTCCTTCTAGAAGTCTAGGCACAGAAGAAAAGGGAGCCAGTGACTGTTTTCTCCAGAGGCAGGGAAGGCTGTTCCTGGGAATGGGAGTGGGTGCTGGAAAAGTTGGGGTGCAGAAAAGGGTGCGAGTCTATTAGGCCTCGTGCAGCGGCTTGAGGAGGCCCCGCTTGGCTTCCAGGGTCCTCTGCCTGAACTGTGGGGAGCAGATGGAGCGCACGGTCCTGCAGCAGCGCTTGGAGGCCCTGAACCCCACGTGGAGTGCCGAGGCCCATGGCGTGGCCCCCGACGGCGACGTCTTCCTCACCGAGGAGCAGGTGCGACGGTTTCGTGTGGCTGCCTGCACACGCTGCGGGGGACCCCTGAAGCCCGACGTGGTGTTCTTCGGGGACACGGTGCCCCGGGACAAGGTGGATTTCGTGCACAGGCGCGTCCAGGAGGCCGACTCCCTGCTGGTCGTGGGCTCGTCCCTGCAGGTACCCGGGCGGGGCTGGTGGTGGTGGTGGGTGGGTGCTCCCACCAGTGCCTCTGACCGGCTCCGGCCTCCCTGCACAGGTGTACTCGGGGTACAGGTTCATCCTCACCGCTCGGGACCACCAGCTCCCCATCGCCATCCTCAACATCGGGCCCACGCGGTCTGATGGGCTGGCCAGCCTGAAACTGGACTCTCGCTGCGGGGAGTTGTTGCCCCACATTCTGGTACGATGACCCACCCTGGCCTCGAGCACCCGAGCCAAGGATTGCGGCCACCCCCATCCTGCTGCTGAAGGTACCCACCTGCCTTCTCCTTCCCTGCAGAGTACAGTCCAATTTCTGCTGCATGGAGTGTGTGTGTTTGGGGGGTAGCATGGAACAAATTTGGGTTTCTTTGGTTTGGGGGCCATACTCGGCAGTGCTCAGGGGTTCCTCCTGGCTCTGCACTCAGAAATCGCCCCTGGCAGGCTCGGGGGACCATAGGGATGCCAAGGTTTGAACCCAGGTTGGTCCCGGGTGGGCCCTACCCAATGTGCCATCCCACTCCGGCCCCATTTCCTTTTCTATCTGTTGCCATTTCGTGGTGATGGGAAGGCACTAAATGGGAATGCAAGAAAAAAATCGAGGTCAGAGATAGTTCAGGGGGTGAGGGTGGGGTGCTTGTCTTGCATGTAGCCATCTGGACTCAATACCTGGTACAACATATGCTCCCTTTGAGGAGTGATCCCTGAGCACAGAACCAGGAGTGAAAATAAGATCCACGTGTTGTGAGATCACTCACACACACACACACACACACACACACACACACACACACAGACAGGTCTGAAGAACAGTGAAGGACCTCATAAAACAAGCCAGTCAGGAAAGGATGATCATAGCATCTGTGGTGTTTTGAGAGAGAGACAGAGACAGAGGCAGAGAGAGAGAGAGAGAGAGAGAGAGAGAGAGAGAGAGAGAGAGAGAGAGAGAGAGAGAGAAGGGAGAAGTACCTATCCAGGTGGGCTTTTACATATCAAAGGAGAGATCTATGGGACAGAAGAAGATGGGGGGGGGGAATGCCTTTGTTTTGGGTTCATAGCTGGGTGTCATCTTACAACGTCCCTGAGCACAGAGCCAGGAGCGGTCCCTGAGCACTGCCAGTATGGCGTCTTTTGCTAAATGCCGAGGGTCTGGGGAGTGGTGGTTTCCATCTTCGTCTCTGCCCTCCCCACTTACGGCTGCTGCTGTTTCCTTTCTTGTTTCATCTCTTCGCAGACCCTCACGGACTCCTGTTCTCACACTGAAGCACACAGAGCACAGTCCTCCAGGGCCGTAAACCGCCATCTCATCCAGCCCGTGTCAGCACTGGGTAGACATTAGTCTTTAAGTCTCTGAGATCTGTTCCCCGAGAAAGGGATTTTCAAAGCAGCATCTTCTCTTGATGAGCAAAACTGCTTTCTCTTCCTTTTTGACCTCACCAGGCAGAAGCAGAGGCCCAGGAAAGACACACCAGAATGTTCTTTGGTGTGCTAACCCGACATCTCTTTAATGTGTGGGAGGCAAGGAGGAAGGGGAGAAGGAAATCACTCAATTTATAATGAGTTATAATGGCTCAGTTTTGACTGAAAATTTTTAATTTTTTTATTTGGGGGACCACATCTGGTGGTGCTCAAGGAATACTCCTGGCTCTGCGCTCAGAATTCACTCCTTCGGGGAGCAGGCTGGGCGACTCCACGGGATGCCAGAGATAGAACCTAGATTGTGGGGCCAGAGAGGTAGCACACCGGTAGGGTATCTGCCTTGCATGGGGCTGACCTGATTTGAATCCCGGCATCCAATATGGTCCCCCATGCCTGCCAAAAGTGATTTCTGAGCGCAGAGCCGGGAGAAACCCATGAGTGCCACTGGATGTGGCATGCAAGGCAAACGCACTGTGCCATCCTTCCAGTCCCTTGAATATTTTTTTTTTGTTTTTGTTTTTGTTTTTGGGCCACACCCGGTGACACTCAGGGGTTACTCCTGGCTATGTGCTCAGAAGTCACTCCTGGCTTGGGGGACCATATGGGACACCAGGGGATCGAACCGCGGTCCATCCAAGGCTAGCACAGGCAAGGCAGGCACCTTACCTCTAGCACCACCGCCCGGCCCCATCTTGAATATTTTCTTTTGTAAGATGAACATTTGTAGGTGAGACTAAAAACCCTAAACGGGGGCCAGACAGATAGCATGGAGGTAAGGCATTTGCCTTTTATGCAGGAGGTCCTCGGTTCAAATCTCAGCATCCCATATGATCCCCCGTGCCTGCCAGGAGCAATTTCTGAGCCTGGATCCAGAAATAACCCCTGTGCACTGCCGGGTGTGACCCAAAAACCACACACACATACACACACACAAAAAAAAAACCCTAAACAAAGGTGTTACCCCAACTTCCACTTTCTGGTAACCTCTTCTTTGGTACGTGAAAAGCCCACCTGAGTTACAGGACCTTCCCCCACCTTGGTGGATTTGGTTCTGGATAACAAAGAGAAGTTCTGGCTTTTGGGGAGCACAGAAGGAGCACATGGCAGAGAGAGGCTATGAGGCAGAAAGCAGACTGACTCCAATGAATGTTTTGACTGGCTTCGTATTATTTCTTCGTTGGTGTCCTACTTCATCAGACCCTAAGGGGTTAGAAACATGGTACCTGGGGTGGTCTCACCACTCGTGAATATTTTCATTTTGCAAACGCTGGTACGGATGATGTTTTCCTTAGGGTGTTTGGGCCATACTCAGCAATGTTCAGGGGTCACTCCTGACTCTGCTCTCAGGAATCACTCCTGGCGGGGCCCAGGGGACCCTACGAGATGCTGGAGATCCAACTTGGGTCAGCCGCATGCAAGGCCAACACCCCCTCTGCTGTACTATCGTTCTGGCCTCTGGATGATTTTGTTTTGATTATTCAAAGAATAAAAGGATGATTTCTCACTAGTATCTGGGGCATGCAGGTTGTGTCGTTCAGTTTCTCGCTGCAGTTGAGAGGGTCGTGACTGTGTGACACGGTTCTCTCAGGCTTTCTTCATTTCAGCTGCCAGAAAAAGACACCTGCTCTGACCCCGGCCTGCAGGGGACTGAGCGCTCCCAAGTGGGTTCTTAAATGGATTTGTTTCTGGGAGGAAGCGGCCAGGCTCTCCAGCTTCCTTCTTGAGAGAAAGAATCATTGTCCCAGGCTCAATCTCCTGCACTCTCTTCTCAGATGCTGAAGTAGATGGGAGATGCCCATCCTATTTCAGGGCGAGCGTTTCCATGCTTGTCCTGGCCTGCGAGTGAGCCAGCAATTTCAGTTCATGGGGATTAGCTAAGGTCTTGGGGGCGGGCGGGATTCTTTACAGCTACTCCATTCCTCGAATGCAACCAGGGGTCACTTCTGAGAACCAAGCAAAGAAGAACTCCTGAGAGCTCCCTGTTCTGGGTCAAACACACAGAGACAGACAGAGAGACAGACACAGAGATACAGAGAGAGAATAAAAATGGATGGATGGACAAGCTCAAAGGACTGGGCTACATCCTTGACTTGTGGAGAGAGAGAGAAAGAGAATAAAAAATGGAGGCACAGGGGCCGGAGAGATAGCATGGAGGTAGGGCATTTGCCTTGCATGCAGAAGGACAGTGGTTCGAATCCCAGCATCCCATGGGTCCCCTGAGCCTGCCAGGGGCGATTTCTGAGCATAGAGCCAGGAGGAACCCCTGAGCGCCACCGGGTGTGACCCCCCCAAAAAACAAAACAAAACAAAACAAAACAAAATGGAGGCATGGGGTCAGAGTGATAGCACAGTGTAGGGTGTTTGCCTATCATGCTGCCAACCCTGAACGGACATGAGTTCAATCCCCAGAACCCCCTATGTTCCCCTGAGCTTTCCAGGAGCGATTTCTGAGCGTAAAGCCAGGGATAATCTCAGCACCGCTGGGTATGGCCCAAAAGGAAAAAGATACAGAAAAAAATAAATGGAGGCAGATGGATGGACAAGTAATAAGGCTCAGAGGACCAGCTTCGTCCTTGACTAGTGGCAGCCTCAGGTCAGAGCCTTCGCCACTTCCTCAGTCACAACCTTGGGCAAGGGAGCCTTTGCTCAGGAAGAGAGGAAGAGAAGAAAAGGGAGTTTGCAACTAGGGTCCCAACACCAGAACACCAGAAGGTCCTGTGGGGGACTGAGGGACACAGAGTGAAGAAGCAGCAGTGGGGAGGGTCGGGAGCTCCTCCTTGGGGTCGCAGGAAACACCCCTCAAATTCAGCCACACGCCTGGGAGGAAGGAGGCCGAGACTCATGTTCAGGAGACAAACAGCCAAACCACCTCCATACGTAGGGCTTTCGACAGATGCTTTATTGGGAAGCTCGGGGAAGCCCCAGGGGTGGCTGCCTCCTTCCTCCGGCGGTGCTCAGCCCTGACAGTGCTTCTCTTTGTCCAGGTTCATGTTTTCCTTGTTGTAAGGGGCCTTGGCAAAGCACATGGCAGCTGCGCGGTCACACTCGCAGATGAAGTCAGCACAGGGCTTGTTTTTTTCTGGAAAAGAGCAGAGGAAGGGGCCTGAGACCAGGGACAGAGCCAGAAAGGCCAAGGAAATGACCTGGAATCAAATGACCACAACTTCCAGACTCTATTAACCCTAAAACTGTGGACAAATCCAGGGTTAAGAGGTTTAGTGAGGGGCCAGAGAGATGGCACAGCGGTAGGGCGTTTGCCTCGCAAATGGCTACCCAGGACGAACCCTGGTTTGATCCCCAGCATCTCATATGGTCCCCTAAACCTGCCAGGAGCGATTCTGAGCACAGATTCAGGAGTAACTCCTGAGTGTCACCGGGTGTGGCTCAAAAACAAAAAAATGAATACTTAAGGCAGTAAAGTACTGTATTCTCCTTTTTCATCTCCTTCTTTCTCCTCCTCCTCCTCCTCCTCCTCCTCCTCCTCCTTTTTCCTCCATCACTACCTTCTCTCCCTCTTCCTCCTCCTCCCATACACAGCCATTCTCAGGGCTTCCTCCTGGCTCTGAGCTTAGGACCCTCCTGGCTGGTTCATGTAGCCATGTGGGATGCTGAAGATTAAAACCAGGTCAACCGCATACATGTCAAGTGCCCTACCTGCTGTGCCATCTTTTTAATCCCTGGTATTAGTGCCAGATTCAACTCCCAACACCACATATGGTTCTTTGAGCCCTGTCAGGAGTGATCCTTGAGTGAACAGCCAGGAATAAGCCCCAAGCAATGCCGAGAGCGGCCCCAAAGCAAAATGCAGAAAGCCAACAGCAGGATGGGAGAGATTGTCCAGGAGCTGAGGGGCTTGTCCTCCTGCAGCTGCTGATCCTGGTTTGACCCCCTGAGCCACATATGGTCACGCATAAGGGTCACCAGGGGTCCTTTCTTATTACTATAAGAAAAGGGTGTCCCTGGGCCGGAGAGATAGCATGGAGGTAAGGCATTTGCCTTTCATACAGAAGGTCGGTGGTTCGAATCCTGGCATCCCATATGGTCCCCTGAGCCTGCCAGGAGCGATTTCTGAGCATAGAGCCAGAAGTGACCCCTGAGCGCTGCCGGGTGTAACCCAAAAACAAAAAGAACAGAAAAGAGTGCCCCATAACCAGAAGCAGTGATGGATGCATTCTCAAATAAAACACCTTCCCCAGTGTATGTAAAGTGGTTCAGTAGCAGAATGCCTGCCTTGAAGGTTGAAGTGGTTTTTTTTTTTGTTGTTGTTTGTTTGTTTTACTTTATTTATTTGATTGGTTTCTGGGCCACATTCAGCATGCCCAGGGATTACTCCTGGCTCTGTACTCAGAAATCACCCTTGGGATCCTTGGTGCCTCTTGACATGCCCAAGTGACATCCTTGTGTCCCTGTCCCCCGGTAACTCCAAGTATCCCAGTCATTACAGCAGTCATGGGAAGAGGAAGAAGAGGAAAAAGAAAAAGAAGAAGAGGTGGAAGAGGAAGATGATGATGACGATTAAGAAGAAGAAGAGGCGGAGAGATAGCACAATGGTGTTTGCCTTGCAAGCAGCCAATCCAGGACCTAAGGTGATTGGTTTGAATCCCGGTGTCCCATATGGTCCCCCTTGCCTGCCAGGAGCTACTTCTGAGCAGACAGCCAGGAGTAACCCTGAGCACCGCTGGGTGTGGCCCAAAAACAAAAACAAAACAAAACAAAACAAAAAAAAAAAAAAGAAGAAGAAGAGGGGGGCCAGCGAGGTGGTGCTAGAGGTAAGGTGTCTGCCTTGCAAGCGCTAGCGTAGGACGGACCACGGTTCGATCCCCCGGTGTCCCATATGGTCCCCCAAGCCAGGATCGATTTCTGAGCTCATAGCCAGGAGTAACCCCTGAGCGTCAAATGGGTGTGGCCCAAAAAAAAAAAAAAAAAAAAAAAAAAAAGAAGAAGAGGAGGGATGGGGCCAGAGAGATAGCATGGAGGTAAGGTGTTTGCCTTTCATGCACAAGGATGGTGGTTCGAATCCCGGCATCCCATCTGGTCCCCTGTGCCTGCCAGGGGCAATTTCTGAGTATAGAGCCAGAAGTAACCCCTGAGCGCTGCCGGGTGTGACCCCAAAAAAAAAAAAAAACAGAAAACAGAAGATTCCAGTTTCTGAGCATAGAGCCAAGAGGAACCCCTGAGCGCTGCTGGGGTGACCCAAAAACCAAACAAGAGGCTGGAGAGATAGCATGGAGGTAAACCGTTTTGCCTTGCATGCAGAGGAACGTCATCCCATGTGGTCCCCTGAACCTGCCAGGAGTGATTTCTGAGCGTGGATCCAGGAGTAACCCCTGAGCGCTGCCGGATGTGACCCAAAAACCAAAAAAAAAAAAAAACACCCAGAAACAAACAGAAAAATCAAAAGAAGAAGGAGGAGGAGGAGGAAGAGGAGGAGAATGAAGAGACTCACTGAAGCAGGTGATGTTGCTGCCGACACACGAGTAGGAATAGGCCGTGTAGTAGGGTTCGAAGACGTTCAGAAAGTAGGAGCAGAGTCCCAGCTGCTTGGCCCGGTCGTAGCACTCGTCGTGGATCTGGCAGCACCTGAGAGCAGAGGAGGGACACAGGCGACAGGACAGGACAGGACACGACACGGTGAGCCTTTGCTCCCCCCTCAGACGGGTTGAGGCCCTGAGCGGTGCTGGAAAGCACAAGCTTTATCCCGTTCACCTAGGACACCCTTGGGGTCCCAGAGGCTGTGGGTGAGCGAAGAGTAGACCTGGCCAGTTAGGTGGCCGTGGGATGGCCGTGGCCGTGGGACTCTCTGTCTTTGAGACTCAGCACCTCTAGAGGGCGGCAGCGGCCACTGCTTAGAAGAGCTTGGATCCTCCTCCTCCTCCTCCTCCTCCTCCTCCTCCTCCTCCTCCTCCTCCTTCTCCTCTTCCTCCTCCTCGTCCTCACTCCGGATCTGCACTCAGAAATCACTCCTAGCAGGCTAGGGGGACCTTATGGGATGCCTAGGATCGAACCCAGGTCTGCCCTAGGTGGACTGCATGCAAGGCAAATGTCCTACCATTGTACTATCGCTCTGGCCCCTTTTTCTTTTCTTTCTTCCTTTCTTCATTCCTTTCCTTTTTTCTTTTCTTTCTTTCTCTCTTTCCTTTCTTCCTTTTATTCTTTCTTTCTTCTTTTCTTTTTCTTTCTTCCTCTCCTTCCTTTCTCTTCTTTCTCTTCTTCCTTTCTTTCCTTTCTTTCTTTCCTTCTTTCTTTCTTTTTCTTTCTTTCTTTCCTTCCTTCCTTCCTCCTTCCTTCCTTCCTTCCTCCTTCCTTCCTTCCTTCCTTCCTCCTTTCTTCCTTCCTTCCTCCTTTCTTTTCTTTCTTTCTTTTCTTTCTTTCTTTCTTTCTTTCTTTCTTTCTTTCTTTCTTTCTTTCTTTCTTTCTTTCTTCTTTCTTTCTTTTCTTTCTTTCTTTCTTTCTTTCTTTCTTCTCTTCTCTCTCTCTTTCTCTCTCTTTTTTCTTCTCTTCCTTTCTTTCTTCCCTTCCTCCCTTTCTCCTTCCTCCTTCCCTTCCTTCTTTCCTCACTCCCTCTTCCTTTTTTTCCTTTCTTACTCCTGGCTCTGCACTCAGAAATCACACCTGGCAGGCTCAGGGAACCATTTGGGATGCCAGAAATCGAACTGGGTCCGTTCCTGGTCGGCTGCATGCAAGGCAAATGCCCTGTTGCTATTCTATCTCTCCTGCTCCTGGAGTTGTTTTTTGTTTTGTTTTGTTTTTAATTTATTTTTATGACAAGAAGTGACTAGAAGGGCTAACTTGCCAAACGTGAGACTCCGTCTCTGATCTCCCGGGAGATCCGTGCGGTGTGCCTGGCCTCCTCCCCACGGTCCTGCCTGTCCCCCTGCAGGGCCCGCACTCACGTGTCCAGCTCATCCACGGGGGTGCCCGATCCGCCCCTGCGACAGTAGCAGCCATAGCCGTTAAACCGCAGCACGGGGATGATGTTGGGGATCAGGCAGGAGATCATGTTGCCGAATTGTACGAGGTTCCTTGTACTGGCACCGCGGTGCCCAGCAGCCACTGCCAAGGAGACAGGGAGATGGAGCCAGAGAGATGGCACAGCAGTGGGGCGTTTGCCTTGCACGCGGCCAACCCAGGAGGGAGCCGGTTCGGTTTCCAGCATCCCAGATGGTCCCCCAGCCTGCCAGGGGCGATTTCTCAGTGCAGAGCCAGGAGGAACCCCCGAGCGTCACTGGGTATGGCCCAGGAACCAGTCAGTCAATCAATATATAAAGTTTAAAAAATAAAAAGACAGGTCAAGGGAAAGTCCCTCCTGCTGATTCTGCTGCTGTCTTAGGGACCCCACTACCAATTTTGGGTTTTTGGGCCACACCTGGCAGCTCAGGGGACCCTATGGAATGCCAGGGATCAAACTCAGGTCAACTGCGTGTGCAAAACAAATGCCCAATGCCCTTCCAGCTGTGCTATCACTCCACCCCCTACTCCCAACTACATTTTTTGTTTTGTTTTTTTGTTTTTGGGCCACACCCGTTTGACGCTCAAGGGTTACTCCTGGCTATGTGCTCAGAAATCGCCCCTGGCTTGGGGGGACCATATGGGACGCCGGGGGATCGAACCGCGGTCCTTCCTTGGCTAGCGCTTGCAAGGCAGACACCTTACCTCCAGCGCCACCTACCCGGCCCCGTTTTTTTTTTTGTTTTTTTTTTTTGGCCACACCTGGTGGCACTCAAGGGTTCCTCCTTGGCTCTGCACTCAAAAATGACTCCTGGCAGGCTTGGGGAACCATATAGGATGCTGGGGATCGAATTTGAATCCATCTTGAATCGGCTGCATGCAAGGCAAATGCCTTACCACTGTGCTATCGCTCCAGCCCCATCAGCCATCTTCTGAGAAGAATAGATTTTGTGAAAGATGAGGGGCCGGGTAGGTGGCGCTGGAGGTAAGGTGTCTGCCTTGCAAGCGCTAGCCAAGGATCAGGACCGCGGTTCGATCCCCCGGCGTCCCACATGGTCCCCCCAAGCCAGGGGCGATTTCTGAGCACATAGCCAGGAGTAACCCCTGAGCATCAAACGGGTGTGGCCAAAAAACCAAAAAAAAAAAAAAAAAAAAAAAAAAGAAAGATGAGTAGGATTTCTCTTTTTGATTTTTGGCCACACCTGGCTTTTTTTTTTTTTTTTGGAGGAGGCCATACGAAAAGGGGAATACTGAGGATCAAACTCAGGTAGCCTTACCCACTGTGATTTTTTATTTTCCCTAGGGCTTATTCCTGTCACTGTGCTCTGGGATCACTCCTGGTGCCTCAGCAGATATATAGGATGCTGGGGATTAAACCCAAGGTGGCTGATGAAAGGCAGGTGACCCCCCCTCCCCCAGTCTATGCTTCAGTGCAAACTTAGACCCTTTCTGACTGTTCAAGAAAAGAGGTCGTTGGGGTGGACTAATAGCACAGTGATAGGGCATTTGCTATGCATACGGCTGACCCTGGATGGATCCAGGTTCGATCCCCGGCATCCCATATGGTCCCCAGATCCTTCCAGGAGTGATTTCTGAGCACAGAGCCAGGAGAAACCCCTGAGCGCCGCCGGGTGTGACCCAAAAACCAGAAATGAAAATAAAAGAGGTCGTGGTGCTTTTGCGTTTCTTCATCTGCTTTTCTCAAAGAATTTGGATCCTCCTCTTTCTCCATTCGACTCAAGAAGTGGGGTGGTCTCAGGACTTTGAGACCCAAAATGCCACCAGGGTCAGACACCTAGGAAGCGCTCAATGAATGAAATCACCAGTAGGCAAGTTAGAACAAGTTCCTGGCACAGAGTTGGTGCCAAAATGTCATGTGAGACCGAGTGAATGTGATGTGATCATTTCCACCTGAAGGTGACTCCCCCAACCCAGCCCAGCCCAGGCCAGTCCAGGTCAGGGTGGGGTGGGGCACCCTGCCCGTGAGCTCCTCAAAAGAAGCTGGCAGTGGGGTTTGGGGGTTCAAAACCGGCCACGTGTAGCTTTGCCTCCTGCCTAAAGGCTTCTTTCCTCGAACTGCTCTGAGCATGGTGGGATTCTCCAGGGCAGAGGCAGCAAGCCTGGGGGTTCAGCGAATGAGGGGCAGAGACTGGTCCAGGACTGGACTGGAGCCTGCCTGGGGAGGAGTGATCTTGGCACGGTCACCCCCAGCTCCTGTCACTGCTTCCTGTTTCCTTCCTTCCAGCTGCAGCCAACCCTGTTCTTTGCAGAGCCCCCCCCACCCGCCGCCCCGCACAGAACTCTCCAGAACACACACAGGCAGGCTCTAGGAACTAGGAGCTGCCCCATCTCAGTCCTCAGTGTGGGCCCACCCTGATACCGCAGAGGCTCAGCTGCCACCAATGCTGAGTGAAGGATGAATGAATGAATGAATGAATGGAGGAGGGGGGGACTGGATTTCGGGTGTGTGTGGAATCACTCACCCCCTAAACAGGGCATGACCCCTGCTCAGCAACCTGCTCTCTCTTCAATGTCCTGGAGGTCCCTTGACTTTGGCACCGAAGGGGGGGCAAAAGGACAGGAAGTAGCAAGATGCAAATGACACGAGACCCTGACTTAAGGCCTGAAGCTGTAGAGTGTGAGGAGACTCCCACCTTTCTATCTGAGGGTCAGATCTGCCGATGAAGATGTGCCTTGGTTTTTTGGTTTTGGGGCCACACCCAGTGATGCTCAGGGGTTACTCCTGGCTCTGCACTCAGAAATCACCCCTGGCAGACTTGGGGGACTCTATGGGATGCCGGGGATTGAACTTGGGTCCGTCCCAGGTCTACTGCTGTACAAGGCAAATGTCCTACCACTGTGCTCTTTCTGGCCCTAAGATGTTCCTTGTTGAGGAGGACTTCAGAGAACTCCAATTCAGTAGGTTTTTTTTGTTTGTTTGTTTACCTGGTGGTACTCAGGGCTTTTTTCAGGCTCTGTATTTGTGAGTCCCTACTGGTGGGGCTTGAGGGACCTCCAGCATGGCAGGGGTCAAATTCAGTTTGCTGTGTGCCCAGCAAGTGCCCTGCCTACTATTTTTTGTCTCCAATCTCAATTTTGGTTTTGTTTTTGTTTTGAGGCCACACGCAGTGGGACTCAAGAGTTACTCCTGGCCTGGTGCTCTGGCCTGGAGATTTGTTGTAGCTCAGACCCAGCAGTCTTGAACCCTGCCAAGGCAAGGCTGGATCAAGGCAGAGGGTGCCACGATGGAACTTGGTGCCTCACGTGCCCAAGACTGTACTCTGACCCTTAGCACTGTCTCCTCCACAGTCTAAGCCTCTGGTCCATCTCCAGTAAGCAGACACACACCCCTTCTAGTGTGGGGAGATCTTCGCACTGAGCAACTGGATTTGGGGGGCAGGAAATCGCCTACCTGTGAGCAAGGCAGCCAGCACGAGCAGCTTCATCTTGACAGGGCAGGTGGCAGAGAAAGGACCGAAGGAGCCTGGTCCTGCCTCCTTATAGCTTGCCGGGACCCCGAGATAAGGCTCGAGTGTTTGTTTTGCTCCAGCTGACTCAGGCTGGCCTTAAAAGTGGTGGGGCTGGAATGAGCCTGAAAGGGGCCCGCAGGCCTGCAGGTGCCAGAAAGAACATGAAGGTCTGTGAGTCCTGCCAGCAAGGAGTCACTGGGGTTGCCATAAACCGTGGCATCATCAGAACATTCTTTTCTTTTTCTTTTTTTGTTCTTTTTTTTTTTTTTTTCTTCAGTGTTTGAGTCACACCCAGTAGCACTTAAGGGTTATTCCTGGCTCTGTTCTCAGAAATCGCCCCTGGCAGGCTCCAGGGACCATATGAGATGCCGGAAATCAAACCACCGTCTCTGGGTTGGCCCCTCTTTTTTCGTTTGTTTGTTTTTAGGTCACACCAGGTGGTTCTCGGGGGTTATTCCTGGCTCTGCACTCAGGAATCATTCCTGCAAGCTTGGGAACCATATGGGATGTTGGGGATCAAACCTGGGTCAGCCCACATGCAAGGCAAATGCCCTCCCTACTGTGCTATTGCTCAGGCTCAAGCAATGGAATTTTCTGACCAAAGGAAATATTTCTGAGGTTTCTGGTCCTGGGCTCAGGAAGGCCCCTCTCCTCTGCACTAGACCCCATCTTCCAGTTTGAGGGCAGGGAGGAGCCACATCATGGGGACAGCAGGGAGCAGGGGATCGAGTGGAAGTGACAGGGTGCCCGGCTCTGAGCTGTGAGTCTCTTCCCTGCTGTGCGGGAGAAGCAGTTCTGATCCAATGTAACTTGCCTTTTTACTCACTCTCTGGCTCAGGACAAAGAACACCTGACCTGGATCTGTCTGAAACTGGGATAATTTCTTTTTCTTTTCTTTTCTTTTTTTTTTATTTATTTTTTATTTTTGGGGGGGCCACACCTGACAGCGCTCAGGGGTTTCTCCTGGCTCTGTGCTCAGAAATCGCTCCTGCAGGCTCGGGGGAACCATATGGGATGCCGGGGGGATAGAACCTGGGTTCGTTCTGGGTTTGCCGCGTGCAAGGCAAATGCCCTATTGCTGTGCTATCTCTCCTGCTCCCCTTTTTCTTTCCTCTCCTCTACTTCAATGTCACCGCCTTTCCCTCATTTCCACTGTCTTTGAGAGATAATCCCAGGCTTGGCCTTTCCCACGGGCTGGGTTCTAACATGAAGAATTTAAAACAAAGTATTTGGATGATCAGATCAAAGATCTTGGTTGCAAAATTTGGGGGTGAAACAGTGTTAGGGCAACCCCCAGTGCTGACCACTGAACTATGCAGGCTCAGTGCTTGGGCATTGCTCCTGTGGTACCTGAGATCAAGCCTGTAAGCCACCCTGGATTTAGGTGTATCTACCTGAGACCCGCCCATTTCTGGGAGGGGTCTTGGGAACCGGATATTAGGGGTAACCTTACCTGCAAGACCCCTCCCATTCCGGGGAGTAGTCTTGGAAGGTTATATAAGGCCTTTGACCCCAGGGGATTAGGTCCTTTTGATCTTTTGCCAGGTTGGAGGTTAAAGGGAAGATGGCTGAAAGGAGTTAAGACGCAGGGCTAGCTAAGAATGGCTGACTGCTTACTTGGTTATAATATAGGCCACACCTGTGGTGGATAGGGTATGAAGAAAGCGGATACTTCCTGAAGCCTGACTGTGAGTGAGATTTCTACCGCCGCTGTCTATGAACCTCCAGACCTGCCGGTGAAGGGGGGTTGCAGAGCCACGTGGCCTGGGATGGCAGAGAAAGGTCTCTCCATCCATCCATCTCCATCCAGCACTATCATTATTATTTAACACTACAAACCCTGTGGTACTCAGGGCTTGAACTCTGTGTGGGACTTAGGACCTTCTAGGGCTCTGGGATCAAACTGTCATCACCTACATGCAAAGTCTTAGTTCCTATCTGTGACACCAATTTCTTGTGTTGAGTGCCCATGAGATCTCTGTCACAACTCTGAGAGTGATGGAGGCCTTGGGGTTTCTTTATTTTTTTGTTTGTGGGGCGGTCACACCCAGCAGTGCTCAGGGGTTTTCCTCTGGTTTCTGCGCTCAGAAATTGCTCCTGCCAGGCTCAGGGACGATATGGAAATGCCGGGAGATCGAACTCAGGTCTGTCTTGGGTTGGCCACTTGCAAGGTTCCAACCCTATGCTATCTCTCCAGTCCAACCTTGGGGTTTCAATGCCATTTATTTCCTTTTTCTTTTTGTTTGGTTTTGGTTTGGGGCCACACCCACCCAGTAACACTCAGGGGTTACTCTTGCTTTGTGCTCAGAAATCACTTCTGTCCTGGGGAACATATGGGATGCCAGAGATAGAATCCAGGTCGTCCTAGACCAGCTGCAACCAAGGCTAATGCCCTACTGCTGCACTATCACTCTGGCCCTAACGCCATTTATTTCTTCATGTAAAACCCCACTTACACTTGCTATGGCTAGAGAAACCAATATTAGTCTTCCTTCCTTTCCTCCCTCTCTCCTTTTCCTCCCTCTCTTCTTTCCTTCTTTTCTTTCTTTATTTCTTTCATTCTTTCTTTTTCTTTCTTTCTTTCTTTCTCTCTTTCTTTCTTTCTTTTTCTTTCTCTCTCTCTCTCTCTTTCTTTCTTATTTCTCCTTCTTTCTTTCTTTCTTTCTTCTTTCTTTGTTTCTTTCTTTCTTTCTTTCTTCTTTCTTTCTTTCTCTTCTTTTTCTTTCTCCTCTCTCTCTCTCTCTCTTTCTTTCTTTCTTTCTTTCTTTCTTCTTTCTTTCTTTCTTTCTTTCTCTTTCTTTTCTACTTTCTCTCTCTCTCTCTCTCTCCCTCCCTCACCTCCCTCCCTCTCTCCCTCCCTCCCTCCCACCCTCCCTCCCCTCTCTTCCTTCTTCCATCCTTCCCTTCCTTCCTTCCTTCCTTCCTTCCTTCCTTCCTTCCTTCCTTCCTTCCTTCCTTCCTTCCTTTCTTCCTTCCGCACACCCAGTGACACTCAGGGGTTCCTCCTGGCTCTGCACTCAGAAATCGCTCCTGGTAGGCTCGGGGGACTACATGGGATGCTGGGGATCAAACCACCATCTGTCCTGGATCTTGCTCCGGCCCCATTATTGACATTTCTTTATCAGTACCAATTGTGAGTGAGCTGAGGCCTGGGGCTGACTCATGTTCCCCTGCTTCCAGCGAATGCTCTGCCCTCGGCCTGGGGGCCAAAGTCACTGATCAGGGTTTCCTTTTCAGCTCCCTGGGCTCCTCCTGGCTGTGGCTATCTCTGTCCTTTGTCATTAACCTTGGCCAAGGGCTCTCATGAGCTCAGGGAGGTATCTGGTGTCACTGGTGCTTTTGGTTTGGGATCTGCCCAAAGTTCTCCTCAACTCTAGATGAGGCTGGTTGGGGACATCAGGGTCTGGGGACAGACGGTCCTTGCCATCCCTGGTCAAGTCCTGTTGATCTGCCTCTGGGCCGCTTTCCAGCTGAGATAGGAAGGTGGTGTGGAAAGGGCCATGCTAGGCTCCCTCCACCCCTGCCCATTCCCCCACAGTCCAGTCCTCTCCCTGCACCCAGGTGATGATTCCTGGTGAGACCAGCCTGCCATCACTGGGGTTTATTCTGACTTGGCCGGCAGGATGGCTACTCCCTGGGCCAACCAACCAGAGGAGGAGGAGCTGGGCCCTTGAGGAAGAATGTTTTCCAGTTCAGTCCTAGCCCAGGAGCCCTTGGAAAGCTCTTCTGGGGAAGGAGCTGACAAGTTCCAGACTAGTCCCTAGTTCATCAGCTTGGAAAACTGGGGCAAAGGTAGGGAGACAGACAGTGAATTGTCTTGGACCAGTCCCCACAGGTCCCCAGAATGCTCATAGCCCCTCTATCCCTCATGGTTCAATGTGGCTGCCATTAGCTACTACCTCAGCATTAAGAATACTCAAAATCAGGGCTGGAGAGATAGCACAGCAGTAGGCGTTTGCCTTGCCTTGCAGCTGACCCAGGACAGATGGTGGTTTGAATCCTGGCATCCCATATGGTCCGAGCCTGCCAGGAGCGACTTCTTTTTTTTTTTTTTTTTTGGTTTTTGGGTCACACCCGGCGGATGCTCAGGGGTTCCTCCTGGCTTGTCATGCTCTGAAAGAGCTCCTGGCAGGCACGGGGGGACCCTAGTGGGACACCGGGGATTGCGAACCGAACACCTTATGGTCCTGGATCGGCTGCTTGCCAAGGCAAACGCCCGCTGTGCTATCTCTCTCCCGGGCCCAGGATGTGCTTCTGAGCTCAGAGCCAGGAAGTAATAGCACCGGGAGCACTGCTGGGTGTGATCCACCCCCATAAAATTAAACCCTCAATATTTAGCACTTTCTTAGGCTCCCATTGGCTCTGTGTTACACCTGTGATGGCTCCGGTGTGTGTGGCTTCATTGGCTGCTGCCTTGGGTGACACGAGGCAGTGACATTGAGATCAACCCCATTCCTCACTCTGCTTTATGGCATGTGAGCAGATCAGGAAGAGCTGGCCCAAAGGCTGAGGGACGCTCTGAGGTCTTCCAGAGGGCCAAAGAGAGAGTCCAGCAGAAAAGGCTCTTTTGCCTGGCACATGCTTGATTCTGGTTCCATCCCTGGAATCACACAGGGTCTCGTGAGCATCGCTCAGGGGTTCCTCCTGGCTCCATGCTCAGGAATCGCTCCTGGCAGGCTCAGGGATCATATGGGATGCTGGGATTCGAACCAACGACCTTCTGCATGAAAGGCAAACGCCTTAGCTTCATGCTCTCTCTCCAGCCTCCAAAAGAAGAAAGTTTTAAAGACTTACACTTAGTTAAAAAAATGGAGGCAGATGGATTGGACAGGGAATAAAAGGACCAGGCTACATCCTTTGACTTGTGGATGGGGGGAGGGGAGGGAGAGAGAGAGAGAGAGAGAGAGAGAGAGAGAGAGAGAGAGAGAGAGAGAGAGAAGTAAGAAATGGAGGCAGATAGACTGGACGAGGCTCAAAGGACCGGCTCCATCCTTGACTAGTGGCAGCCCTGGTCAGAGCCTTCGCCACTTCCTCGGCCACGACCTTGGGCAAGGGAGCCTCTGCTCAGGGAGAGAAGAATCAAAGGGAATTTGTGGTTTGCGACACCGAAACTCCAGAAGGTCCTGCGGGGGACTGAGGGACACAGAGCAAGAAGCAGTGGGTGGGGAGGGTCTTGGGCTCTTTCTTGGGGTCGCAGGAAACACCCCTCAAATTCAGCCACAAGTTCAGGAGAAAGGCCGAGACCTCGTCACGTTCAGGAGACAAACCATCTCCACACACAGGGCTTTCGACAGATGCTTTATTGGGGAGCTGGGAGAAGCCCCAGGGCACCACCTCCTCCCTCCAGAGGCCGTGGTCATTCCTCACAGCGTGTCTTTACAGTACTTCCTTTTGTCCAGACTCTTGTGTTCCTCGTTGTAAGGGGCCTTGGCAAAGCACATGGCGGCCGTGCGGTCACAGTTACAGATGAAATCCTCACAAGGATTGTTTTTGCCTGGAAGAGAGCAGAAGGAAGATGACTGAGCCGGGGGCTGAGCCCAGGAAGGGGACCTCCTTGGACACGGCAGGGGAAGGACAACAAATTCTGGTGAAGATTCACGGTTAAGGGACCCAGTGAAGCCAAGTTACATGATTGAAGTAGCTCTGGGAAAGTGACTACGAATGTGTGACTTACGTGAAACCCAAATTGGATGAGGCCGCCTGTGCTACCCCAGGGACCCCGCTGAGGCTGCCCAGTCCTTGTCTTAGCACTGACAGGGACTCATGTCCAAAATCCTTGTAGCTATAGATCATGAAGAACAGGCAGAGAATTACGGAGTGAAGGGGAAACACTGACAGGGAAGCTTAAGGCAATAATAGAATTGTACGTTCTCTTTGTTCCTCTTTCTTTCTCCTCCTCCTTCACCTTCTTTCTTCTTTGTCTTCTTCATCATCTTTTCTTCTTTCTTCTTTGTCTTGTCTCTTCCTTTCTTCCTTTCTTTCTCCTTCCTCCTTCTCTTCTTTCCTTCTTTCCTTTCTTCTTTCCTTCTCTCCTTCCTTCTTTCCTTCTCTCCTTCTCTCCTTCCTTCCTTCCTTCTCTCCTTCCTTCCTTCCTTCCTTCCTTCCTTCCTTCCTTCCTTCCTTCCTTCCTTCCTTCCTTCCTTCCTTCCTTCCTTCCTTCCTTCCTTCCTTCCTTCCTTCCTTCCTTCCTTCCTTCCTTCCTTCCTTCCTTCCTTCCTTTCGATTTTTGGGTCATACCCGGCGGTACTCAGGGGTTACTCCTGGCTCTATGCTCAGAGCTCACTCCTGGCAAGCAGGAAGGACCATATGGGATGCCGAGATTTGAACCATCGCCTGTCCTGGATCGGCGGCTGCGTGCAAGGCAAATGCCCTACCACTGTGCTATCTCTCTGCCCCCGTCTCCTTCCTTTCTGTCTTTCTTTCTTTCTTTCTTTCTGTCTTTCTTTCTTTCTTTCTTTCTTTCTTTCTTTCTTTCTTTCTTTCTTTCTTTCTTTCTTTCTTTCTTTCTTTCTTTCTTTCTTTCTTTCTTTCTTTCTTTTTTTTGTTTTTGGGTCACACCTGGCAGTGCTCAGGGGTTATTCCTGGCTCCAGGCTCAGAAATTGCTCCTGGCAGGCACAGGGGACCATATGGGGCGCCGGGATTCGAACCGATGACCTCCTGCATGAAAGGCAAACGCCTTACCTCCATGCTATCTCTCCGGCCCACCCCTTCTCCTTTCTTTTTCTTCATCATCTTCTTTTCTTCTTGGTCTTATTTTTTTCTTCATCTTTTTTCTTTGTCTTCTTTCTTCATATTCTTTTATTTGTCTTCTTTTTCCTTCACCTTTTCTTCTTGGTTTTTTTTTGGGGGGGGGGTCACACCCGGTAGTGCTCAGGGGTTACTCCTGGCTCAGCACTCAGAAGTCGCTCTTGGCAGGCTCGAGGGACCATATGGGATGCTGGGATTCAAACCGGCGTCCTTCCTGTGTTGGCCGTGTGCAAGGCAAACGCCTTAACATTGTGCTATGGCTCCAGCTGTTCTTCTTCATCTTTTCTTCCTCCTCCTCCGTCTCCTTTTCCTTCTTCTTCCTTCTTCTCTTCTTCTTTTTCTTCTCTCTTTTCCTCCTCCTCCTTTTTTATTTATTTATTTATTTATTTTTTATTTTTTATTTTTTTTTTGGTTTTTGGGCAGTGCTCAGGGGTATACTCCTGGCTGTGTGCTCAGAAATAGCTCCTGGCAGGCACGGGGGACCATATGGGACGCCGGGATTTGAACCAACCACCTTTGGTCCTGGATCGGCTGCTTGCAAGGCAAACGTTGCTGTGCTATCTCTCCGGGCCCACTCCTTTTTTATTTTTAAGGCCTTACTCCTGACTCTGCTCAGTGATCACTCCCACAGGGTTTTGAGATACCTGGGATTAAACCCAGGTCAATTGTCTGCCAGGCAAGTGTCCTCTCCAGTGTACCATCTCCCTGGCCCCTGGTGTTTATGCCATTTTCAATCCATCACCCCATGAGATCCCCTGAGCCCTTCCAGGACAGACCTCTGGATGCACAGTCAGGAGGAAGCCCTGAGCATGGCTGCAGGTGGTCTCAAAACAAAACAAAACAGCAACTACAGCAGGGCGGGAGAGAGAGTTCAGGGGATGAGGTACTAGGCTCACCTGTAACCTTCTAGGTCCCATTTTCTCCCCCATCTATGGGGCTAGAAGCACTGCCTTTCTGTAAGGTTATTTCCCCCCCTTTTTTTGGGGGGAGACCATATCAGGGTTCCTTCTAGCTATGTGCTTTAGAATCACTCCTGGAAGCCTCGGGGGACCCTATGGATTGCCAGAGATCAAACCTGGATCTCACACATACAAGGCAAGCACCCTCCCCATTGTGCGATTGCCCTGGTCCCTGTGTGAGAACCAAAGCCCCCTAGCCCTAGGACCAAGGTGGTCCCAAGCCCCCAGTAATGTCACTATAAGATTTTTTCCACTCTAAAACTTCCCCAGAGGCAGAGGGTGTTAGCCCAAAGATAAGATCACAATATGTCCCCTCTAAAGGGCAAGCCCCCCCCCCCATGTTCTGCCAAAATAGAGGAACTAGGTGGGTCTGAATATTCCACCAGACAAGGATCCCCGACACAAAGTTGAGTCAGCAGTAAATTGGGACAGCCACCCTAAGCATGAGGGATTTTTGGTGTGCTTTTCTATTTAAGTGGGTGAGACACTTGCATTACTGCATTAACCAATGAAATGCTTGAGTTGTTGAAGCTTGTAAAATCCTATATAAAAAGGCTTTGATGTTTGAATTGAGGTCTTGTCAAGACTCCCCTGGTTGAATGAGTCTTAGACCTCAGCTAGCTAAATAAACTCCCTTTTGCATCTTGCATTGTGGAAGGTGATCTGATTCTCAGAGCTGACTTGGGTGTCGTCTCAGACCCTTACACCTAAGGTAATTTTATTTTTTAATGAATATCTTTATTTAAGCACCATGATTACAAACATGTTTGTAATTGGGTCTCGGTCATAAAAAGAGCACCCCCCATTCACCAGTGTAACCTTCCCACTACCAATGACCCCATCTCCCTCCTCCCTCATCCCTTTCCTGTATCCAAGATAGGCATTCTATTTCTCCACTCACTAATATTGTCATGATAGTTCTCAGTGTAGTTATTTCTCTAACTGCACTCAACACTTTGTGGTAAGCTTCATATCATGGGCCGGTCATTCCAGCCCTCATCTCTATTGTCTCTGGGTATTATAATGTACTGTCTTTTATTTCTCTTAAATCTCAGAGATGAGGGAGACTTTTCGGTCTGTCTGTCTGTCTCTCTCCCTCTGACTTATTGCAGTCAGCATAATGGATTCCATGTCCATCCATGACTTCATGACTTCATTTTTCCTGATGGCTGCCTAGTATTCCATTGTGTAGATGTACCACAGCTTCTTTAGTCACCCATCCGTTGTAAAATCTTTTTTTTTTAGTTTTTGGGCCACACCCAGCATTGCTCAGGGGTCACTCCTGGCTGTCTGCTCAGAAACAGCTCCTGGCAGGCACGGGGGACCCTATGGGACACCGGGATTCGAACCAACCACCTTTGGTCCTGGATCGGCTGCTTGCAAGGCAAACGCCGCTGTGCTATCTGAGCCCCATGTTGTAAGATCATTTTAAAGCTTAGAAGCAGCTAGAAAATCATGCCAACCATAGCTGAATGGCAGATGCCCACTCTGCACCCAGAGGAGGGGACACTTACTACTACAGGTGATCTCCAGATTGGCACACGAGTGGGAGTAGCTCTCAGTGTAGGGGTTGTCGAGGATGAACCAGCAGTTTCCTATCTTCCGGGCTTGGGAGTAGCAATTGTCATGCGTCTGGCAGCACCTGGGGAGGAAGAGGGACAGATGCCAACCCGGATGACACTGGTCCTGTGGTTGCAAGACACTGACATTTATGTCCTTCACCCAGGACGCCCTGTGAGTCACAGAGGCTGCTGGGCGGCAAGGGTTCCACCGAGGCTAGATGCCAAAGGAATGGATGCTGTCTTTCTGTGTTTGCAACATCCACCTGGAGGGGGCAGTGGCGACCCTCCCAGGGTGCTTCCGCCCTGCTTTAAAAGCCCAAGAGAAAGTTTCTTTTTGTTTGTTTGTTTTCATGTTGGGGCCACACCCAGCTGTGCTCAGGGATTACTCCTGGCTCTGCACTGAGGAATTGCTTCTGGCAGGCTTGGGGGACCCTATGGGATGCTGGGGATCAAACTTGGGTCCGTCCTCTGTTGGCTGAGTGCATGACAAATAAATGCCCTGCCTCTGTACTGTCACTCCGGCCTCCAAGTTTCTATTTCCTATTATTGAAGTTGACTATATATATATATGGTCACACTCGGCGGCTCACCGGGGTACTCCTGGTTCTGTGCTCAGAAATCTCTCCTGGCAGGTTCGGGGGACCCTATGGGATGCTGGAGATGAAACCCAGGTTGGCTTCATGCAAGGCAAATGCCCTCCCCGCCGTCTGTCGCTCCGGGGCTCCAGAAATACAATACTATTATTGAGTGGAAATCTCTTTCTCAAGAAGAAGAGGAAAACTCTGCCAAACTCCAACTCTGTCGCTTCCCCGTGAAGTGGCATTGGGGTCCCGCCTCCCTCCCGGAACCTGCCTCTCCCCCGGCAGGCAGATACAGTCTCCAGACTCACTGGTCCAGCTCGTCCACGGGCGTGCCGGATCCACCCAGGCCACAGTAGCAGCCGTAGTTGTTGAACTCCAGCAAGGGCTTACTGTTCGGGAGGACACACTTGATCATGCTGTGGAACTGCCACAGAGCCTTCATGTCCGCTCTGGGCTTTGCGGCGACCACTGTGGGGAGATGGGGAGAGGTGAGGTGAGATGGCTCCTGTTGGGACACAGGGAGAGGCGACATTGCTCCGGATAGCTTCTGCTTCTGCTGGAGGGGCCCCACTGCCTTCTGGCCCTCCCAGATCTCTTAGGAGGGGACACCCTTGCCCGGATCTCCACTTCACGAGTATGCGTGCATACGTATGTGTGTGTGTGTGTGTGTGTGTGTGTGTGTGTGTGTGCCCTTAGGCACGTGGGCTCCGGACACCTGTTTCCTCTCAGTTGCTTTATCTCAGTCCCCAGTGTGGACCTAGCCTGGTACCACGGAGGCTCAGTTGCCACCCATGCTGAGTGAAGGATGAGTGAATCAGTGATGAATGAATGAATGAATGAAGGAATGCATGCATGGAGGAGGTGGACCAGATTCTGATTTATGTGGAATCAGTCATTCCCTAAACAGGGCATGACCCCGGCTCAGCAACCTGCTCTCTCCTCACTGTCCTGGAGGTCCCCCAACTTTGACACTGAGGGGAGTGTGGGAGGGAAAGGGATAGGAAGTGGCAAGATGCAAATGACACGAGACCCTGACATAAGGCCAACAGGTGTCGAGTGTGGGGACTCTCAGCTTCTCAGCTGTGGTCCCACCTTTCTTTTTTTTTTTTTTTTTTTGTTTTTGGGCCACACCCGGCAGTGCTCAGGGGTCACTCCTGGCTGTCTGCTCAGAAATAGCTCCTGGCAGGCACAGGGGACCATATGGGACACCGGGATTCGAACCAACCACCTTAGGTCCTGGATTGGCTGTTTGCAAGGCAAACACCGCTGTGCTATCTCTCCGGGCCCGGTCCCACCTTTCTATCCCAGTGTCATATCTGCAGGTGAAAATATGCCTGACTGAGGGAAACTTAGGGAACCCCAACATGAGTTATAGAAACTTTTTTGGGGGGCCACATCTGGTGGTTCTCTAGGCTATTCCTGGCTCAAGAATCAGTCCTGCCAGGCTCAGGGGGTCATATCGGATGCGGGGATCGAACCTGCGTTGGCTGTATGCAAGGCAAATGCCCTCCCTGCTATGCTATCACTCCAGCCCAGAGTTATAAGAATTTTTTTTTGGGGGGGAGGGGGAGGATTTAGAGCTTAATCCAGGCTCTGCACTCAAGGATCATTCCTGACGGGCTCAAGGGACTATATGAAGTGCCAGGGCTGAATTTCAACTTCCAACTGTAGACAAGCCCTACCCACTGTATTATCTCTCTGGCCCTCATTTATTTTTTGTTTCATTTTGTTTGGTTTTGCTTTTTGGACCATTTCCAGGGAGGCTCCGTTTGTTCCTGTCATAGCTTGGAGAACCATATACAGAGCCCGGAATCAAGGTTGACCACTTGCTAGGGCCAGTGCCTTCCCCACTGTACTCTCTCTCCCGACGTTAATTTTTAGTGGGCCCTCCCTCGAGGTGCTCAGGAGCCCTAGAAATACTGGGCAGCCTGGAGATGCAGCCCAAACCCAGCAGTCCTGAACCCTGCCAGGTAAGGCTGGATCAGGGCAGAGGGTGCCATGATGAAACTGGGTGCCTCACGTGCCCAAGACTGTGCCCCGACCCTTGGCACTGTCTCCTCAACAGTCTAAGCCTCAGGTTCATCTCCTGGAAGCGGTGGAAGCAAGGGCCCCCCCTTCCAGTGTGGGAGATCTTCGCACTGAGCAACTGGATTTGGGGGGCCGGGAAATCGCCTACCTGTGAGCAAGGCAGCCAGCACGAGCAGCTTCATCTTGACAGGGTGGGTGGCAGAGAAAGGACCGAAGGAGCCCGATCCTGCCTCCTTATAGCTGCCCGAGACCCCGAGATAAGGCTCGAGTGTTTGTTTTGCTCCCAGCTGACTCGAGTTGGCCTTGACTCTGTGCTGAAATAAACTTGACAGTGGCCTGCACGCCTATCAATGTTGGAAAGAACTCGAAGGCCTACAACCCTTGCCAGCGACGGGTCACTGGGATCGTGACATCACTAGGACTTTCTAACAAGAGGAGCCATTATTAGGGCTGCCAGTCTCAGACTTGAAGGAGCTCCTTCCTCTTTGGACTCGACCCCAGTTTAAGGGCAGGAAGGAACCACACCATGGGAACAGCAGGGACTGAGTGGAAGTGACAGGGTGCCCCCCTCTGAGCTGTGGGGCTCAAGTTCAGCTCAAGTCCAGGAGCCCCAGGACAGGTCTTTTTTTTTTGGGGGGGGGTCACAGCTGGTGGCACTCAGGGCTTACTCCTGGCTCTGCACTCAGAAATCATCCCTGGCAGGCTCAGGGGACCATATGGGATGCTGGGAATTGAACCTTCGTTCGTCCTGGGTCGGCTGTGTGCGAGCAAATGCCCTACCGCTGTGTTATCTCTCTGGCCCCATATAACATATTTTTTTTCGGCCACACCCGTCTGATGCTCAGGGGTCACTCCTGGTTAAGAGCCCAGAAATTGCCCCTGGCTTGGGGGGACCATATGGGACACCGGGGTATCGAACCGCAGTCCTTCGTTGGTTAGCACTTGCAAGGCAGACACCTTACCTCTAGCACCACCTCTCTGGACCCACATAACATTTTTTTAAGCTTCAAGTCAGTTCCAATCCTTTGGGAATGCCAAGCTCAAGCATTCCCCACCCACACTGAGACTGTAGCTATAGCACAGAGGCAGGGCACTGACCTTACATGTGGCCAACCTAGGTTCAATTCCTGGAACCCCATATGGTCCCCCTACAGTGCCAGGAGGAATGCCTGAGCATAGAGCCAGGAGTAATCCTTGAACAGGGTGTGACCCCCAAAACAAAACAAGACAAAACCCTAACTGGGAAGTAGGAAAAGGAGGTGGTGACATTGGAGGAGAGGAGAGGAAACAGAAAGAAATGGCCTAAATCTCAGACAGACCCAGGTCAGGTGCCCTTTGTCCTGGGCCAGAGAGTGAGTGAAGGTAAGTTACATGGATCAGAACTGCTTCTCCGCTGCTTGTCCCACACAGCAGGGGAGAGTTTCCCACAAAGGAAACAAAGGGCCCAGCTCCTCCTCCAGTCAGTTGGTCCAGTGACGCCAGGCTGGCTCTCACCAGGAATCATCACAGCCCAGTCCTCTCCCTGCACCTGGGCTGTGGGGGAACGGCAAAGCTGGAGGTAGCCTGGCGTGGCCCTTTCCGGCCCCCTTTCCTTCTCATCTGGAAAGCGGCCCAGAGGCGGATCAACAGGACTTGGCCAGGGATGGCAAGAACAGTTTCCACCGGGCTCTTCTGTCCCCAAACCCTCATGTCCCCAACCAGCCTCATCTAGAGCTGAGGAGAACTTTGGGCCAATCCCAAACCAAGGGCGCCCTGACATGACACCCCTGAACTCATGTGGCCCTTGGCCAAGGTTAATGACAGAGATAGAGATGGCCACAGCCAGGAGGAGCCGGGGAGGCTGGACCGGAAGCCCCGACCAGTGCTTTGGCCCCCAGGCCCGAAGGTGGAGCATTCGGTGGGGAGCAGGGGAGCCATGAGTCAGTCCAGGCCTGAGCTCACTCACATTAGTGCTGATAGAAACGCCAATAACGGGGCCGGAGCAATAGCACAGCGGTAGGGCGCTTGCCTTGCAAGAGTCCAATCCAGGATGGAGGATGGTTCGACCCTCAGCATCTCATATGATCCCTCAAGCCTGCCAGGAGCGATTTCTGAGTGCAGAGGAACCTCTGCACGAGTGTCACTGGTTGTGGCCCAAAAAAGTAAAAAAGAAAAAAGAAAGACAGAACAATATTGGTTTGTCAGCCATAGCAAGTGTGTACAAGTGTTTTTTTTTTTGTTTGTTTGTTTGTTTGGTTTGGGTTTTTGGCCGCACCCATTTGAAGCTCAGGGGTTACTCATGGCTATGCGCCCAGAAATCACCCCTGGCTTGGAGGGACCATATGGAATGCCGGGATCAAACCTCTGGCTGTCCTAGGCAGATGCCTTACCTTTAGCACCACCGAGCACGTGTTCTTTTTTTTAAACTTTATTTATTTATTTGTTTGTTTATTTATTTATTTATTTATTGGTTGATTGGTCTTTAGGTCACACCCCACCGTGCCCAGGAGATCCTCCTGGTTCTGCACTCAGAAATCGCCTCTGGCAGGTTGGGGGACCATAGGGGATGCTGGAAATCGAACTGGGTCCCTCCTGGGTCCGCCGAATGCAAGGCAAATGCCCTACCGCTGTGCTGTCTCTCTGGCCCCTGCAAGTGGGATTTTACATAAAGAAATAAATGGAGTTGAAACCCCAAGGCCTCTGTCACTCTCAGTGTTGGGACCGAGATTTCACGGACACAACACTGGAAAAGGGGCCACGAGCACTGCATAGTTGGTCTCTCAACACAGAGCAGAAGAAAGAGCTCGAGAGGTAATTCAGTGGTTAGCTCAGTTGCTTGTCACAGAGCTGACCCAGTTTCTATTCCTGGAACTCCATCTGGTACCCTGAGCCTGTGGACTGATCCCTGGACCCCTGAGTACAGAGAGAGGATTAAGGCCTGAGCAATGCCAGGTGTTGCAAAAATAATAAATAAATATATACATACAAGCCAGGGATTATCTCTTCAAACTGCTGTGTGTGACCCCCAAATAAACGTACAGGGGCTGGAGAGATAGCACAGTGGGTAGGGCTTGTCTTGCACATGGCTGATCCAGGTTCGATTCCACGGCACCTCATAGGGTCCCCTGAGCCTGCCAGGAATGACTTCTGAGCACAGAGTCAGGAGTAGCCCCTGAGCCGCTGGGTGAAATCCCCCAAACAAACAACTCTCCCACTAAAATAATAATCCCAGAGCTGGAATGGTAGGGCGTTTGCCTTGCATGCAGACAACCTGGGACCGACCCGGGTTCGATCCCTGGCAACCTATATGGTTCCCCCGAGCCTGCCAGGAGCGATTTCTGAGCACAGAGCCAGGAGGAACCCCTGAGTACTGCCGGATGTGGCTCAAAAACTAAGACAAAAGCAAAACAAAAAACAAATAATCCCCCCACAGAAACAAAGCCATAAAAAAAAAAAAGCTACAGGAGGAGAGAGTTCACAGGGACGCGGCCTTAGCCCCCGATGAAGGAAGGCGGTGCTTGGCCAAGAAGGAGAAGCAGCAGGAAAGGTCAAGTCTCTCTTTGGGGATCTCAGGAGGCCTCTGCTCCCCTGGGCCGTCTGGGGGAGAAGGACCAGCTGCCACTTTCTGCTTCTTAATTTAGTTCTTTGTTTGCTTAGGTTTGGGGTTTTCGGCCACACCGGGCAGTGCTGGGAGCTACTCCTGGCTCAGTGCTTGGGGGCCCATGGGGTGCTGGGGCTGGAACCCGGGGCCTTCTGTCCACAAAACAGCAGACTCTGGCTTGATTTCGCTCTCAGAAGTTGAGAGAAGCAGACTCCAACCTCTGAGGCAGGTCTGATTCCAGACCTCACTTTCTTTATTTGGGGGGCCACACTTGGCTGCGCTCAGGGATTCCTCCGGGCTGTGCGCTCAGAAATCAGTCCTAGCAGGCTCAAGGGACCCGTGGGATGTTGGGAATCGAACCCAGGTCCATTCCTTGTGGGCCCCCGAGCAAGGCAAACGCCCTACCGCTGTGCTATCTCCCGGGCCCCCCATGTGCCAATTACCCCTGGCTCATCCAAGGACCCGGGGTGGTGGTGGGGAACAGGGAGGCCAAGTAGCTCCTCTGACTTCGTCCCCCGGGAGTACAGGCTCCAGGCAGTGTCGCCCAGGCAGACTCCGGACCTGAGCTGCCGCCTTGGCCCTTCCTTGCACAGGTGCGAGAAGCACAGCCTGTCCCAGCCTAGAAAAACACGACAGTGGAAAGTACAGCTCAGGGCAGCTTTCCTTGTCAGGTGACAGTGTACCCACACTCCGGCAAGGTCACCTGGCCAGGCCCCCCAAAGGACACTGCCTGTTTCTGGGAAATGCTTAAAAGCAGCGTCCAGCGCCCAGGGATGGTAAGTTCTGCTCAGCACCGTTCTGGTCTGCTGGTCTTTCAGCTTTTTGTTGGTTTTTGGGTTTTTTTCTTTGTTTGTTTTTGGTTTTGGGGCCACTCCCAGTGACGCTCAGGGGTTCCTCCTGGCTCTGCACTCAGAAATCGCTCCTGGTTCGGAGGACCATACCGGGGTTCAAACCCCGGGGTTTCAAACCCAGGTCCGTCCTGGGTCAGCCGTGTAATAAGGCAAAAGCCTTACTGCTGTGCTCTCTGGTCCTGTCTTTCAGTTTTTCTTATTTTTTTATTTTTTATTTTTTTTTTTGGTTTTTGGGTCACACCCGTTTGACACTCAGGGATTACTCCTGGCTATGCGCTCAGAAATCGCCCCTGGCTTGGGGGGACCACATGGGACGCGGGGGATCAAACCGCTGTCCGTCCTATGCTAGCGCTTGCAAGGCAGACACCTTACCTCTATCGCCACCTTCCCGGTCCCCAGTTTTTCTTCTTTATTTTTTTCTTGGGGGGTGTTTGGGGGCTACACCCAGTGGTGTTCAGGGCTTACTCCTGGCAGACTCAAGAAACCATATGGGGTGCCAGGGATTGAACCCCGGACAGTCACATGCAAGGCAAGTGTGCTACCCACTGTCTTATCCATTGCTCTGGTCTTTCAGTCTAACAACCACCTTCTCACTTTTGTTTGTGTGTTTGTTTGTTTTGGGGCCACACCCCATGGAGGGAAATGGATGCCAATCAACAGCTTCAAATCCTGTCTCCACCCCTCGATATCTGTGTGACCTGGAACCAGAAATTGAACCTTTCTGAACCTCGTAAAAGGGAGGGTGGTGGGAGACAATTTAAAAAAAATATGGATGAGGGGCAGGAGAGAGCACAGTGGTAGGGCATTTGCCTTGCACGCAAGCAATCCAGGACAGATGGCGATTCTATCCCTGGCATCCCATATGGTCCCCCAGCCTGCCAGGAGCAATTTCTGAGCGCAGAGCCAGGAGGAACCCAAGCGCCATTGGGTGTGACCCAAAAACCAATAGATACATACCATATATGGATGAGGAGCCCATTCAAGGACCTGAGCGTGCAAGGCAACACCCTCCCACAGTGCTCTCACGCCAGCCCCTCCAGCGGCTATTAATAGCACGGCTGTTTATTAAGCACTTACTGGCTGTTGTTTCTGGCCCACGTAAGTGACCGCTTCATTCTCTTGGAATTCTCTTTGAACTCTATTTTTAGCGGTGCACACCTGCGCTCAGGGTTAACTCCGGGCTCTGTGCTCAAGGATCACTCCAGGTTTGGCTCGGAGAACCGGATGGGGTGCCAGGGATCGAATCCGGGTCAGCCGAGTCCAAGGCGAGCGCCCTCCCTGCGGTGCCATCGCTCTGGCCTGGTCTCGACCTTGGACTCTGGCATGATTATTGTAGATGAGAAACGGAAGCTCAAAAAATGTTGGGGGGCTTAGGTGAATCCCTCAGACCTGAAGGAGAGGAGCTTGGTATGAGAACCTCGCTTGCATGTCAGCATCTGGCTGGCCACCCCACTGTACCTTTTACTTTTATTTTAAATTTGAATTTTGGGCCACACCCAGAGGCACTCAGGGGTTACTCCTGGCTCTGTGCTCAGAAATCACGCCTGGCAGGCTCGGGGGACCATCCGCCGGGAATTGACCCACTGGCTGCGTGCAAGGCAAAAAGCCCTACTGCTGTGTTATCTCTCCAGCCCCCCCCCCACTGTACATTTTATAATTTTTGTTTCTTCTTTCTTTTTCATTTTGGTTCATTCCAGTGGTGGTCAGGGTTTACTCCTGACTCTCTGCTCAGGAGCATCCTGGCAGGGCTTGGAGGACTCTCTGTGGTATCTGGAATCTAACCTAATTTTATTTCTTTTTATTTTCTTTCTTCTCTTTCCCTTTCTTGCATTCATTCATATATACATATATTTATGAAATATATATATAGATATATAGATATAGATATATATATTGGTCTTAGGGTCACACCCAGTAGCACTCAGGGGCTACTCCTGGCTCTACACTCAGAAATCGCTCCTGGCAGGCTTGGGGGACCATATGGGATGCCGGGATTCAAACTACCATCCTTCTGCATACAAGGTAAATGCCCTGGGCCCGGAGAGATAGCACAGCCGCGTTTGCCTTGCAAGCAGCCAATCCAGGACCAAAGGTGGTTGGTTCGAATCCCAGTGTCCCATAGGGTCCCCCGTGCCTGCCAGGAGCTATTTCTGAGCAGACAGCCAGAAGTGACCCCTGAGCACTGCCGGGTGTGGCCCAAAAACAAAACAAACAAACAAACAAAAAAAGGTAAATGCCCTACCTCCATACTATCTCTCTGGCCCCTTTCTTGCATTCTTATCGCATGGAACTTGCTTAGAAGGATGGGACAGTTGGGGCCGGAGTGATAGCACAGTGGTAAGGCATTTGCCTTGCACATGGCCAACACAGGACAGACCCCGGTTCGATTCCTGGCATCCCATATGGTCCCCGAGCCTGCCAGGAGCAACTTTCAAGCACAGAGACAGGAGTAACCCTAAGCACCTTTGGGTGTGATCCTCCCCCCCCCCAATAAAAGGAAAAATGTGACAGAAAGAGGAAAACTGTTCAAGAGAAAACACAAGTTTCTTCAGAGTGGGAGTAAACAGTGAGACAGAGACAAGCAAGATAAGCCTCTGCAGGGTGCAGGGTACGAAGGGGCCTCTCCTCACTTGAGCGCGGCTGAGGAGCTGAGCTGGGAAAGAAGCCGGTGGCAAACAACCAGCACCCACGGGTTTGGGGGGCCAAGGTGAATCCAGGGCAGGACCCAGGGGGTTCAGGGGACACACAGACTCAAACACACCGACCCGAATCACTCCCCAACCCAGCACCGTTTTCAAATAATTTATTAGGAATTTAAAACTGAAAATAAAACCTGGAAAAGAAGTTACAGATGTCGAGAGGAGACACCGGAGAGTGGTAGTTTGCTGGCTTCCAAACACCGTGTAACATCTTTTTTTTTCTTTTTTTTCTTTTTCTTTTTTTTTTCTTTTTTTTTTTTACAAAATTCCCCAAACAAATCAGAAAACGGAATTCTAGGACCCTGAGCCCATGGGTGGGCCCAGTGAGGGTAGGAGGGGGGGCTCGAGGGAAGGAGAGAAAAGGGAAGCTCAGTCTCTGGGACTCAGCTCAAACGTGTAGAAAAAGAAAAATGAAGAAAAAATAAAAAACAATAAAATGCAGCTTTTCTTTTATTAGGAAACTTTTGAAAGAAAAAAAAAAAGAATAATAAAAGAGAAAACAAAACACCAAAACAGAACAAAACCAAAACCAAAAACTGAACAAAAGAAAGTTCCAGAAGAGCCGCACATCTCAGTAACAAAGATTATTGCTTTGTGATCTCAGGGCTACGCGGTTAAGCACCTCACACTGACGAGTTAAAACTCTCCCAAGGGGCTTGAGGAGACGGGCCTGAGCCCCTTTTCCTTTCCAGGGGCTCTGGGGGGCTGCCTTGGGCCAATCTTGCTGAGAAACTTCAGTGAGAGAATATGGGGGTTCCCTGAGAAGCCCTTTTGCTTTCCCCTGGGGTCCACCCCTTTCCAAAGCGCCCCCCAAAGTCCCCACTCCCGGGGAGGGGTGGAGTGCTCAGGCCCGACCCCAGTGAGCGGGGACGGCCTTCAGACAGTCTGTTCCTTTCCAGCACTGGTCAGGGGGAGAGGATGCTTTTGGGGTTCTGGGGGGTGAATAGGCCCAAGGCCTTGACCCCTAGGGCCTGAGAATGGGGCCTGCTCCGGCCGTGGTCGAGGCCTGCAAGCTTACAGTAACGGTGTCTGAAGGGGGTGGGGGACGGGAGCTTGAGGGTTTGGGGGGGACCTTTGCCGGGGAGGGGCCAGGCAATGCCTCATCCCCGAGAGGTCTTCAAGAGGCTGGGGGCTTCACCTCACAGTATTTACATATGATACAGGACGGGACAGTTGCAGGCCTTCTTGGTCCGGCCTACGAGCCCTGTCCTCCTCTCCAGGTCCAGAGGTAGGGGGCCAGGCCCAGCCCACCCCCCAAGTTCTGTTCTCAGCTGGGGGGGGCCCTGGGTGGCCCCTTCCGCTCCTGAGGCCTGGGGCTTCACATTCACAAACCTAGAAATAGTTCAAAACGAAACAACGAAAAACCACAGTTTCTTTAAAAAAAATAATATAAGGAAAGAGAGAAAGGAGGGGTAGAAGCAGAATCCAAATGGGGCTTGGGGTCTCGGCCTGTAGCAGCCCCCTCTGTCCTCCCTCTAGCTAGGCACGGAGACAAAAGCTTTTGGGGACACGCTGGAGGGGGACGCGACAGGGAGGGGGACTGGCTACTCCAAAATAAATAAAAGTGGGCAGGATGGCGGGGAGCCAGGCGGGCCTGGGGAGGCGACGAGAGGAAGGTTAGTTGGGGGCCAGGGGGTGTCCGGGCGGGCGGCAGGGCCCGGGAAGTGGGGGGAGGCAGTAGTGTCGGCAGCGGCTGCGGCTGAGGTGACCCGCCCCTCCTGGCTCCCGGTGGTCCTCGGTTAGCTGCGGGCCGGAGCTGGAACACAGGGTGAGGTACGGCTGTCTCTGGCTCTCTGGCTCCTCAAGTCTCTGGGGTCCCCGGAGCGACAGGCATGATCCCTGCCCTCTCTCTCCCCCTCCCTTCTGCATGTTTCCCCTTTTCTTCCTTTTGGCCTTTCTTTTATCTTCTTTTGGCTACACTCAGCAGCACTCAGAGGTTACTCCTGGCTCAGCACTCAGAAATTAATTCCTGGCAGGAGGCTCAGGGGATACCATGCAGCATGCCGGGGTTCGAACTTGGGGTCGACCAGGTGCCATCCCTGCTGTGCTATTTGGTGCCAGCCCCCCTTTATTCAGCAGTTTTTTTTGTTTTTGTTTTTTGTTTTTTTAAAATAAATGTCCAGTGACCAGAGACAGCACACAGAGGACCCAGGATCGAAGGTAGTTTGAATCCCGCATCCTAACATGGTCCCCAGTCCCCCACCCCTTGCCTGCCAGGAGTGATTTCTGACGCAAGAGCCAGGAGGAACCCCTGAGTGCTGCTGGGCATGACCCAAAAAACCAAAAAACTATATATAATAATAATATAATAATAATAATAATAATAATAATAATAATTATAATAAAGACTCTATATCCTGGGCACAGTATATGTCATCTGGAATAAAAACTGTGGGGGCCAGAGTGATGGCACAGCTGTAGGGTGTTTGCCTTGCATGCAGCTGACCCAGGATGATGGACCTTGGGTTTTGATTCCCCCGGCGTCCCATATGGTCCCCCAAAGCAGGAGCGATTTCTGAGCACGAGAGCAGGAGTAACCCCTGAGTATCACAGGTGTGGCCCAAAAAACCAAAAAAAAAAAAAAACACACTGTGGTTTTGTGCTCTGGAAGTCTGAAGCCAGGGGTTTTGTCCTCGGCAGCAGCAGGACACGGGTGACAGGTGTGGTGTGGCCCAGCAGAGGTGCATGGTCCCCTGCCAGCAGGAAACGTCTGCAGTCTTCCGGCCTCTGGGGACCCGAGGTACACAGAGGCAGGGCACGGATGTGTTCAGACGGGGTGGCCAAAACCAGCCTCCCGGTGTCCCCCATCCCCAGTCCGTCGTCCCCACCTTCTCAACCTCCTGCCACAGTGTCCGCCTTCAGTGGTACCCGTTGGTGAAAGCTGTAAGCGATCAAGGACCCTGAGAAGGAAATCACATGATTGACTCTGGGATTTACTGAGAGGGTGCACAGGCAGATCCAGGGGCGCAGAGCAACCCGTCTCTAGATGGACCCACGCTGGTCCCCCCCTCTTTCAAGCTGCCCTCCAGAGGAGGGCCTGGAGATTGGCGGAGAGCCTGGTGAAACTCAGGGACCCCAGAGCCTGCCTCCACACAGGGTCAAGAGGAGTCGGTGGGTGCAGTGCAGGCAGGACCCTTGGCCACTCGGGCTCTCATCATGAACAACTACCCCACCCCACGGCGGAGGGGTTGCACTCTCCCGAGGTCCGACCTCCCCATCACCACCACCACTTACCCCAAGGCTGTGGCCGAAGCCAGTGCTGGGGGGCGGGGCTGGCAGCACTGATGTAACTGCTAGACCCCCGAGTCCTGGTTGGCGGCCCCATAGAGCTCAGCCATGGGGCCGGGGCTGGTGGTACCCAGGAACCCCCCCGTGCGGCTGGGAGTGGAACCTGGAGGGGGGGCCATCGTCCAGGGGTGAGAACCTGGCAACCCAGAAAGAAGATGTGAGGGTCCCGGTGCCCACACCAACCCCAGCCCGGCACAACCCCGTCCCCCCCGTCCCCTTTAGCGCCCCTCAGCCCTGACCTCCCTTGAGTTGCTGGACGAGGTTTCGCCTGTGGCCCCATCCTTTGTTTTATTTATTTATTTATTTATTTATGGCCATTATTTGTTTATTTATTTTAGTTTTTAAAACACCACCCAGCAGCGCTCAGGGGTTCACCCTGGCTCTGCACTCAGAAATTGCTACTGACTCAGGGGACCATATGGGGATGCCAGGAATCGACCTAGGGTTCATCCTGTGTTGGCCCTGCGCAAGACAAACACCCTACTGCTGTGCTATTGCTCAGGCCCCACACCCTACTGTTTTTTTTAAATCATCAACACCTTCCCAGCTCTGGTCCTCCGGCTTCTTCCTCTCCTGCTGCATCCCCAAACCAAGCACCATCATCCATGCATTTGCTGTTTCCACTTTCTTCTCTCCTTAGCCAAGATGCTCGTCTCCCTAAAGCTTGCCGAAGGGACTCTGGTGCCTGGTCCTGCACCCCCCACAGGCCCCAAGGTTTCAGGACTGGGTTTGTGTGTGTGTGTGTGTGTGTGTGTGGTGTGGTTTTTGGGTCACACCTGGCAGTGCTCAGGGGTTATTCCTGGCTCCAGGCTCAGAAAATTGCTCTTGGCAGGGACAGGGGACCATATGGGACACCGGGATTTGAACCGATGACCTCCTGCATGAAAGGCGAACGCCTTACCTCCATGCTATCTCCTCCGGCCCCCAGGACTGGTTTTACATTTTTAGAGAACTGGGTTTGTGCCGGCAGACTGTGCTCTGTGGCCCAGTGGCCATGTCAGCCTGGGCTGGCACTGGCAAGAGCGGGTTCAGGGTCTGGCATGGGGCAGGTGTTAGGTTAAAATTCTTGAAAAGGGGGGGCCAGAGAGCACAGTGGTAGAGTGTTTACCTTGCATGTGGCCAACTTGGAAAGGACCCAGGTTTGATCCCCAGTTTCCTATATGTTTCCCCAGCCTGCCAGGGACGATTTCTAAGTGCAGAGCCATTAGGAATCCCTGAGCATCACCGGGTATAGCCCCCAAACAAACGAACAAACAACAAAGAAGAGGAGCCCACGGAAGAAGTGAGTGGAAGGCCTTACACAAAGCAGACATGGGTCCCTCCAAGCCCACTAAGAGTGATCCAGTCGAGAGCCCAGAGTAAGACCTCAAATCCAAATCAATCCTAAATGAAGTTCCTGGCTGCCTTCCCCTTCCTCCAGGCTTCTCTGCCCACGCACCCATGACCCCAAGGGTCTCACCTGTCCCCCGAACCACAGCTGCTGCCTCGCCGCTAGGCCGCCGCCATGGGTCCATAAGCAGTGAGAGGAATGGCTGCAAGGGAAGGTTGGTGCCTCAGAGCTGAGGCGGGGGCCTGGGCCAGGCCAGGCCTCCCCCACCAGCAACCCCACATCTGCCAAAAAGACCCTGGATTCTTCAGGCCCTGAGACGGGATGGAGAAAGGGGCGGATGGAGGATGGCATCCATCCTGGCGATGGACCTGCCTCAGTTTCTCCCCTCGATACAGGGGAGGTCACCCTAACCCCAAAACCCATAAGCAGAGGCTAAGATACAAACAGACCACAACCAAACAGCCCATGGAGCCCAGAGGCATGGGGGGTTCTCTTCCCCAGGCCCCCCCTAAATTTCTTTCTTTCTTTTTTTTTTTTAAATTTTTTAAATTTTTTTTCCCCCTAAATTTCTATGGCAGCAGGGACTAGGGCATGTGTGCAAGGCTGGCCTATCTCAGGGTGTCCTGGACAGGGCTCACCTTTGGGCCCCTGGCAAGTCAGCCCCCTCCCCTCTCTTTACTTCTTCTAAGAGCAGGCCACCCAAAACATGGGCCCCCAAGGACCAGCCCCTCTGAGCACCACCCACTCTTGTCTGCAAGGCCTCTGAGCTTCATGGCACCTGCCCCTGGCCTTGAACACAGCAAAAGGTCCACAACAGACACACACCCCAAAAAAATCTGAGATGCTAAGTGACCTCCATGGAAGAAGGCCTCAGGGTGGTGAGTGCCCCCGATTGTTGGGGCTCAGCCCCTGCAAGCCCCTGACTGCCCAGCCTACACTACAGCTAGGGCCGCCTTCAGAGTTGACACTGGCTCTAGGGAACGAGTGTGCCAGGGCCCAAGCATTGCCCTGCAGGGTGCTTGATCAGAAACGAGCGCCCCAAAGAGGACCCCTGAAAATCCCTCCTAAGACAGAGGCAGTGAAGTCCAGAGAGAGAGGGCCCGAGAGGTACTACCGCCAAGATGCATTTTGCCTGGGCACAGCTGTGGGGCGTTTGCCTTGCATGCAGCTGACCCAGGAAGGACCCAGGTTCGATCCCAGCATTCAATGTGACTCCTGGAGTCTGCCAGGGGCGATTTTTTGTTTGTTTTGTTTTTTTGTGGGCCACACCTGTTTGATGCTCAGGGGCTACAGGGGGCTACTCCTGGCTAAGCGCTCAGAAATCACCCCTGGCTTGGAGGGACCATATGGGACGCCGGGGGGATCGAACTGCGGTCGCGATCTTTCCTTGACTAGCTCTGCAAGGTAGACACCTTACCTCTAGCACCCACCTTTCCGGCCCCCCAGGGGCGATTTCTTTTTTTGTTGTTGTGGTTTGTTTTTGTTTTTTTTGTTTTTGGGGCCACACCTGGCGGTGCTCAGGGTACTCCTGGCTGTCTGCTCAGAAATAGCTCCTGGCAGGCACAGGGGGACCATATGGGACACCGGGATTCGAACCAACCACCTTTGGTCCCTGGATCGGCTGCTTGCAAGGCAAATGCCGCTGTGCTATCTCTCCGGGCCCCCAGGGGGTGATTTCTGAGCGCAGAAATAACCTCTGAACACTGCTGTTTGAGTCCCAGCATCCAGTGATGGTCCCCCAGCCTGCCAGGGGCGTTTTCTGAGTATAGATCCAGGAGTGGACCTCTGAGCCTCTGCTGGGTTTGGCCCAGAAACCAATCAATCAATGATCAGTCAAACAATAAAGTTTAAAAAAAAAAAAACAACCAAGAGGCATTTGCCTTGCATGTGGTCAACCCAGGTTGGACCCTCAGTATCCCAGATAGTCCCTTGAGCCTGTCAGGAGTGATCCCTGAGCAGGGGAGTCAGAAGCAATCCCTGAGGGTGTCTGGAGCGATAGCACAATAGGGAGGCGATGCTTGCCTGCTTGAGGACTGACCCAGGTTTGAACCCCAATGTCTCATGGGATCCCCTGAACCCGCCAGGAGATGATTTGAGTGCAGAAGCAGGAGTAACCCCTGAGAATTGCCAGGTATGGCCCCCAAACAGACAAAAATAATAATAATAATAATAATGAGGAGCAACCCTTGAGCACTGCCAGAACAATAAAAAATATGTTTAAGGAGGTTGGAGCGATGGCACAAGCAGTAAAGTATCTGCCTTGTGCACACTAGCCTAGGACAGACTGTGGTTCGATCCCCGGAGTCCAATATGGTCCCCCAAACCAGGAGTTACCCCTGAGCGTCACAGGGTGTGGCCCAAAAATACCAAAAAAATAAGTTTAAAAGCCTAAAATTCAAGTGGAGGGACAGACCCCCCACCAAGTTCACAGCTGACTCTGACACAGGTGCCACATCCTCGGAGAAGACCCATCTCCCCTTCCTCAGGGAACCCCTTATCATTCCCTAGAACCCGTCCAGCCTTAGCCTTGTGGGGCTGCTCCCGGACCCCACGTCCCAGAGCTGGTTCACATCCCAGACTAGGCCAAGAGGTTCTGGTTTGAAGGCGATGTCAGTGTTGGCTGAGCCAGTGGTCAGGGAGCGAACTCCAGCCTCTCGCATCCCAAGCTGGTGCCCCAGGCCTTGAGATCCCCCAAGCCAGCACGGAATCTGGGAGGAGAAAACAACCTCTGCCCCCTTCAACACCCACCTACTCGGGGGGAAAGCCCTTTCACTCACCTCCAGGACCCTCGCCTCCCTTTCCTCCGTCAACCCGCCCTGTCTCTGTCACTCTACCCTGTTTGGGGGGGACCCTCAGCGCCCCCCTGGAAGGAAGAGCTCGTCTAAAGCAGCACCAAGCTCGTGTCCTCCACACACGGCCAGGTCAGGGGAGGTCTGGGATGAGGTGGGAGAGAAGCAGGTTGAATGGGGAGATCCAGGGAGACCTCCGCCTGCATGAGCAGACACCCCTCCCAGGGGTTCATCAACACCCCCATTTTCTGGCTGAGCCCACTGCGCCCCAGCCAGGGCCCAGGAGGTGCCGGGGAGGGGGGCAGCAAGGGGGATACACGTCTGACAAACCCAGGCTTTATTGCCAGTAAGTGGAAATCCTTGAAAAATGGGGCTGGAGAGATAGCACAGCGGTAGGGCACATGCCTTGCACAAGGCCAACCCAGGACGGATGTGGGTTCGATCCCCAGCATCCCAAATGGTCCCCCGAGCCAGGAACATTTTTCTGAGCCAGGAGTAACTCCTGAGTGCAGCTGGGTGGTGACCAAAAAGAAACATAATAATAATAATAATAATAATAATAATAATAAATAATAATAAATTCTTGGACAAAGAGGGGTTTTGTTTTGTTTTGCTGTTTTGGGGGGGCCACACCCGGCGGCGCTCAGGGCTTATTCTGGGGTGTGATGCTGGGGACTGATAGAACCCAGGCTGGCCGTGGGAAGAGGAGGTCTCAACAGCAGTGGGTCTGGTCTGCCATCTTATGCTGGCACGGGCAAGGGGACCTACACCCGCTCCCCTCGGTCCCCACAGTGGCCCCCTCTGCTCTGCGTGGGAGAACTCAGCCTGCACATGGCGCCAGGGCCCCGGAGGCAACTGGGTCAAGTCCCAGCCTCAGGATTTGAGTTAATAGCCTCACTGCCACTGCCTAAAGGACCGTAAGGACCCAGGCGTGGGCTGGCTGGCACCACGAGGGCCTGGGGCCGCTGCCTCGCTGTGGCTGAGGGCTGGTGGGCAGGAGGAGGGGTCCCACTAGCTTCCCCTGGGCCCCCTCTCTCTCTCTCCCCAGGAGGCCTACACGGAGCACGAGACCCGAGCGACTGACCTGTGAGCTCGGGGAGGACAGGGGCGCTCGGGAGAGGGGTCCGCTCTACACGGAAGTCTAAAATGAAACGTAACACAGCTTAGGACCATGCGGGGGCACGCTGGAGGGACGGGCCATGCAAGGGACTCAAGAACTGGGGGCGGGGAGAAGAGTTTCCAGCAGGCAAAAGGGAGGATGGGGAAGGAGAGGAAGAGGAAGAGAAAATGGGCTTAACTTATCCCCCCTGCCCCCAGTCCCCCAGTAGATATTCAAGGCTTTGAGGCTGAGCCAAACCATGTCTCAGAATCTTCGGCCTCTGTCTCTCTCTGGGACCGAGGCGGGGAGGTGTCAGGGTGCAAAGCAATGACCAGACCAAGGTTAGGGTCTAAAATCCACCGCTCTGAAGTGGAGTCCTGACATGTTTTTTTTTTTTTTTTTGGTTTTTGGGCCACACCCAGTAACGCTCAGGGGTTACTCCTGGCTATGCACTCAGAAGTTGCTCCTGGCTTGGGGGACCATATGGGACACCGGGGGATCGAACCGCGGTCCGTCCAAGGCTAGCGCAGGCAAGGCAGGCACCTTACCTTTAGCGCCACCGCCCGGCCCGAGTCCTGACATGTTTAACCCCGGCTTTCCTCAACAAATGGAGCTAACACTGCGAGGATCAGACAATATCACGTACAGAATCGGCTCGAGGCTAGTCCTGCCCAAGAGGCAATGCTGACGATGCTCAGGACAAGAGGGGAGGAAACAAAAACTAGGAAAAATAAGATCTTTGATTCGTCAAGGAAATTGACGCTGAACAGTCTCCATGAGAAAGTTCCAAGAGGCCGGAGTGATGGCACAGCGGTCAGGCGTTTGCCTTGCATGCTGTTGACCTAGGACGGCCCAGGTTCAAGACTGCCCAGGTTGGAGTCCCCTGAGACTGCCAGAAGAGATTTCTGAGTGCAGAGCCAGGTGTAACCCCTGACTGCCAGGTGTGGTCCCAAACCCAAAAATTAATTAATAAATAATTAAAAAAACAGAGGCAGAGTTATAGCATAGTGGTGGGGCCTTTGCCTTGCACGCAGCTAACCTGAGACAAATCCAGGTTCGATTCCTGGTTTCCCATATGGTCCTCCAAGCCTGCCAGGAGTGATTTCTGAGGACAGAGCCAGGAGGAACCCCTGAGCACCACTGGGTGTGGCCCCAAAACAAAACAAAACAAAAAATAAAGGAGAAAGTTCTGAACAGTTCTGGGCTTTTTGCCATTCAGGCCCCGTGTTAATTTTTTACTTCAAATTACAAAGAAAGGTGGCAAAAGCTGTGTAACCCGGGTTTGCTCTCAGTGCCTGGTTCAACCCGGCCCGTAGTCTCGGGATGCCCACCAAAACCCAGTATGGGTCGCTGGAAGGCCACCCCGAAAGCCTGATGCCCTCTTTGGTGAAAGTGGCAACTCTAGAGGGGAGTGGGGAGAAAGGAAGCGATGGGGAGACAGGCAGAAAGACGGACAGACGGGCCTAGGAGCAGGGGGAACATGCAGGGTCACGAGGGAGCCACCAGACGTGGGGTCCGGGGCCCGGGGCCCGGGGTGGGGAGAGGCTGGATCTGGAGGGCGCTTTTTCTCAGACAGGCCCTTCCTTCCGAGCCTCCAGCAGCAGGGTCCCCCGAGCCATGCACCCAGACCCCACCCCAGGAAGCAGACCGTGAAGGGGCCACTCACCGGGAAACTGGTAGGTGTAGCCGGGAGCGAGGCCTGTATAACTCCGGCTGGCGTAGGTTGTGGCTTGAAAACCGGGGTAACCTGAGGCGAGAGGGGGTGAGGGTCAGCGGTCACATCTCCAACTCACCTCTGCTCAGTGGAAGGATCTAGATCACTAAGAACAGTCACCTCAATATTCTCAGAGACCAGGTCCTGCACCAAGTCAGCCCGCATGCTTGTTTGTCTGTTTGTTTTGTTTTTGGGGCCACACCCAGTGGTTCTCAGGGGCTACTGCTGGCTCTGTGCTCAGAAATCGCTCCTGGGCAGGCTATGGGACCATGTGGTATGCTGGGGGTCAAACCCGGGTCCGTCCCAGTCGCAGTGTGCAAGGCAAATACCCTATTGCTGTGGCTATCATTCCGGCCCATCTGTTTGATTTTGGGATTTCTATCCAGTGGTGCTCAGGACTCACACTTGGCTTTGTCCTATGCTACTTGCTCTAGCCCACAGAGGAAGTTTCCACGTCAGTCTTTTGGTATATTATTTTTTTTTTGTTTTTTGGGCCACCCCCATTTGATGCTCAGGGGTTACTCCTGGCTAAGCGCTCAGAAATTGCCCCTGGCTTGGGGGGACCCTATGGGTTAGGGTTAGGGACCCTATGGGACGCCGGGGGATTGAACCTTGGTCCTTCCTTGACTAGCGCTTGCAAGGCAGACACCTTACCTCTAGCGCCACCTCACCGGCCCCGAGTCAGTCTTTTGGGACTGGAGCCGTAAATTTGGTGCTCGGCACTCCAGGTGGGCCAATCCCGGTGATGAAACTCAGCACTTACTGGGTCCCAACCTCTGTGCTGCCATTATCACCCCAGGTCTTATTTTGACTCTCAATTTTCAATAATTTTTGAGGACAACACTCAGCAGTACTTAGGGGTTTCTCTTGGTTCTGCACTCAGAAATCGCTCCTGGCAGGCTCGGGGGTGGGGGGACCATGTGATATGGAATGCCGGGAATCAAACAGAGTCTGTCTGGGGTTGGCTGATGCAAGGCAAACGCTCTACTGCTGTACCATCGTTCTGGCCCACAAAGTGCATTTTTCCTAATCTTCAGCGTACCATGTTCCAGCACCAGTGTCTTCTCCCCTCCAGTACAGTGCTCAGGATTACTTCTGGCTCTGCACTCAGGGATCAGTCCTGGCAGGGCTCAGGGGACCATATGGGATTGCCAGGGATTGAACTGAGCCTGCTACGTCAATGCACAGGTCTTACCCCTGCACGATTGCTCCAGCCCCTCTCCTAGACCCCTTCGCTTCCCATCTATCTCCTCTCCTCACCACCCCAGAACTCTTTCCATCTCTATCTTCTTCTCCCTATACTCTGGGGCCAAGCGTGATCCAGGCATTCCGCCCTTGATCTTTACTTTTCATCTAATTTCATTGCTTTTGGAGGCCAATCCTAGAGGTGCTCAGAAGCAACTCCCGGAGGTAGGTACTCTGTGATGCCAGGGATGGAACTCAAGGCTCCTGGATGCAAAAGGGAAAGTGTCCCAGTCCTGTGAATCATCTCCCTGGGCCCATGTTTAGGGAGTGCCAGGAATAACACCAGGATTATTATTATGATTGAGATAGTATTACTATTAACTAATGAGAATGCATAATTGCTAGTAATTCATTTTTCTTCTTTCATTTTGTTTTTTCTTTGGGGGAGGTCACACCGGTGGTGCTCAGGGGTCACTCCTGGCTCTGCACTCAGAAGTTGCTCCTGGCAGGTTCAGGGACCACTTGGGATGCCGGGATTCGAGCCACTGTCTGTCCTAAATAGGCTGCATGCGAGGCAAATGCCCTACTGCTGTGCTATCTCTCTGGCCCCTAGTATTATTATGATTATTTCTGCAAGACAGAACCTGTATCACTGAGCCTCATCTCTGGCCCTTTCATTTTTCACGTTCATTTAATCATTTATCGCTTCTTGGGTGACACCCGGTGGTGCTCAGGAGACCATGTGGGGTTGGGATCAAACCTAGTTTGTACCAAGCCTAGTGAACTACCTCTCTGGCTCCTGCCTCTGTGTGTGTGTGTGTGTGTGTGTGTGTGTGTGTGTGTGTGTGTGTGTGTGTGTGTGTGTGTTTTGGGTCACACCGAGCAGTGCTCAGGGGTTATTCCTGGCTCCAGGCTCAGAAATCGCTCCTGGCAGGCATGGGGGACCATATGGGATGCCGGGATTCGAACCGATGACCTCCTGCATGAAAGGCAAACGCCTTACCTCCATGCTATCTCTCCGGCCCTGTGTTTGTTTTTTAAAATGAATCAGCTAAAAATAAAAAATGTTTTCAATGTTCCAGACAAAGTGAGATAGGACAACTAACTGCAATGTCTAATTCTCACCTTGATCATGTCTAGGAGGCAAAAATATGCTACACAGAAGATTATTGAAATGGAACTGGGGATATGACTCAGCAGTAGAGCACCAGATTTACATGTGAGTGCCTGGATTCAGTCCGTGGCAACACACAGACACACACACACACATACACAAACACACACAATTACATGTAAATTAGATGAAAATGTTATACTGGGGACAGAGTGTTAGTATAACAGTATTGCATTTGCCTTGCACATGTCCAACCCAGAATGCTGGATTCCATCCTCAGCATCCTATATGGCCCCCGAGCCTGCCAGGAGCAATTTCTGAGTGCAGAGCCAGGAGGAACCCCTGAGCACCACCGGGTGTGTGGCCCAAAAAGACAAAGAAAGGGGGAGGGGGCGGAGAGATAGCATGAAGGTAAGGCGTTTGCCTTTCATGCAGGAGGTCATCGGTGAATCCCGGCGTCCCATATGGTCCCCCGTGCCTGCCAGGAGCAATTTCTGAGCCTGGAGCCAGGAATAACCCCTGAGCACTGCCGGGTGTGGCCCAAAAAACCAAAAAAAAAAAAAAAAAAAAAGAAAGAAAAGAAAAAAGAAGAGGGGGTGGGACAACAGAGTAATAGCACAGCTTTTGCCTTGCTCGTGGCTGACCCAGGGTGGATGGTGGTTCAAATCCCAGCATCCCCACATGGTCCCCAGAGCCTGCCAGGAGCAATTTCTGAATGCAGAGCCAGGAAGAACCCCTAAGTGCTGCTGGATGTGACCCAGAAAAACAGAAACAAAAAATAAAGAAAGAAAGACACATCCCACTGTCCAACTTTAGCCCTGGTGATGAACTTTTACAGTCGCTCAAAAACTGAGTCCTAGACAGGCAGGCAGGCAGGGAGACGGTGTGACGGACACACAAAGGACACGGGCTGGACTCAGTGGTGGGGAGGACAGTGCTCCTGTCCACCACCAGAGGGCAGCACCCCCGAAGCCTTGGGCTACCCTCACCTTGGCAAGGGAGGACGGTAGTAGCCAGCCTAGCCAGACCTTCACCCCAGGTCCCCCACCCAGGACTCAAGCAAGCAGACAGGGCACGGCAGCCAGGAGAGGGGTCTCAAACCCGTGAGGGCCAGGCACGTACATACCCAGCATGCCGATGCCTAGCATGAAGGCGTCCATTCCGTAAGGCATGACGCGTGACCTTCCCCGGGCTGAGCCGGTCGGCGACATTACCTCCTTTGGCTGAGCTTTTTTACATTCCACCTGCAAGGGGGAAGGGGGTCAGAGGTCAGTCCTTCGGAGGACAGTGCTACTGGACACCCCTCTATGCCATCCCGTGCCAGCTTGGGGTTCCCTCCCATACAGCACCCAAAACGTGAAAATATGCAATTGCCATGCATGAGTTGTTCATTGAATGCTTGGTCCAACCCTGTCTGTCCCGCAGGTAAAAGATGGGAAAACTAGAGTGGGGTGGCGGGGCGACACCGATATACCCCATTTGCCTCAGGACTAGGGGTGTCACTCGTTCTGACACGATGTGGCCGGTTTGGGTTTTGTTCTGTCTTGTTTTGGGGGGTCACACTTGGTGATGCTCAGGCGTTACTTCTGGCTTGGTGCCCTCCTGCCCACCCCACCCCGACCATGGGTCCCTCTGCCGTCTCCGTGGCCCCCCCCCCAGCTCACCATTTTGTTGTTGATTTCATGGAAGTGGATCTCACACACCTTCTCCACGATGTCCTCGCTCTCGAACGTGACAAACCCGAACCCTGGATGGAGGGCGGCCAGAGGGCAACAGCACAGTCAGGACCCGGTCAGAACCGAGTCCAGCTCTGCGTGCCACCCATGTGAAAGCACTGCCCACTTCAGGCATGTCTGGGAGCTCAGGAGAGGCTCGATCCCCAGGTCACATCCCACCCGGTCCCCAAAGCCCACCAGGAGCGATCCCTGAGTGCAGAGCCAGGAGTAAGCCCTGAGCGGAGCCAGGGATGTCCCCAAAACAAGAAATAAAACAAACCAATAAAAATAAAAGGGTGAAGCAAACCCCTCCCTTGCCTTTCCTCTTCCTAGGGTGCTTTTCAAAGAAAAAGGACAGACACGTATGCAGTCTAACTCCAAGGTGTACACACCCAAACAGACACACGGGTACACAACAGGCAGGGCACAGATGTGCTACATACACATCCTCCCTAAATATTTGTATACTCATATATTACCCCACAAAGGCCTCTGCTCACACAGTGACCTAGACGCCTTCACACGCACACACACATACTCCATTCCCCAGAGCCCTAAAGCACCGGGGGTGCTCCCTTCCCTGGATTGGACACTCCCACCCTCTCCTGGGGTGCTCCCTCCCCTAGCCTAGGGTGCTCCCAGAGCTGGAAGGGGATCTCACAAGGCACCACAGGCCCAGATGCCACAGGGTTTACAGTCAAAAGGCGGGAGTGTTCCCGGACTGCCCGGACCTATGCAGTGCCCCCGCCACAGGGCACCCGGCTCAGGCCCTGGTTTAGTGGGGTGCAGTAACCCCTCAGACACCTAGTGCTGGGCAGGCCGGGCCATGGCAGGGGTGGCGGGCTCAGCCAGGCTTCTCTGAACTGCGAGTCGGCAAGTTTCTAGCACAGGAAACGGAGGGACAAAAGCCTTCTGTAAGGCCAGGCCCGGGAGGGGATGCAGAACCCCAGGCTGGGATGTCAGGAGGCGAGATGAAAGGGCAGCTGTGACCTGCAGGCCTCCTGGCTGACCGTAGCCCCCCACAGCCCAGGATGGAGGGGAGGAGCGCGGTGGGGGGAGGGGGCGCCCGCTCACCTCGGTGCCGGTTGGTGGTCTTGTCAAACATCAGCATGGCGTCGTCCACCTGAAACAGAGGCTGCCGTGGGAGACCCACCGGGGCCAAGCGCTCCAGCCCAGTCCAGGAACCGGGGCCCAGCACCCCATCTCCTTGGGCCGTGCAGGGGAACCGCTGTCCAGCACCAGCCCCGAATCCTCAAATGGGCCCACCTTGCAAAGACCGAGTGCCCATCACCCACTAAAAGTCCTGGGTAAGGGCCAGAATGATAGCACAGCAGTAGGACGTTTGCCTTGCACACGGCCAACCCAGGATGGACCCAGGTTCGATCCCCGGCATCCCATAGGGTCCCCAGGCCTGTCAGGAGCGATTTCTGAGTGCAGAGCCAGGAATAACCCCTGAGCATCGAGGGATGTGGCCCAAAACCAAATAAATAAATAAATAAAAGTTCTGGGTAAGGGCCTTGGGCTCAGACACACACCAAAATGGGAGACCAGACCCAACCCGAGAGGGGGTGCAGGGAAGGTGCCAGTGGAGGAAAGATAGAAGCAGCTGGAGTAGGCCGGGGAGGACAGCCCCCCAACCCCTCTCTCCTTCTCTTCTAATTGAGGTTTCCTCTGCATAGAGATAGTAATTAAAGTAAGTCCAGTCCAGGGCCTGCGCTGTTTGACCCCCACTGACTGGGGAGGGGAAAGAAGGGGGCACAGGAAGAGGAAGGTTCTGCCTACCCACCCTGCCAGCTCACTCAGGCCCAGCCTTCTCTTCCTGCTTATCCCCAAGGTGTCCCCCCCACCCCTGGGGGCAGCCAGAGGCCACCGGCTCCCCTCTGTGCCCCTTCCCTAGGCCTCCATCTGCTGCCTGCTTGTCCTCCGGGTTCTGGGGCTCTGGCAGCTGTCTCATGGGGGGGGGTGAGCTGATCTTGGGGCACCTTGGATGGTGGCCCTGGGCAGCCACTGATACCTGCTCCCTTCCACCCCCCCAGGCTGCTGAGTCCCTTCCTCAAATAGTCAGATAATCACTTTTTTTTTTTTTTTTTGGTTTTTGGGCTACACCCAGTGGCACTCAGGGGTTACTCCTGACAGTGCACTCAGAAATCGCTTCTGGCAGGCTCAGGGAACCATCTGGGATGCTGGGGATTGAACCCAGGTCTGTCCAGAGTCGGCCATGTGAAAGGCAAATGCTCTTCTGCTGTGCTATCACTCCTGCCCCAAAGACCCAAATGTCTAAAGAAAACTTCCAGAGTGGGGCCGGAGCAATAGCACAGTGGTAGGTCATTTGCCTTCCACGCAGCCGATTCAGGACGAGCGGTGGTTCAAATCCTGGAATCTCATATGGTCCCCCATGCCTGCCAGGAGCGATGTCTGAGTGTAGAGCCAGGAGTAACCCCTTAGAGCCACTGGGTGTGGCCCAAAAACCAACCAATAAATCAATCAATAAGTAAATAAAATTTAAATAAAAAAGAAAACTTCCAGAGTTGGGGGCACGGGATGGGCTAGCCTGTTGTTCCCCACTCTCCCTCTTCCTTGTAGGCCCCTCACCTGCCAGGTGCAGACAGAAAGAGCCCCAACCAGGGGTGTGAGAGTGCCAAGCTGCACATGGGGTGTCTGATGTACCCCTGGGGACACCGGGGCTCCAGGGAGGCAGGAGGCAGCTGGGTCTCTGGAGACTCTTGGGGGGCAAATCAAACGACATCATTCCTCCTCCCAAGTCCCTCTTCCTAGAGCACAGTGCCAGCCTCATGCCCGGCCTGAGGGACACATTTTCCCAAACTAGTGAACCTGGGTCTCAGCCTCAGCACGACTGACCCCCGTCTATACTTAGGAGACAGAACTGGGGGCCAGAGCAAGAGCAAGTGGGGAGGGTGTCTGCCTTGCATGTAGCAGACCTGGGTTCAATCCCTGGCATCCCATAGGGTCCCCTGAGCCTGCCAGAGTCATTTCTGAGCACAGAGATCAAGAGTAAGTAACCTCTGAGCATCACCGTGGAGGGGGTGGAGAGAGACATAGACACAGAGAGAATGAGAGTGAAAGAAAAAGAAAGAGGCAAGGAGGACAGAACCAGAAAGGAGGCCCGAGAGCCAAACGCCACCTCAGGGCAGGACAGACCGCTCTGGAATTCCAACCCTGCTGACCGGATCACCAGGCCAGAGACTTTTCTCTCAGACTTGGGTCTGGCTGTAAAACTGGCGTCTACTTACTTCACAGAACCAGCATCTGGATACCGTGAGGCCAAGAGGCGGCGACTCCAACTGTCAGTGCCCAGAACCTCACGCACGTGCGCACTCAGACACAACACACACACAGTATTTGCTACTTGTTTTCCCCATGAAGTGCTGTTCCAGTCACAGGGGACGCAGTGGCCACTCTGGGAGCCCCAGAAGATTCTGTAAAACCAGTGGCCTCGCCCACACCCACTAGGACCAAGCCCATGCATGAAGTGCCTGGCCTGCTCTTTCTGAGGCCTTTCTGAAGGAAAGAATGAATGAATCCCTCCCTCTGCGGCCTTTCTGAAGAACTGAATGAGTCCCTACTTCTGAGGCCTTTTTGAATGAATGAATGAATGAATGAATGAATGAATCCCTCCCTCTGAGGCCTTCCTGAAGGAATGAATGAATCCGTATGCCTGAGGCCTTTCTGGACCAATTCTTTCCTCTCTGAGGCCTTTCTGAATGAATGAATCTGAGGCCTTCCTGAAGGAAGGAAGGAAGGAAGGAATACATTCATAGCTGAGGCCTTCCTGAAGGAAGGACCGCAAATCCCTACCTGACCCGCAAACCAGTCAGCCCAAACCCCAGAGCCCTTCTCTGGGCCTGCACCCCAACCCCGACCTCGAGAGGCCACCGTGCCTGGCACCAGCACACCGTACAATCAGGAAGGAGCGCCCCAGCTCTTCCCACCTGGGCCCCTAGCAGGTCTGGGCCAGGATGGAGGCCCAGGGGCTTGGCGGGGACCCCCCACCCCAGTGTCCCTCCCCCTGGGGCCAGCTGAGGAGAGGGAAGCCTGCGGCCCAGTGTCCTTAATAGGCTTTGGTCTCCATGGGAACCCGGTGCAGGGGGCTGGGGAGGGGAGAGGGAGCAGAGGAGAGGAGGGGACAGGAGGCGGCCGGCCGCTGACCAGTGGGAGCCGCCACCGCCACGTTTGGCCTAAGCCTGAGTGGCAGCCACGTCGGCTGACCATTGTCCCCCTCGGTCCCCCTCGGCCCCTCGGCCCCTCTGGCTCGGGGGTCCCACCCCCGGCCCCTGGCATTCCGGCTGTCCCCTGGCCTGGCAGCCCCATTCTGCCTCCCCCTGGCCTCCCGGCCGGTTTCACATGCCAACGCCGATTTAGGCCCGAACAAAAGACGGGCCCTGCCGGCTTCTCCTGGGGCCCGGTCGCCCTGGCAACGCCGGCCCCGGGGGCAGCGGCCCTCCAATCACAGCTGCTGGATCAGATTAGAGCAGCTCGAGGCTCGGCGCTCAGACACAAAGACACCCCGCCGGAGCCCGAGCGGCCGGCTGCTTCCCAGGGGCGCCCTTCCCCGGGGGCCGGCCCGACCGGCCGCATCCCGCACCCCGGGGCCCCCCCTGGGAGGCCAGGCCTCCGGGCGGCCCCTTCCCCGCCCGCCCAGTCACCCACACACACACACCCCTGCCAGGAGACCCTCCTGGGGGGGCCCTCTCCACCCACAGCCCCTTCCTTGGAAGGCACCTGGGGGCTGCTGGAAACCCATCCAGCCTGCAGGGCACCTAGGTGCCCGTCGCTCCAGGCCGGCCCACCTGGGCACCCCAGAGAGCTGGGCCCAGGGTGCCAACCCACCTCCATGCTCACCCACCGGCCTAGACTGTGGGCCCCTCTCTGGCCGGCGCTCACCTCTCTGGGGACCCCGCCATGGTGTCCCTGGATGGACCCTCACAATTATTTCAATGGCGAGCATCTCTGTAAACCCCATGAGGAGGATTTTGGGGAGCAGGCTACCTCCCTTTAGCCCTTCCGTGAGGCGGTCAGCAGCCACTGCACACCCGTTCCCCCCCACACACACACACACCCTGCGTCTACCCATGCAAGCGGGGTGCTGAGTGCATTCGGGAGTCATATTTATTGCTCCTTATCGTCCTCGCAAGCAAGGAGGGGGGAAGGCACAACGCCCCGTGGCCTGGACAGGTGCAAACTCTAAGAGGCCCCGGGGGACAGGGTTGAACTGGCTGTGGGAGCCAGGCCTCCCTTGGGAGAGGGAAGATAAGCAGGAGAAAAACAGCAGGGCCAGATGACAACAGGGACAGCCACTGAGAGCAGAGTGTGTCCGCTGTCCCTGGAGGGACGTGGTCAGTCTGAGGCCCACAGAGCGGACCGAGGAGCCCCGGACAGAGCTTTATTTATTCTCTGGGGGCCCGGCTCCCTTTTTCACCTTCTGCAGGAACTGAAAGAATGAGTGACCTGACAGCCGGGCACCCTCCCTCTCCCCCACCCCGCTGCTGCTTCTGTCCCGGCTGGCCTCAGCTAGGCCTCTGCCGGCGCCCCGCATTCACCCACCTTTCCGAACTGCTCAAAGTATTGCTTCACATCGTCCACTGTGGTGTTCACGGACAAGCCCCCCACGAAGATTTTCTTCGTTCGAGTCACCATCTGTTCGGGCAGGGAGCGGGAAAGGTGGGCATCTGAGGCACGTGGCCCGCCCGCCCCCCCACAGACCACCGCAGGGCCCCAGCCCCTCCTGCCAGGGCACCAGCTGACAAGCTCTCTATGGTCCCAGCCACTCAGAAAGCCCCCCCGCCCCGCTCCACCTTGCACCCCTGCCTCGTGTGCCCTGTCACATGGGGAGGCAGCTGTGTACCCCCACATCCTGGCTGGCTCCGCTCCCTCCGGCCTCCCTCCTGGACCCTGAGGGGGTGGGTCCAGGAAAGACTTTTCTAAAGGATCCTCCTTCAGAAAGGTGCCCGGGAGATTGAGCCCAGGCCTGCAGCCTGCCTTGAAGACTCCACCAGGCCTCCCAAGGCCCGTTCCAGGGGTCCCCATCCCACCCCATCCCACCCCGCCCCACCCCGCCCCGCTGCAGCGGCCCGGAACTCAACATCGCCAGTGACGTTTTCTTCATAAACCTCCCCAAACGCCACCTCGGCAGCCCCGTTTTAGGAAGAACACATGGTCCTAATTACCCCAGGAGCGCATGGCTAATCCAGGGCAATTCCCAGCCCCATCCTAACACTAAAGCACCTTCTGTCACCAAACCGCTTAATGGAATTAACCCAATTCCGACCATGTGCTCCCTGGTGCGGCTTCCTCCCAATACCTGCACCGTAATTGCTTTCAGGCCCTCTGCTGGACCCTGCCCGGGACGCCCCTTCCTGTCTCCTGAAACGCACCCCCTTCTTCCCTTGCTGCGGCCGGAGCTGGGCATGTGAGGGGCCCTCCGTGGTAGCGCCCACCAAGCCCTCTGCCGAGGAGGAAACAGACCCAGAAGAGACAAGTCGTGGGACACAGGAGAGGGGAGCCAGCTAGGGGTGGGGGTGGGCCGGCTCCCTATACTGTCCCCCTGAACTTGTGGCAGTTCTACGTGAAGATATGGCTAGTTGTCTTGGGCCCAAATAGGATCTTTGATAGAATCCCCTGGCTGGCACCCAAAATTTTGTGGGCATTAGTGCTTAACTGTCCAGAAACACAAACACACACACACACACCCCACTCTTACACATTTGCTCGAGGGAGCATGGGGGAAGAAAGTCTTGGGAAGGGCAACAAGTCACACAAGCCAAAAAAGACAACACGTAACAACAAACTTCACAGCCCCACCCCCTTCTGGAAACCTCAGTGGAGGGAACACTTGGGGTTCTTCACTGGTGGAGGGAATAGTCACATCCAGTCCTGGAGTTGACCCCAGAGGCCCTGAACACAGAGATGGGAATGCCCGAGATTGAGATTAAGACTCAGGGTCGAATCATTCTGGCTTCAGGGACAGGACCAAGGATGAAGGCTGAGGAGTGCTCCCTTCTGCCAATAATGGCAACCCTCCTCCTCCCTAGAGCAGAGCCCATGGTGTCTTCTCCACAAGGACATCAAGAAACACATCGTACACACACACACACACACACACACACACACACACACCACACACACACACACACACACACCCCAGAAGATCCAGAGGAAGCATCTTCCGCAGAAGGGCATGCTGGGAAAATCAGTGCTCACAGTAAGGAAACAACTACTTCCAGCCGCAGGCACCTACCTTAGGTTGTGCTCGCCGGGGAAAGGCCACCTTGGGGTCGATCTGCAAGAGAAGGGAGGGGAGAAGAGGCCTGGTGAGGCCACTGAGCACCCCAGGGTGGGGTGAAGCACCGTAGACTCTCTCTGGCCCTAGAGGTGACATGGAGGTGACAGACACTCTCTCTGGCCTCCAACAGCAAAGTGTCCTGCTGAAGTATTTGGGCTCCTGAGAAATGGTTGCTGGGTCCAAAATCCTCCTTCTGGGCCTTCCTGGGCTGTGCCCGAGACCTGGGCCAAGCATCTCGGGCTCCCTGAACCTCAGGGTCTCCTCAAAACCAGCCCATAAAACTCTCCATCATGGGGTCTGTCTGTGGATTCTTTGAGGCCCCAACTTCAAAAGCATTTGGTATGGTGTCTTGCTGCCAGCAAGAGCCAGAAAGTGGGAAGCCAAGTCTTAGGGCTTCGTGCATCAGGTGTGTGTGTGGGGGGGGTTTCCCCACTGGGTGACCTCCCAGGGAGGTCACTAGCTGGGCCAGTCAGGGAGGCTGACTCTCAGAACTAGAAGCTTGGAAAACAGAACTCCTTTGAGAAACAGAAAGAGCAAACCAAGCGCCACGAGCAACCAGATCTCAGGCCAAGCAGCCGGGCTGGGAGGAAGGCCGGACACAGGCTTTGGGGATGCACCAGGACAGGCCTAAGTGCGGAGGGAGGGCGGGATGGGGGCTGAGGCTCAGGAACTTTGGGCCCCCATGGCTTCAATAACTTGCTTGGCCCTCTTTTTCGTTGTTGTTTTTTAGGCCACACCTGCTGCTACTCCAGGATCATCCCTGCTGGGGTTCAGGCGACCATATGGGGGTACCAGGGGTTGAACCCGAGGCAGCCTGTACAAGGCAAACAAGTGCCTTCCTGCCGCGTGCTATTGCTTCAGTCCTTTGTGTGACCTTCTCCTAGCTTCAATTCCCTCATCCGAGAAGTGGGGACAGCCACACCCACTTTTCCCAGGGGTAGTTGTGGGAAATCAAATGAGGCCACACGGGTGTAAAAAACCGGCCCTTTCTGAAAGGCCCAGTATTGCACAAACACAGGTGCAAGGACCAGAGTGTCACCTTTGCCCTTGGCTGCGAACACCCAGAAAGGAAGGAGTGAGAGAGGGCCCGTGGGACCGACTCCAGGGCGATGTCCCCAGGCTGACACAGGCAGCAAAGCATTGGAGTCCCTGTGCTCTGTGTCTCGGCGAGAATCAGGCCCCCCGTCAGATCCCAGTTTCTGGCCATCGCCAGCAAGTTCCCCAACCAATCACAGGGAAGAACTGGCTTTTCCCAAAGTTCCTTCTGTGTAAAACTCAGCCTCGTTCTAGGCAATTTGCTCTGGCTTTCTCTGCCAGAGTGGCAAGAACCAACCTCCCCTCCGTCCTCCGGCAGAACCTGCCCACAGACCACCTCCCTCCCCAGGCCACACTGGGGTGACATGTTTACTCTCTCCCCAGGTCCCCCTGGGAACTGTGGGGGGGGGGAGGTTTGAAAAACTAAAAATTAGAGCAGCTTGCTTGCTCTGGTGCGACTTCTTCTCTCTCCCAGACACTCTTCCTTGCCAGATTCCCAGAAGCGATCGCTCGGCGGCCACCAGACCACACCTCACCACAGCCCCCCCCACCCGTACCCCGAAAGGCAGATGGTACCCAAACCGTGGCCTCACAGACCCACGCTTGCCCCATCCCTGCCACACCCCACCTCCACGCTGACTCATAGCTGGCAACATAAATAAAACCCAACAAGTAAATAAAAGGTGAAACTCAGGACCCAAAATAGACTCCCCACAATAAACCTCCCTCCCACCCCCACACCCCACACTTCCTCAGCCCGGGGAAGACCAAAATACAAAGCAAGCCCTTGCCCTTCGGGCATTCCAGAACCTCAGAAGGATGCCCAACTGCCAGTCGGGCCTCTCGTCTGCCTCTCAATTGCTCTTATCCGTCTGCGGTGCCCCCCACCCCGGCTCTCCCCTACCCTGTCCCCCTGGATCCAGCTTCCTGTGCTCCACAGAAGCCAGCAGTGCAGTGCACTCTGAGGACAGGGGATGGTAGGAGAAAAGGCAGCCTGATGGCAGATAATCACCCCAAACAATAGGCCACTGTCTGTTCCTTCCCAGGCTGGGTCACTCTGTCAGAACTGGGCAAAGTTGAGGCCCGGCCTTATGCGCTCATTACCGCAAAGCCCGAAGTAGGAGCCACCGGGCGGGCAGAGATAACAGGAACCCAGGACAGGCGGTAATTTGACAAATTCTGGGCCACAACCAACTATTGTTGCAGGTAAACAAGAGCCCGGGACTGGCCCGAGCAGGGAGGCCCAGGGCAGGGCTAGGGGGAGCGTGGGGGGTGTGGAGAGAGATTTCAGTGTCCTCAGCGCCCTGAAAGCGGGTCGCCCCACGGGCATCTCGGGAACCCCTCGCTCTGACTTTTTCTCTCTCCTTCTCTCTCTTCCTTGGGGCTGGGGCCAGGGATGGGGCCAGGGCTGGGTCGTGGCCAGCGCCCCCTGCAGGGATCTGGACACGGGGGGGGGGGGAACAGGGGGGAAGGAAAAGCCCAAAAGGTTCTTTCCAGGAGTTTGGGTTGTCAAGCCTGCAGCCTTGCTGTCCCCACTTCCCCAAATCCTTCACCCTCAGAAAGGCCAGCGACTTAGTTCCCTTCTCATAAATCAGGTTTGCGCCTTAGACACAAAGCGAGAAGCGTCTGGACCTGGGTGGGAAGTCAGAGGGAGGCGGCTGGGTGGGATTCGGGGCTGCTTTGGGGTGTAAGAGCAGGATCTGCAAAATCTCGTAGCCTGCTAGTTGGTATTTACCAGAAGTCACCGGATGGGTACCCCGAGGCCCTGACTCACCCCCTTGGGGCTCGAGGAAGGACCCAGCCCCACCCCAAGCTCCTCTGGAGACTTCCAGAGTAGTACTTAGGGAGAGTGTGTGTGTGTGTGTGTGTGTGTGTGTGGACAAGGCGCCCATCCTGAAGGGCTGAGTGTTACGGGGGTGCTGCATCCCTGTGCAAGCAAGCAAGCAAGCAGGCAGGCACATTTCTGCCCCCTCTGTCCCCTCAACTCTCCTGACAAAGTTTTCCAGTGTGGCTCCAGGAGACTGGTCCTTGCCTTCATGCCAGGCCGCCGAGGAAAGAAGAGGCCTGACCCTCTCTCCCGGCGCAGCCTCCCCTCTCGCGCCAGCCCCGGCACCCCCGGGCCCTTCGGGGGCCACTCACGGTTTTGGAGTCCAGCTCGTGCCGCGACTGGGCCAGCACTTTGTCCACTCCCGCCTGGTCCAGGAAAGTGACGAAGCCGAACCCCCTGCGCGCCGTGCCGTGTTGTGCCGTGCGTGGGGAGGGAAGGAGAGAGAGGCAGGGAGATGGTTGGGTTGAGAGGCGGCGGTGGCGTGGGGCGCGCGGGGGTGCGTTTGGGGAGGGGGCTCACCTGGATCTCTTGGTCAGGGGGGTCCCGCATCACCAGACACTCCTTCACCTCCCCGAACTGGCCGAAGTACTCGCGCAGCCCTTCTGCAACCACACGCACCCGCCTTCGGACCGGCCCGGGCCCTGCGCCCTGCGCCCTGCCCCGCACCCAGATCCGTGCCCCTCGGCCCCGGGGCGACCCCCAGCGCGGCCCAGGCGCCTCCCCGCACCCCGGAGCCAGGGTGCCCGCGCGCTCTTCCCTTCCCCGCGCCCACCCTCGCCACGCACCCCGCCGCCTCGCGCGCTCCCCGGGGCCGGGGCGCAGCCTCTCCAAAGGCCCCGGGGGGCTCCCCGGGAGTCGGCGGGCCCGGCGGCCCAGGAGGGGGGGTCCCTGGGGCGGGTGGCACGGAGCGGGGGCGCCCCGGCCCGCTTCCCGCGCGCCCCGCCGCTCCCCGGGTGGCGGGCGCCCCGCAAAAGTTTGAGCCGCAGGTGCGAGCGGAGTTGGCGCGGCGGCGGCCGGCGGGGTCCGGGGGTCCGGGGTCCCGCCGCGGGCCGCTCCCCGGGGCTGCCCCGCGCGCCCCCCGCCTCCGGCCCCGGCCTCCCCGGGCCGTGCGCGCTCGCTCCTCCGGGCGCTCTGGGGCGCGCTCGGGGCGCGCGGACCGGGCTGCGGGGCTCGCCTACCCTGCGTGGTCTGCCAGCTGAGTCCCCCGACGAACATCTTGCTGCGGGAGGGCAGGGACAGACACAAAGGGGCCGCGTGAGCGCGGGGCGCGGCGGGCACCGATGGAGCCCGCGCCCGGGAGGGGAGGCCCGGCCCGGCCCTGCCCGTCCTCCGCGGCCCTGCCCGGTCCTGCCCGCCCGGCGCGGCGCGGCCCTTCCCCGGCGGCCACGCCGCGGGGGCCGGGCCGGGCCGCGCCGGGCCGGCGGCGATCGCGGGGCGCGGGCGTACCAGGGGTCGTGCGGCGAGTCGGGGGGCGCGAGGCCGGGCTGGGGCGCGTCGGTGTCCATCGGGCCGCGGGCGGGCGGGCAGCGGGCGGCGGCGGCGCTGGCGTCGGCGGCGGCGGGGCAGATGGAGCGCGGCGAAGGGGGCCGGACGGACAGGCCATGCTGCCCCCTCCCCCGACCCCGCTCGGGCGGGGACGGCCGGGGAGGGGAGGGCCCGCCGGGGACCGACCTGCCGGCTCCTCCCCCGCCGCCCCGCGCGCATAAAGCCCGCGCGCCCGGCCCGGCCCGGCCCCGCGCCCCGCGCGCCCGGGATGGAGCCCGCCGGGCCCCGGGCCGGGGACCCCCGCCCACCCCTCCCCACCCAGGGCGATCCCGAAGGCGAGGGGCGCCGGGGACACGGCGCGGCGCGGCACGACACGGCCCCGGGGCGCGCGCCCCGCTCTCCCCCCACCCGGCCGGCCGGACCCAGGGGCCCCCTCCGCACCTCTGGGTCGCCTCCGGACCTCGAGGTGGCCCCCGGCCCCAGGGCTGCTTGGGGAAGCCCTGGCAGTGCCCAGCGGGCCGGAGAGGGGGGCTCCCATCAGCACCCCTGGAGACACCCCCTTCAGCCTCTCCTTTCAGCTCTGGGCTCAAGTCCCCCCACTCCCTCTTTGCCACCCCGCAGTTCTTGCTTTCCACAGGGCAGGTCTCGGGTCAGTGCAGAGGAGCCAGCCTGGTCCACCCTCACCCCACCCGGGGTCCTCTCACACCCACCCACCCTCCAGCTCTCCCACTCAGGAACCCCCGCTTGCAGACCTTCACCTCTTTCCTCTCCCCTCCACCACCACGGCTGAGTCTCCCCCGGACCCAGCGCTTCCCGAGTCGAGTCGTGGACTGACCCCCTTCTTGCACAAACTTCTTCGGGTCACTCCCCCCATCCGCGTGGGAAACCCACGCTGCCTGCCCGCTGCGTTGAGGGGGGGCTGACCTCCACGGATGGAGGTCCTTCTTCTCTCCACACAGCCTACCCTCTGGGTCTGTGAGGTCCCCCCAGTACTGTCTTTCACCAGGCTCCAGACAGGCCCTGCACACGCCCCGCCATCACTATCAACACCACCACGGGCACATCCCTCCCTGACGCCTCCAAGAAGGTCCCTCGTGGCCCAGGTAGCTCTGACCCCCTCCACAGCCGTCTTCACTCCCAGAGCCTATGCCTGCCCATATGCCCCCAGTCCAAGCAGGACCCTCAGACAGGCTCCCAGCGGCACCCATTCTCGCGGAGGGTCAGGCCACGGAAGAGATCTCTCCACCCTTCCCTCCCTGCCCAAGTCTGCCTGTGCCGGGCCCTGAGGAGTCCCCGGGGCAGCTCCCCTTGACCTCCACCCAGCGGTGAATTGGAGCAGCAGCTTCTAGGCACCATAGCCTGACCCCCCTGGACCACTACACCCCCACTACACCTTTCCTCACCCACCCACCTACACACACACAGACAGAGAAAAGTCTCCAGCGACTCCCAGTTTCCTTGGGGAACTTCTGGGAACAGGAATTTCCTGCCACCCTCGGTGCAAAACATTAGAAACCCTCCAGTTCTCCCCCTGCTTTTATCACCCTCCTCCTCCACCACCATCTTGTCAGCAGCACCTCACCCTGGGCAATTGTTTCACACACGGGGGAGGAGGAGCACCCAGGAACCTCAGGGCCTGGAGGACCAGCACCCAGGGACTCCCAGCTTAGGGGAAGGAGGCTCAGAGGGAGCAAAGAGGAGGAACCCCAAATCTCCATCAGTGCTTGTGCTGCTGGGCAGATGGATTGGAGGAGAAACACACAAGGAGTGTTTGTGTTTGTGTATTGGGGGTGCTGAACACAACTCCCATCCCACAGGAGGTCCATCTCATCCTCTTCACTTCCGTCCACTTTGTTCACCGTCGGGGCGCCCAATCATTGGGGTGGCCTGTGCAGGACACGGCAGCGGTAAATGCATGATCCTCCTAGTAAATTGAGGATCTCGGCGGTATTAAGGAAAAATTATCTTTAGAGCAACCGGCCCAGACTCCAGAATTAGGAGATTAAGAGGATGCGGTTCCAGGCCTTTCTCTCTCTGGTGCTATACACCCTGAGCACCTCTCAGAGAATTAAAGAATAATTTGCTTTTTAGCTTGAAAAAGAGAAAAAAGTAAAACAACCCTGGGAGAAAGGCAGAGGGTCGCCGACGTTCACTCACTCGGTTGCATCCTTTTCTTCCTCAAATATTGACCCAGTGATGGGCCGGTGAGGTGGCGCTAGAGGTGAGGTGTCTGCCTTGCAAGTGCTAGCCAAGGGAGGACCATGGTTCGATTCCCCAGTGTCCCATATGGTCCCCCCCAAGCCAGGGGCGATTTCTGAGCGCTTAGCCAAGAGTAACCCCTGAGCATCAAATGGATGTGGCCCAAAAAACCAAAAAAAAAAAATATTGACTGAGTGACGCCCACCCGTGAGACCCTGTCTTGGGGACTGTCTTCCTACACTTACCTTTTGAAGGTGCCTATAAGGGTTGGACAATGAATACATGGTCACAGGGCTGGAACGATAGGACATTAGGGACAAGGCTTGCCTTGCAGGCGGCTGACATGGGTTGGATCGAACCCAGCACCACCTAGAGTTCTCCAAGCACTGCCAGGAGTGATTTCTAAACACCGAGGCAGGAATAAGCCCTGAGCACCGCCGGTGTGACCCCAAAAACCAAAATAAACGATTGGATGGGTAGAAGATAAATAATAATTAGATGTTGGTACATCTAATGGTAAGTACAGTAGCAGAGGAAGGGCAATAGGAAAGCAAGAGGCACGGGGAAGTCAGCAATACGCAATTTTAAATCAGGAAAGTTTTCAGAGGCAAGCGGATGCCTTCCTAAAGATTTACAAGAAGTGAGGCGTATTCATCTGCATTTTCTAGAACTCTCTTTGAAGCAGAAATGGGGGCCTCTCTGGAGCACAACGGTAACTGATAGCAAAGTTAATTTTTACTGCTCTATAAAACAGTGGTTTTTTTTTTGTTTTTGTTGTTCATTTTGTTTTTGGGCCATACTTGGCGGCGCTCAGGGGTTACTCCAGTCTGCACTTAGAAATCGCATCTGGCAGGCTCAAGGGACCATATGGGATGTTAGGGATCAAACCCGGGTCTGCCCTGGATCTGCCGAGTGCAAGGCAAACGCCCTATCACTCGGCCCCAAAACAGTGGGTTTTTTTGGTTTTTGGGCCACACCCGACGGTGCTCAGGGATTACTCCTGGCTGTCTGCTCAGAAATAGCTCCTGGCAGGCACGGGGGACCCTATGGGACACCGGGATTCGAACCAACCACCTTAGGTCCTGGATCGGCTGCTTGCAAGGCAAACACCACTGTGCTATCTCTCCGGGCCCAAAAACAGTGGTTTTCTAATGTGAGTGGACTTTAGCAAAATCTCCTTATGATTTGTTTAGTTTATGCAAGGTGAGTGAGGACATTGAAATCAGTGATTTTAGGAAGCTGGAGTGACAGCACAACAGAGGGGGCATTTGCCTTGCCTGTGGCTGACCCAGGTTCGACCCCTGGCATTACTCCTGAGCCTGCCAGGAATCATTTCTTTATTTTTATTTTTTTTCCAGGAGTCATTTCTAAACTGAGAGCCAGGAGTAAACCCTGAGCACCTCCAGATGTGGCCCCAAAACCCAAAAACAATTATTTTAGTTATTTAGATTTTTAGACCCAATGGCAATGCTGGGAAGGAATAAGTGGAGTGGGGGTTGGCCAGGGGGTGCTGGGGGAGCAAATGGGGGTGCTGGGGATTAAAGCCGGGTCAACTGCATGCAAGGCAAGTGCTCTACTTGTTCCGTGGCTCCAGCCCGAGGCCTGCATTTTTCAGCAAGCCCCTCTCTATCCGATATCCATGGCCCCCTGTTGAAGAATTACTGCCCTAAAACAGACTGAAGAGGCTTCCAGAATGACAACAACCAAATTACAGATTAAATTACAGTCCCTGTGGTTTTCGTAGCGAGACTATTTCACTGTGCTTTCATTCTCTGAAAATGCGGGACCCACGCAAATCCCAGGATTACCCAGAACATCTCATTCCTTGTCCGTGCAGGAAAGGGGGAAATTGTTTGTAAGCTGATTAGGAGCCAAACACGGATGGACAGTCGGTCGGTTTCAGAGCCTCTCTCTCACCCCACCCATCCTTTTAATTTTTGCCCTCATTTTCTCTCTGCCCTTTTTCCCCTTCTTCCTAAACGTCAGGTTGAATCAGCAGGTGACTGGCCAGATTTTAAGACCACTTGACCCAGAAGCAAAATATTCCTGGGGCTGGAGAGCCAGTTAAGGCGCTTGTTTTATGCTGGGCCAGTTCTGCTTGGATCCCGAGCAACTCCTGAGCACCTCCAAGAGTCATCCAGGAGCTCAGAGTCAGGAATAAGCCCTGAGCACTGCAGAGTGTCTACACACACACACACACACACACACACACACACACACACACACACACACACACACACAGAAAATTTGAGAGTATTGAGGCCTGAATGATAGCACAGTGGTAGAGCATTTGCCTTGTACGTTGCCAATCCAAGACGAACCCGAGTTAGACCCCAAGCAGCCCATATGGCCCTCCGAGCCTGCCAGGAGTGATTTCTGAGCACAGAGCCAGAAGTAACCCCTGAGTGCCACCAGGTGTGCCCTAAAAACAAACAAACAAAAAATTAAAAGAGTGTTTTGGCAAGGCAGGGAAGTTCTAACACTGAGCCTTCCCTTATTTGATCAACTTGTACAGCTTCAATTCAGTCAAATTCACCAGATTATATGGTGCTACAGTAGGATATAATATAAACCAATAAAATCATATTACGGTTCTAGAAATAAATCTTTACACTTAAGATGAGCTGACTTTGGGGGGCTAGGGAAATAGTTCGGGGGTAGAGTATTTGATTTGCACATGGCTGCTGAGCATTCTGTAGCTGCAGGCACCCCAGATGGTCTCCTCGAGCATGGCCAGGAGAAATCCCTGAGTTCTGAGCCAGGAGTCAGCCCTGAGTACTGTTGGCCTAGCCCCAAAAAACAAAATCAACTAATTTTTGTTTTTTTTTGGGGGGGGATCCACAACCGGCAGCGCTCAGGGGTTACTCCTGGCTCTCCCCTCAGAAATCGCTCCTGGCAGGCTCAGGGGACCATATGGGACGCTGGGATTTGAACCACTATTCGTCTTGGATAGACTGCGTGCAAGGCCAATGCCATACCGCTATGCTGTGGTTCCGACCCTGTGGACATAGAAGAAGACACCCAGATATGAACCAGGACCTCTTGATATGCAGTGATTTTTTTTAAATATGGCTATCGATATTATTCAATGGAAAAATAAATCTCTTTGATAGTACTGTAGGGGAGGCATTTACTTTACATACAGCTAACCTGGATTCAATTCCTGGCACCAATTAGGGTAGCTAGAGATCACCAAGAATCATTCTTTTTTTGTTGGTTTGGTTTGGTTTGGTTTGGTTTTAGGCCATACCCAGTGATGCCCAGGGGTTACTCCTAGCTATGCGCTTAGAAATCACTTCTGGCTTGGGGGACCATCTGGGATGCCAAGGGATTGAACTGCGGTCCGTCCTAGGCTAGAGAGTGCAAGGCAGATGCCTTACCGCTTGTGCCACCGCTCCGGCCCCACCAAGACTAATTCTTAAGTAGCACAGAGCTAGGACTAAGTCTTGAGCACTGCTGGATGTGGCCCAAAATCAAAACAAAAAGGACATCTTCTTAACAAATGCTGGGTTCCATATTCAAAAGAATTAAGTTGCATGTCTATCTTTCTTATACTTAGAAATCAACCCAAAATTAGATCAAGGACCTAACGGAAATAGGTAAAACTATAAAAAGAAATATGAATGGAGGACCAGAATGATAACATAGCGGATAGGGTGTTTTTGCCTTGCATGTAGCTGACTCAGGTTCGATC